>NC_138663.1:165625489-165941828 GCF_964273445.1 Streptopelia decaocto
GGTAACTGGTGATATGGACTGTTGCTGGAGATCAATTATCGGTTCTGGTTTAGAGTGCTGTTATACCATTGCCCAATGGTACTCTCCTCATCCTTATCCTTATCAAATTTTCCCACTACATTTTTCACACTTTTTTTTTCATAGCAATAGTCTCTTACCATTAATAACATCCATAAAGTAAGAAATTAATGTTATGGTTCAATCTTCTTTGAAGTGCATATGCATTTGCACTCTACAAAACAATTTTTTTTTTAATACTTTTTTCTTTTTAAAAAAATTATAATCCAAATACCTGCAACTGGCTTTCACTAATAATTTGTTTTTACACTCTCTTAGTTTGAGTCTTAATACTGCAAGAAAGTGAGTATTTCAAGTTACTTAAATCACAGAGAATATACACTTTAACATAGAAAGCAATATAGTTCCTATTTATTTCAGAACAGCATTACAATGGGTTATTTAATCAAAAGATAAAGACTCAATTCTTCTTAGGGTCTTACCACAAATATATTTTCATTTGTATAGACTATGAATTACACCAAATTTAATGTAACCTGGACAAGACCTTTATTTTTACAAGTAAATTAAGACTGTGTGTGTGCACAAACTTACCATGCCTTGATGTGTTATCTATCCAATACACTGTCCATAGACAGGAATTTTCGTACAGTTTGCTCAAATCTTTTGAATTTCACAGTCATACTTTTGAGATTATTACATGATAAATTTGTGTAAAGAAATAGAGGTGGTGAGAAGAGAAAAAGAAAACAAAACCAACAACAACAAAACCACAAAACAAAACAAAAAAACCACTAACAGTCCAGTTTGCTCACAGACATCTTGAGTTTATTTTAAGATATACCAAGTTCAGTATGTTCAATGAGCAACCACACAGAAATACATTGAAAAGTTTCAAGATTAATATAATCCAGATTAAAATAGCATTTAAACTCCATGGTTAACTATAGTAGCCTTTATAAAATATTCCCTGTGGTTAATTAGAGGTTCCTAAAATATCTGACAAACAGTTTAATATGCTGAAATGATAAGATGAAATGCACTTGGACTTGTACAGTGTTTAGAAGCTAGTACAATCCAATCTGAGCATCAGCTTTTAGAAGTGTAAAAGCAGAATATTAGCAGAAGGAATGAAATCATGTAAAGAGGGGAGATGGAGGATTACTTTTAGAGTTGTAGGCAGTTACCTAACTGTGATAGCCTTGTAAACTGGAATAAATTGAAAATCAGTCATTTATATTGCAGTTCTATTCATAATTATTCATTTCATTGAGGTACTAAATCCTCTCAAAAACAGATACTCTCTATGCCCAGGAAAACTTCATCTTCAACCATTGTTCATACCTGAAAAACGTGCTGTTAGGGAATGTCCTGTCTTACTATATGGATGATATAAGTGACTTTTTAAATTCAGCTTTAAAGAAAATTTACTAAAATCTGCTGTTCCACTCAAGATGTTTTGTAATACTATGAAGATATATATCTCCTGTCTTTTATTAATTCTTTTCACTACCTTTTCTTCTCATCAAACTGTAGTTTTAAGAGAGTCATTCTTCTCTCTCACTTCATAATTTTCTTATTATTGTGGACTGCTGAGTAACTTGACAAGATGAAAGAGAACTTAAACCAACTACAACCATTGACATTTTTTTAGAACAATAATAAGGTTTAACTTTTCACATGAAAGAACCTACACACAGGAAAAATATGTCAGTAAAAAAATTTCAGTTCTTTCAGCACTGAAATGGAATTCCTAACCTTTGAAATATGCATGATCAATAAAATTAGTGCTAATAATTTTGTAAACACTTCTCTCTCCAATTTTTTTTGCAACTCTATGGAATGTACTAAAGCATTAAAGATTCATAATATATATTTTAAAGATTATTACATGAAATAAAATATTTAGTTCAAGTGTGTTAATAATACTAAACTCAGTTCATGGCTGGATATTTCCAAATGGATTATAAAACTATTAGCTCTTTGATAAGGAAGAGTGATTTTTCTTGTAAAATCTCAAGTCCAGAAGATCAGGAAATCAACGGATCATAATGGATCAGCACACTCTTGTGCAAAACACCAAGGGAGTTTGGGTATTGAATAACTGGAATTACAAAGATAAAACCACAACGTTCCCCCATTGCCGTAGAAACACTCCATTCAGGAGATCTCTAATGCACTCTTGTCTCAGTGTCTGCAGAGCCTTGAAGTATCAGTAGCTTTTGGGAAGAGCATAGTTTGTTAAGATACATGTGGAGATATCATTGAAATCTACCAAATGATATATCTTTGTTAATTTATTGTGTACCTGAAAGATGCAGGTATTTCAGACATAAAATTTTAGTTTATAAGAGCTCTGGTCCCTACATAACTGCAATCTTAGCAAATCAAAAATACACAGTCTTTCAAGTAAGTTGACAGGCACTGAGTGTGACATACAGGCATTTGCTGGTATTATAATACCTCACCTAAGCACTCACAATACCACGCATATTTTGTCTTACGTTTTCCATACTTCTGCTGTCTGTCTTCACATCACTCATGTTGGGCAGCCTTTTCAGATCAGCAGCTGCAATGTAACTATGGTTATATGGTTATGGTCACTGTTGGAAATAGAATACTAATTGAAGTGGTTCATGTGTGTGAAAAAGTATGACCATTCTCATGTTCTTACTTATTGTACTGTAGCTTTCTACCTCAGTGCTTTTCTATAATAAGACTACTGCTACTTGTTATTATTCCTGTTGCTGTTGTTATGGTTGGATAGCTATAAGAAACTATTAAAAAGGACAACACCATAGGTTTTCTATTGTTTGCTTTCTTGAACATATCAATTTTTTCTCTAACGCTATGTTCATATTTTTTTTTAATTTTTATATTACAAATGTTTTATAGGCATGACTTGATATATTTTTTGTTTGATTCTATTTTTTGTTCACCTTTTAAAGTAAGATAATTTTTAACACTCTAGCAACAACTGGATTATTTGTTTACTGCAATTCAGTTTTCCCAGTCTTCCTTCTTTACAAAAACAATGAAAAGTGTTTTTATGGGTTGTTGTTTTTTCCCCCTCAAGATGTGTTAGTTTAAAATTTTCTAAATTAAACTCTTTTTATAATAAAACATGTTCATAGGAAGGGTTAGGTTCTAACCCTAGTCTTTGAAAACCACACACAGATGGAGGCAGAAAGTCGAAAATTGTATCATCTGCTGGCATAGAGTAGCAAGATGCTATTTGTCTGTTCACTGCAGAAAGCATAGAGAAGATTTGGGAAAAGATTAGTAATCAAGGATAACAGGATTCATCTTGAATAACTTCAGCCACCTATAATGTAAGTTTCCACATTTCAGTGGTCACTTTAGATATCCTTTCTAGTTTAAAGAGGAAAGAAATGTCTCTTCTGGGCTAAGACTCAATTAACCTATTTTTAACATACACTTTGAAATAGGTAGAAGCCTTAAAGTACCTGTTTCTTTCCATTGTCTCTGAAGAGCACCTAGAATGACTAATTCAGCTGCAGATTTCCTCACTATAAAAATCTATGTGAGAGGTTTTTCTTATTGATTCTTTCATGTGCTGTTCTGTGATGCCTCACCCATCCATATACTGTATATTTGGGCTTGTAGAGTGACTAAACTCATAAAAAAATGAGTTCCTTTGAGAATCAAATTATTCAGGATATGTATACACCAGTAAATATAGTTCCCAGAGACTATTTAGAGCACATTTTTAGGTGAAATGAAATGAAATGAAATGAAATGAAATGAAATGAAATAAAATAAAATAAAATAAAATAAAATAAAATAAAACAAAACAAAACAAAACAAAACAAAACAAAACAAAACAAAATAATAAAGCTTCTCTCTACAGTCACAAACTGTCAAGCCTTCGAAATAAGACACTACATGCAAACTGTTACTGAGTCTGTCAGGATACAGTATTTCTGACTATCATTCCTTGTACATTCTTTCACAGCACACATATACTGGTTGAAAGTCATCTCTCATCATTGTGAATGTCTGCATTTCAGAAATGTATTTATTTTGATACAATTTCTGTTAATAGACAGTAGGTATTTTTCAGATACAATTCAATTGTCTTATTTAAGACATGAGATGGATCATAATTTAGATGCGTCTATTTCTTCCTATTGACTATAAAAAGATGTCTACACTGAAGATACAGCAAGGGAAAAATGATTAAGAGTTTATTAAGTTTTTCCCAGGTATCCTGAGGGTATAGGATAGAACCCAAAGCTAAAGATGACCAGGAGATTTTCTATGTATAAATTATTTGTTTACTGTTTATACAGAGTTTTTGAAGGTTATTTATTTCTCTAAGTGTTTGTTCAGCAAAAATAGAATGTTCTGTGGAAATGGAAAAGTCAATTTTGTCATGGATGGAATTCCTGATCAGGAGGGGAAAAACTATACATAGCCTTTTTTCTACTTTTACTCTCATCCTTCCAGTGCCCCTCCAGTTTCAGTGCATTTAAGACTAATGGTGGTACTCTTCCTCAAAAAGAAGGGAAGAAAGGTTATAGTGGGTTATGAGCTTTTAGAGATCTTGACCAGGAGGACTACTATGGTAATAGTCTGCAATTCCATGCTATATCTGAATTTACATTATGTTTTTCACATGTGTTGCCTGTTTAATTTCTCTTTGTTCTTCATAAAACAAATTTAATCGAGCTCCCAAGGTTATATTCCTTAAAAAAACAGTAACTGAACATTAGTGATCAGTTTATATCCTTGAAGCCTTTGTTTCATTCCACACCCATGCTTTTGAAGCCTCTGAAGTCACTCTGTGATTGTACTCCTGCAAATGATATTGTTATCCAGGGATCACTGTTTGAACTACACAGAAGAGTACTGTTTCACTATCAGTTAATTACAGAACTGTATCAAAATCAATATAACAACATGTTACACCCCACAGTCATTTAAAACTAAGCAAAACTAAAATGAATTAGGCAAAAACCATCAGTCTTCTGGTTGTCATAAAATTGCTAATCCTGTTAAAAAAAGGTAAAAAGAGCTCTAAGCTCTTTCACAAATTAGGCAAATCACAGCTGATAATTCCTTATGGGAACCTACAGCTGAATACAGACCTGCTACTCATCCAGACCTGCTACTCATCCAGATTTACCAGTCTGCAGACATAAAACAACATCTTATTGTTTTGTTTTATATTGTTTTGCTTTGGAGACTGGAACACAACACAAATGTCTTTCTGTTTCTTTCTCCACCCTTCACCCCCCTGGCCACAACATCAGCACTAAAGTAATGTGACAGACATTTTTTTGCTGTAGATAGGAGAGGTAGGACCTAAAAATTGTTTTCATATTTTATGCTTTTATTTATGGTCTGGATTTTTTTGCCTCTTTGTATTGTTTCCCTTTGGAAGCTCCATCAAATTGGGATGCTGAGGACCTCTTCTTTGTTCTACTGCTACAATCTCACTCTTCAGCTATCCCTATAATATTATCATATACTCTCCGAGTATACAAAGATGGCTTGCAATAGGGATTTTGAAAGTCAGATACCTTTTTTCCATCATTCTTATATAAAGGACCAATGATTTCAGGGTATTTTCCTGTTGTGCTAGATTGAATACTGAAACTAGAAGTGGTTATAAGAGCTTTACATTTTTTTATGCTTTTCTTCATCCAGAAAATAAAGCCTTGACATGATTTCCCAGGTATACATTCTGAGGGGAAAAAAAAAAAAAAAAAAAAAAAAAAGAGTCTGGCACTTTGAAAGTGTTTCCTGGGATTTAGGAATCATTTTGGCATTAATGGAAGCTTACTAAGTAAGTTGTTTTCCTTTGATTTTCTGGCAGATTTAACCTTCTGAAATCACCTGCTGTGATTATTTAAAAATGTCTCCTCTAGTTTGGTATTCCAAACCAGATCAACATGTATCACTGGATTAAACATAACATCATTGTGTGAGGTTCAGGACCCAGTAACCAGTTAAAACATACACCATGCCAAACCTAGTCCAACTTGTATTAGAAGTTTCAGTACCCCGATGAAAGTCAGTGGAGTGTAATTGCCAAAAATCAAGACACCACTGTGCAAACAGCTTCTGTTTCACAACATCTATTTTTCTGAGTAAGAGGGAGCTGCTGAAGAGCCTGCTTTTTTTTTGGCTTTCTTTGTTTTAGTTCACCCCTAGGCAACTTGGAGAATAAAAGCAAAAAGGTAGTTTGCAAAAGTGCCACGTAATCTGACTTCTGCAATGATAAAAACATTGCCCAGGTTTCTTCTGCATTTCAGACATTGCTCTTGTACACTCAAGTCTAAAGTTTCTATGTCAATCTGAACTGTATTTACAGCTTTTCTGCACACTGCAATAATAAAAATACTAAAACATAAAGCAAATAAAATAAAAGTTTAATCCTGATCTACTATAATATTCGTCCCCATAGTTACATGGAGAGCAGTGGTGGTGTTTATGTGAACAAAGCAAGGAAACGGCTCCTCGTACATTACAATTTTCTCCATGAATATCACAAATTAAGAATATTTTATCCACACTGAAGTTTCGAGAAGTACAGAATATTTTTCATAATCAGATGTTTATACAGAGATTTCTTGGTCACATAAAGAAAAAAAGAAAAAGTTACACAAAAAGTTCACAATATCTACTTCAAAGAAAAAATAGGCAGTTAAATTTAATCAATAATATTCACTTATATGTGTCTTTGGGCAGACAGCCTAATTTTATTGCAGGACTTGCTGAAATATTATATATCAAAACACAGCTATTTTACAGTTTTGCTTCTGTACTGCTCAAAGGTTATTCACAGGGAATCTTTTATCTTTAAATGTACCACAGAATTGGTGTATATATGAAATAGACAAGTATGTGCTTCCATTACCAGTGACTAACAATATTGCACTATTGCTGAAAGCATAGCTGAAAAACATCCATTTTACCCAAGAATTAGTGGATTTAATTACTATGATTAGAATTCAGTTCAGTCAAGGACTTCATTGCCAAGGTTGGTTTTGTTCCTTAAATGAAGACAAGAATAAAGCATTCCTTTCTGATTGGACATTTCTATGACTTCTACTTGCTACTAAAATATTTAATAACAGAATTGAAAGTGTAATTTGTGATTATGCATTTTACATTATTGGTTTCCATGCAGCTTAAAAAATGTCTACTTTTTTCTGCTACAGTTTTTTGAAAATTTCTGCTCAGCACAAATTAACAGAATATAGACCTTTAACTAGTTAGTGTGTGATATATAGATATTTAGACTTGAACAAGCACCCAGGAGACAAGAGAAGATTTAAATGTTTGAAGAAGAGAGTTTATTGATCTTAAAAACATATTGAAAATGGAAAATAAAAGCCTTAATTATTTTGTTGTTTCTGTATTGAAAAGCCTGAAAAAAAAAACAGTCTTTAGGAGCACTCAGAAAGAAACAAAGATATAGTTTTTCTTTAATTCTCTTTTTCTTTTTGTGAAATTCCTTTGGTATTTCCTTGTTCACTTGTGATATCCCACAATGCACCGTTCAGTAGTGCTGTAGATACCACAGGATGCAGTGAGGATTCTGTTCTCTGCAAAGGCAAATTATGAGGTATTGTAAGTGAAACAAAAATGCGTGTATTTCACATACACTTGTGAAAACTTCCTCCCATACTGAGTGCTATTATCTAAATAGCAGCTAGTTACATTTGATCCATGCATTAATATCTATTTAATGTAGTTTTATTTCTAATTGGTTTGTCTTCTTTTGTACTTGTTTAGCAATATTTCATGATGCATTGACAAATATTGATGCTTGTGAATTTCAGTATATATGAATGCTACATTTTCTGACTTTTTTATGTCTTAAAATAAATGAACACTTGTAGTCCCTGTTTGCCAATAACTGACATAAATTCCAACTTTTATGTCAGTTTTCATTCAGAATAGACTATAGGGGCTGGGGGGGGTGGTTTTTTTGTTTCTTATTTTTCAAATTGCCTTTTGTTGAGGGAGAGTTTATTGTATGCTTCTTGAGGATTGTGAGTGTTTTTGTCAGCATTTTTGTCTCTCTGAGAATTCAGAAAAGTGGCATTTAAATTACCTTACCTATGTTAATCACAGACACACAGAAACATACACATAATGCAGATGTAAACCAAGAGCCAATTAAGCAAGATATTTCTATAATTTCAAAGATCAAATTCTAAAATTAATAGAAAAAAAATATTATTTCCCTTGTTCTTTTTATTCTGTCTTGTCATGAATATATTTTGCGTTCTCTTTTCCTAGCTTGCTAAATCATTTGCATTTTTTTCTGCATTCTAATGTTTAATTTAGTGTCATCTTAATGTTTACGTCTTCATTTTTTTAATGCTATCACTCTTGCATCTCTCAGTGACTAACTTATTGAGCCTTGTCCTGGTTTCGGCCAGCATAGTTAATTTTCTTCCTATAATAGCACAAGCAGATTTTATTTCTGTTTCTAGAAAAATGAGTTTACCAGTTCAAGCTATTTCAGGATAGCATTCCTGTCTTGAGCTTCTAGATGGAAGAGTTTCACATAAGCCCCAAAAGTCCTGAATATCATGGCAACTTCAGTCTTGCCTAAAAAGACATGCTGAGCACTGTAGACTATTTCAATAGCTGGTGAAGAAAGATTCAGATGCCAGTTTAAAGTCCAGACAGGGGTTGTCACCTAGTATTTTTTAATACTACGATATGCTGTACAAACACAATTTCATTCTTTAATGAGATTACAATTATGTTTGATTGAAAAAAAATGTGCAGGTGCAATATAAATATTTATAAAAATAAAAAATATAAAAATATATAAATATATAAAATATATAACATTTATATAAAATAAAAATATATATTTTTTAGGATCTGTAATTTTATACTGCATGACATCCAGATTGAAAAGTGAAATACTGTATAGCATTGATAAATTTTACATTTACATTTACATTTTCTATGCACATTTAATAGCAGATCTCTTTGGAAAAGTGTCAGAAAATTATGCAGCTACAGAGAGTACCATAATGAATACACACAGCAAGCCTCAATTTCAGCATTTCCAATCTTTTGAGTCTTCAATTTTGCAAACTGTATAACACTTTTAACTAGGAGAAAGTGAATAGTATGGTGAAGGGGAGACAAGGGCAAGACCAGGTTTATACTCTGAATCTCTTCTGCGGTCGTGCTATATTTATGCTTCTTTCAAAGCTGCAGTATTCAATATATGAGTATACAAATGTTCCTAGGAAGAGCTGGTTAGAACTTACACAGCACAAGAAAAAGTGCATCTATTCTGTAGTCATGTCTTTGCCAAACGACTAGATGAAGTAGATACACCAACTAGGATGGGAGCAACTGCTAAACATGCTAGTATAAAATTCACATACATCCAAAAAGTAGCTAGTTAGCTTAAAACTATCTGAATACAAAGATTCAACTCTTCAGAAGTCAAATATGAATGCTAGTTGGATGTACCAAACTTGAGGACCTATGATCATTAAGAACTTGGAGCCCAAGGTTCTGGGAAACCTGTCTTTTCCTCAAGCTTGATTAACATGACTTTTGGAAGATTTCATACTCTTCACTACAAACTGGAGCCTGGGAGGTCTGAAATAGACTTACAAGATCTGAGGGATCATGACAGGCAGTATAACAGAACTACTTTGTAACCCCAAATCTTGGGAAAACCTTGTAACTGTCTGGGAATGAATTTTCATCTTACAATATTCAGTGATAAAAAGGAAGCAATCCATTTTGTGAAATGCATTTTGTGTCATGGTGTATCAATCTAGTAGCATAAATAGTATGATTTGCAAGGGGAAGAAAAAAATCAAAATACAACCTCTCTCTGTGTCAATGCCTCATCTCACCTTGTTTTGTAATCTTTCCTCTTCTCTATAAAGAAGGTTATGTGGGAAACTTATCCTTCCCTCTTTCTAAGGGGGACTACTCAGTCTCATGTTGAATCTTACAAAGCCTCTACTTTGTTTTATTTTGTTAAAGAATTGGAAGAAAATAGCTTATCATCGCTGACATTGAGTGTTTCCTTCATTAGCAAGTAGCCAGCTGAGAAGTAGATGAAGTAAAAGTAGTCTTTGAAGGTATACAAAGAAAGACTCAATTTATCTAAGACCAGTTCTTAAGAACTTCAGCTCCAGATACCAAAAATGTATTTGAAAAGAGTTCATTGGGGTTTAGAACAAATGTTTTGAAGATTCTCTAAAAATCTATCAATAGATCAACTAGTCTGTATTTTTTCAATGAACAGGCTACATACATAGTTATTGCGTGTTATATATAAAATATAATAAACCAACCTGCATTAAATTTTGTATTTGTCATTCAGAGATAGAAAGAATTTATTTTAAATGGAGGAAAAAGTTTTCATAATGAATAAATAATCCACTGATTATAGTCCTCCTTTGTAATAAGCTCAGAATGTCAGTGTTAGAAACCTTTCTGCTGACAAACCTTTCTGCACTCCATTCTTTTTCTAAAGATAAAATTGAATTTGGTTTGCATTCAGATTTCTTGCTTAAGCTTTCAAAGGGTCAGTAGCTAATACCAGAAAAAAAAAAAATGGGCTGCTGGATATTTTAATCTTCAAAGTGTCCTTCCTGTCTTCCTATATTTCTGTCACAATTTCTACTATAAATGCTATCTTTCAAGGTTTACTACGTTACCTGTTTTCAAAGTAGAGACTTGACCTGAAAATTGTCGGTTCTGAAAGAATAATGGAATGCTAATTAAAAGCAAAAAGCAAACAGTTTCTGTGATGCATAACTATGCTACCAAAACACTTGAAACAGGAAAAAAAGTGCAGCAATAATCACGGTTTTGTCAGGAATAGTTATGGGGAATTGGCCTCCTGCATAAGAGGTTTTTTTTTCTCTTCCCCTTTATCAGTGGTCCAGATCTTATGAAAGTGTATGTTTTATTGGAAAGTCTCTTCCCAATCTTAATTCATATTTTCATGCCTCACAATTTACATACATAGCGGTGTGGACAATGGGGAAAGATAGATCTGGACTCAGGTCCACAGTAAGCTGATGTTAACTTCCCTCTGGGTCTTTTGTAGTTCTACAGAACTAACTTATGGAAAGAGTGATTGTGCTGTCAAGGGGACAATTGGATATATTGTATTTAGAGAAGTATTAGGGTTGCACTCACACTCCCTCTTTGGCTCATCACCTGAAGGAAATAGTTTCCAGAGGAGCTAATGGGTGAGATGGAGACATTATTGTCCTATTCTAGTTTGCAAAGTGAGATGAGAATAGAAGACATAGCTGCCTATGGTCCATCTCAGGATTCCTGCTGCTGCTGGATACCTGCTTAACGCACAACTCTTGGTTGCAAATAAAGCACATATGTGATTTCAACAAGTAGATAAGATGTATTCTCAACCGCAAATAATTAATAACTGCATTGACACAATAAGTGACTCACAGACATCAACTGGTGCTCATTTAAGGCAGAATGAATGTAGACTAAGCTGCCTGCTATATTTCTTTTTGCTACCTTTTCACTGAACAGTCTGTCTGGGTTTCACAAAGGACATTTTCTCTTTGATTCACTGAGCAATGTCATGGTCTTGATTCACTGTGTACTCTCCAGCTCAAACAGTTCTCAGAACACATTAGCTATTCCTGTTGTACAAGGGTTTGAGCAGAAAGACAGGAGAAAGTGAAACTGTAAAGGATTTTCAGCTGATGGCTCTTCACTTCTTAAGGACTGATCCAAAATTGTAACACTACGTATTGTTCTCTATTGCATGTTATTTCACAGATTTCTGCTGACCTGCAAATTGCTTTCTTTTTCTGTGCCTAGTGATCTTGCTGAATATGCTTTCATGACAACAGTGTCTTTCAAAATATTTATTGTTAGAACTGAATGGGCATTAAGTCGTTTTGATTCATTAATGACTTCTGAAATATTCTAGCCCTCCAAAACTCTTTGACCATGGGGAAGAGACAGAATTTCAGTTTATATTTGAAACTGTTTATCATTTGCCTAGAATAAATTTTTCACAGAATTTACTATATTAAATCTTCTGCTTACAACCAGAATTACCTGAGATAAGATTTTACTTTTGGGTATCATCCAGACTGGCAAGTGGCAGAAGGAATTAGTAAATTAAAAGTTAATTATATAAGCAAATATAAATATATAAGTAAATAAATATATTCGGTCAGAATTTTCTGCTTCTTAGAAAAAAAATTGTCTGGCAATACATTTGATAGACAGAGTACCTTTTTATAGAAAAAGCCTTTGATAGATTGACCTTGATCAGCTGCCAGACACCAACCGGGCTGCTCTCTCACTTATTTTCCTCAACAGGACAAAGATGAGAAATTATGATAAAAACATTTGTGAGTCAAGATAGACAGGGAATTAATTTATCAACTACCATCATGGGTGAAACAGACTCAATGCAGGGAAAATTAATTAATTTATTGCCACTTAGAATAGAATGGTGAGAAACAAAAGACACCTTCCCTCCCCATAAAGCATCTTCTCCGCCACCCCATCCCTTATTTTCACAGGCTCAGCTTTATACTTTAATTCCTGACTCCTACACCTTGCCTATCCAAGGGGAGATGGGGAATGGAAGTGATCAGTCTAAAACATCTCTGCTGCTCCTTCCTCCTCACATCTCTTCCCTGCCCCAATATGGGTCCTCCACATGCTGCGGTCCTTCAGGGTCAACCTGTTCCAGCACGGGCTCTCCATAGGCTGTAGTTCCTTCAGGGAATATCCATCTGCTCTAGTGTAGGATCATCCACTGGCTGCAGCGTGGATATCTGCTCTGGTATGGTCTCTGCATGGGCAGCAGGGAAATACCTGCTCCATGGTTTTCTGCAGAGTCTGCAGGGGAATCTCTGTTCCAGCACCTGCAGCACTGCCTTCTCCTTCTTCTCCAACTTTGGTCTTACCTTTGTTTTTTTCTCAGGCTTTTTCTTCCCTTCTCCTCTTTCTGTGGTGCTTTCTGCCTTTCTTAGACACACTTCCCCAGAGGTGCCACCATTTTGGCTGAGGGGTTCAGTCATGCCCTGTAGTGGGTCCACTGGAGCTGTCTGGAACCTTACTACTGACACCTTGACACCTACACCAAATATGAGGCCCTAAATAACATTTTCAGAAATAACTGAAAGAAACATTTCAAAGGTGGTTCAGCTCCTTAAATAAGTAGTTATGTTTCTAATAGAAATCTCCTAAGTGCCTCTTATGGACAGGGGTAGTTTTTTTTTATTTCTAGTTCATTTTTAAAACTATTTACACATTGTATTATAAAATTCAGCCATATAGCAGTGAGTAAAGCTTCTTTTACACTCTCTCTTAGATGCAGTATGTCCATGTTTCACACCTCTGGAAAGCAGGGCAATGAGCAAAATTAGATCTTCTCAGAGAATCAGTTACTGAATATGCATAGATTAATCATAAACTGTTAAAGAAATCTGCAGATCCTGGACATGCTTATTCTCAAAGTGTATGTGGTAGGAGAATGACAAGTATACTCCTACAGATGAAAAACAAGGAGATAGTTCCACAGATGGCATGAGTTATTATGGTCAAAGCTGTACATAGGGAGAGAAACTTCTTGATCCTTGAAGTCAATTTATTCTTCAACAGCAAGACAATACAGCATAACAGTGAAGTCCAAAGAGTTTGTGCATGGACAACAAGTGTAAAAGACAGGTAATGAATGGGGGGATTCACTAGCAAAAACTTCAGCACATAGTAATTACATGTCTGGGTCTGAGTTCATCAACCCAGGCTGACTTTATGTTCAAAGGAAAGGGAGGGAGGACAGGCCATGTAACTATCCCTTTAAGTGTGATCACAATTCCCAAATCTGTCTATAGTACATATATATAACCTGCAACACATTGTTCTTAAACAACAATTCTCACACTGTTTGTGTTCTGGTAGTCTAGGCTAGAAAAGAAGAGTGTGAGAGAGACTTTGCCTTTTATATTATCAAGCCTCAGTTCCAAGAGGGAAACATCATTTCTACACACATTTGGGAAAGGTAGTAAGTACTTGAATGCTACTTGGAAACAGAGCTCACAGACGACCACCACAGGGCTTTGTGTGAAGTAAAAAGTTATTTAAACAAACTTATCTTCTATGTACAGTGGCAAAGAAAACTAAGTCAACAGGGATTTTTTATAACTAATGGCACTTTGTGTGTTGACACAGTGGGTGAAAAGAATTAGAGATACAAAGAACAAGGAAGGTTTTGAAGCTAAGATTAGTTAATCTTGACTTTTGTTCTTGCTTCTCCTTTTCTGTTTTTATTGTTCCAGATTTACAACTTTACCTAAAATATTTAATATGCTTAATGATATATTGTTAAACAATATTTTTTTAAAAAAGTTTGGAAATTTTTGAGTATCTGCAGATATCTGTGAATTCTAAAACATCATAACTCTTTAACAGGAGTGAGGCTGAGAGTGGTTGTAATCAAAAGGATTTTTTTGCTTCTAACTGCAATAACACTGGTCCAAGAACATGGTGCCCAGCTTGCCTTGGAAAATACAATCAGTAAGGGTTCAATATTAGACGCATGTCACAGATGTTGTCTTCAATCAGAAAAAAATAGAAGAAATTATGATGTCATCACTATGTCATCCTAGAGTAAGGAAACCTCCATTCCCAAACTCTCTTTGTTGCCATAAGTCTAAGACTCCTTTAAAGTGTCTTGTGCATTTTAACACTGGAGGTAATATTTGTATTTTATTTGCCTACTATGACCAAGTTTGGTGTTGAATTATCAGAAGCCAGTTTGCTCAGACCACTAGTGTCCTATGGGGTGTGCACTGCTTTTAGAAGAACAGGAGATTAAATGAAGGTACCTTGGTTGTTTTGGAAATAATCTGCTTGAATTAAGTAACCAAACAGGAATTCTAACAAAAAGTAATTAAGCTAAATTTCAAAAGCACCAAAAATGATTCTACTGTCCATCGAGAAAAGCACTAAGGAAGAGATAAATAAAATATTTGAATGCTTTGTTCAGTCTGATTTTTACAGTATGTTGAAAATAAAAGAACTTTGTAACGGAATGTGATACACATAGCTGAACAACATTAGTGTGCTTTTAATTAACACATAGGCAAACTTCATCTTGATTTCGACATTCTTTGTCCCTAATAGTTCAAAAAGAATTAGATCTGGCCTGAGGACAATATGAATGAAATAATAGAAATATATTAGGCATTTTAGCACGCATGGGCACTGAAAAAGAAACAATTATGAGATTATGATAATGAAGATAGCAAAGACAGTGAAAGCTTGCTCTATAATATAAAAAAAAATTGGATGCACTGCAGCATATATGGGTGAATAACATACCTATGGGTAGATAGTCAGGTGACACTAATAGTTAATATAAGTCAATTAAGCTATATTTAATTATCTCAAATGAACTCCACAATTTCTGCTTACAGACTACAATCAGTCTTTGGGCACATTAATTTTTAATTTTAATCACACTCACTCTTTAAAACTGATTCCCTATTTCCAGCTTCTGTTTGCATGTTTTCATGTCAACCATAAGATTTTTCTTCACCGCATGTTAAAAAACATTTTGGCTTTATGTTAATGTAAGTTCTCAAGGGTGTTTTGTAGATGTGGTAAAATCACTGCAATTTAATGTGTTTCTTTTTCAATTTCTGAAAATGCAAATAAAAAACAAATTAGAAAAATAAAACTTGAAACAGAGAAAGAAAAAGTTAATTTACTTTAAGGGACTATGTTGAGTTGAAAGTTTTGTAATTTAAATGAAGATTTAAAAATCAGAATTATTGCAATGATTATAGATTGGGTTCGGTTGTGTTTTTTTCTGCTGCTGCTATCACCTTGGTTGATTCCAGAACAGCTTAATTGAAGACATACATACCAGTATACTTGTGAATTTAATAGTTACCCTTTTTAAAGACAGGACAAATTTCAAACAATTCAGTAAGAGAATAATGGACCATTACTTCCTCATAAACTTGCTAATTACACAAGAACTGAGATCTATAGCTACCATACGTGATGTACTGTCAAAACAATGAGTTTGACTTTGATATCACCTCATTGAAGACAGAAACTTTGTATTTATATATTTAAGTTATTACCCAGGTGGCATATTTCTTTCAGTAAAAACTTAGCAGTTTCTAGCCTTGGGGTAGAAAATGAGCTATCCAGAGCTCAGCTTTTATATTTAACTTCAATCAGCACAAACGAACAGCATGAACAAATACATCTGAAGCAACATGAGCTCATTATCTCTAACTATTCATATCAAGCATTTTTCGCATCTATATTTCTCAGTCTGTTACTGTATTTTCTTGTCGTCTCAAAGATATATACATTAAATCTATAAACACTTGGAAAATAACAATTTCAATGTTTTATTTGAGTATGAAATTGCCTTTGATTCATTCTCATGCTTTCTTCCTCAAGAAAGCTCTGTGCTACTTTATATAAAACAATAAGTTCCTTATAAAAGTTTCCAAATAGATATAGTTGAAGAACCAGCATCAACTTCTTGTTAAAAGCCACATTCTTTCATACAATTACTAAAAACTCCTGGTTAAGTACTATGAAATCCAGTTATTTTTACAACCATGGCAGGAATGCACAATGCAATTATTAAAAAAAAAATAGTATATATGCCAAGGAAAGCAGACATAAGAAAATGTGAATATGGAATATTTCACTGCAGAGGCTTAATGACTCATGTTTGCTAGTACGCATCACAATATTTGGGTGTTCTGGAACCTATGGCCCTGGTAAGTCTGCTCTAAAGGAAGACCCTGGTTACCCTCCTGTGTCTACTCTTTGGTAGTCAATTTTGCCAATTACAAACTTCATTCTGACCCGTGGAAACATGCTACTAGTAAATAGGAGAATCGTAGTTCCTAATGAATCTTAAATTTTCTACCTATTTTCAAGTATTATGAATTTGTGAATGGCAATATGTTAGCGAGAATCTTAGCTAATCTCTATACTTCACATTTAGTCTTTTTAAAACAGCTATAATATGGAAAGAAATAAATCATTTGAGAGAAAAGAGATCTCCACACACCGTCATACTAGTGGAAGAAAGAATACACAAATTGTATAGGGAGTCTATATACAGAGAGCTTGTGAAGCTATGGAAAATACCTGCTTACACATAATCATTGAATAGAAATTTATGTTTAGCTACTGTCCCCTATGCCTCACTGCAACATGCACATTAATGACCAGCCTCCGGTCATGTTTACAAATAGGTAATACAGATAATAGCAATGCAGATACAATTACTGTAAAGAAAAATTAACCTGCAATATTTTATTTACCAATCACGACAACTTCAAGTTCTAAAAGTCATTTTAATTGAAATGTCATTAAATTGAATGCCAAATTTTTGTGGGTTAACTAAAATAATTCTTTATATTTCCAAATGGGTATATTTTGCTGTTTAACACACTAAAGGATGAGGATAATTATCTCAATACTATGATACTTAATAGTTACATGATGCCACATGATAATACCTGTGTTGTGTGTCCCGACATTGAAGATACAAATATATAATTAATTTGATTTATTTTACAACTCCTTTCTCAAGAATAAAGTGCTTTAACTTCTTTATCATAATTGAACATTTATACTCTATTATACTCATAATTTGCACACTATGTGAAATGTACATATGCTTATTTATATACAGACACAAAGTGAAATGAAATGTAATTTAAAAAATTTTGGGTTATATATTTAATTACATTTCATTAACTTGATTCAATAATCAATTGAATGTTTTATGTTTTCTTTAATTTGTTTCTTGATCCATAAGTTTAAGATTCTGAAGCTACTTCATCATAAGATCTTGATTTATGGCATTCTGTAACATTAAAAATTCCACATTTTAGGTCTAGATATTCAGCGATAACGTAGCTCTACAAGAAAATGACTGTCAGGTTGAAATAACATGGAGTGTTAGCTTAAACAGCCAAGTGAAACTCAAATTTCAATTACAGAAGTTCAGCATCATAAGCTCTTTAAAAGAGGTGTAATTAATTGAAATAGTATTAGTCCAGCTTTCTGTTTCAGTTTTGCCAGAGAATCTGATTTCTGCTTAATTCTATTCTATTATAACTGTGTTATAAGAAATCCCCCCAAAATATTCTCAGCAAGTATAAAATTAAAAGAAAAAAAAAATAAAAACCTATCACGTATCTTCCCCCAAAACCCACACAATGCATTTGCATAATGTGCCAGGTCTGCAGAAGATAGAATAGGAATAAATACTGGGTTGTATTTCTGCTCTGCTTCATTTCAGTCAGAATAAGTGGAAGGGAACAGACACTGGGAGAAGCCAGCAACCCATAGAGGAACTAAATTAACTGGAAAGATTTAGTTCTTCAGCATTATGCATATACAAAATGTAACCAGTAAAAGTAACGACTCATCTTCAACTTCTGATATGCCAGAGGCTGTGCTGCCATCTAGAGGGACCTTGACAGGCTGGAGAAATGGGCAGACAGGAATTTCATGAAGTTCAACAATGGGATATGCTCAGTGCTGTATCTGGGGAAGAACAACGCTATGCACCAATATATGCTGGGGCCACCCAGCCGGGAAGCAGCTTGGCAAAAAAAGACCACAGGGTCCTGGTGGACACCAAATTGAATATGAGTCAACAAAGTGCTGTTACAGCAAAGAAGTACAATGGTATCCTCGGCTGTATTAGGCAAAGCGTTGCCAGCAGGATGAGGGAGGTGATCCTTTCCCTTTATTCAACACTGATGAGGTCACACCTGGAATGTAATGCCCAGTTCTGGGCTCCTCAGTACAGGAGAGACATGGACATACCAGAGAGAGTTCAACAAAAAGGATTAAGGCACTGGAGCACTTCATGTATGAGGACAGGCTGAGAGAGTTGGGACAGTTCAGTCTGCAGAGAAGGCTCAGGAGGGACTTTATTAAGGTACACAAATACCTGAAGAGAGAGTGCAAAGAGGATGGAGCCAGGCTCTTTTCGGTGGTGCTCAGTAATGGGACCAGAGGCAATAGCACAAACAAAACCACAGGAGGTTCCTTCTGAACATCAGAAAACACATTTTATGCGGGTAACTGAGCACTGGAATGGGTTTCCCAGGAAGACTGTGGAGTGTTCATCCTTGGAGATCTTCAAAAAACATCTAGACACAGTCCTGGGCAACTGGCTCCATGTGTCTCTACTTGAACAGAGGAGCTGGACCATGTGACCTCTATAGGTCCCTTCCAATCTCAAGTATTCTGTGATTCCTTGAAATGACTGTTTGCTCAAATAATCTGAAGAGAACTTACAAGTTTTCTAGTACTTGCCCAAAATTTTCAAGATATCCAAATTACAACTGAGACTTATCTGGTTCAAGGGTACATGTATGATTCTAGCAGAGGAATTTTAAAATATTTACAAGATATTTACCATTCTGCATTAAGAAATAAAATAACCACCACTTCCCAGTTAAATTTTTAGCTTTCTGTGTTCATTTTTTATAATACGAACACAACTTCAGGTCAAAAAGTTGTCCTTATGTTTTTTATGTGTAGGTACAGGAAACAGAATCTAGATATCTGACAAAATGAAAATTTGGCAATATTGTGGTCTTCACAAAAGACACAGAATAACCATGAACAAGATGTAACATAAGAAATGTGACAGAAGGTTTGCTATCTTTGTCAGAATACTGACAGACAACTTGAGTGACCAGCTTAAAGGGACTATATTTAATTTTATTAAAAACTTTTAAGAATGCATATAAATTATAAATACAAGTTAAATAAATTTTTAATAGTTTCCCTTTTCCATCTCTCTGAAATATTTTCAATTTTTTTCATACATTACTGATAACTGTAGATAAATTTATGTATGGATATAAAGCTGTATAATTAATTCACATGGGACAGATTCTGGCTGCCCTGACATTGAATTTAATTATTAAAATTCTCTGTTGTAAAAACATGGTTTAAGTTTTACTAAATTCTATCTATCAGAATCAAGTAATTTTTAAAAGTCTTAAGGAAGCTATACCAGAATAGGGAGTAAATCAGACAAATGCAAAAGTGATATTTGTAAGGGAAGATAAAATTCTCTAAGGTACCAATAAAAGCACTGAAGTGTAGCACCTTTTCACAGTTATGCTGAAAAAATGACATATAAATCATCTATATTATAAATGCATCTTACAGAAAGGCTCTGCTATGTCCATACAAAAAATCAATGAGATCATGTTGGCTTTTTACAGTCCTGCATGTGCAGAAATGAACAAAACATTCAATTTTATGCTAATAAGAGCTGTAAAAATGTTGCTCCAATAATATATATCTTGCTTGTAGTTCATACACAAAACTCGAGAGTAACATTCAGCTTCTAGTTATTTGATTTTGTAAATATTTCTTTAAAATGATTTATATATGGTGCAAGGTTTCTAAGTATTGGAAAAATAATCACATTAAGTTTTGTTATTCAAAACAAGCTATGCTGAAATATTTTTAAATTATACTATATAAATATGATATATTATACACAATACAGATTGTATTATAGTCACACTAATTGCAAGGTTTTCTTTCTGCTGAAGTTGGCCATTGATCTGTTTGATTGGCTTGTACAGTTCTAAATATTCCCTCTATTATTTTTTTTAAGTA
Organism: Streptopelia decaocto; assembly: GCF_964273445.1. Lineage (NCBI taxonomy): Eukaryota > Metazoa > Chordata > Aves > Columbiformes > Columbidae > Streptopelia > Streptopelia decaocto. The sequence continues at coordinate 165,646,184 of NC_138663.1, forward strand.
CAAATAACTTCAAGGCAGGGGTTAGCTGTTGCCTTCCTTTCATAACTAACCATGTGTCCTAGTGGAATAGAAAAGGATTCTTCTTTTAGGGAAGAGTTGACTGAGAAACAAATTTTCATAAAAGATTTCATAAAAATAGTGAAACTTCAAAATATTGTCACCTCTGCTCTCAGTTTTTTTTTTCCTACCTGGTCATGTATGTGAGCCATTTAACAGTATTCTGCTGGGACTCCGATTTTCTGTCTAGAAAGATACAGCTGTCCCACAGGAGGTATTATATTTGAACATGGTCTTGGGTTACAGTTCATCTTCAGACTGAGAGATGTACTTTCAGGTGTCTTTACAGTAGGTGTCCACATACAAGATCAAAGTCTAAGAACCTGTAACAATAAAGTAAGTTATAGCATTCAATTCACTTGCTACACTTAAGTGTCTAATACCTTTTGAGATGACCTAGGTGTGGGAACAGCAGTTCCAGCTAAAGGGCCTTGGACACATTATACGGAAGTATGGTTTTTATAAACATAAGAAGTGATAGTCCAGGCCAGTGCGAGTGATATCTCTGGTTGGAAAACTGCCCCCATATGTATGATGTGTGAATGTCCTTGGGCCTGGTCTGTGAATGAGTGGGAACATAACTGAAACAAAGATAACATCAGTGTGGTGTGTTTTTAATAACAATTATTGGAAAAATATCTTATGTAACAATTTATGTAACACTTAGTCCAGGTCTGTATCTGTAAATCCTATAAATTGTCACTGGCTAATAAAGAAGGCCTCAGTCTGGCTCAGCTCTCTGCTCTGCCCGGCTCTGCACTCCTTCCTGAACAAGATCTCCGTCTGTGCGTGAATCTTTGTCTGTGTCCCAATGTGCGTCATTTCTAATTGCCACACCTAGGTACCTAAGACAGCCTAGTGAACCTGAAAGCGAGAACGCAACAAGGATGCTTGATCTTGTAGATGGACAACTGGAGACCAGGCAGGATATGCTAAGGCATTAAGATGACATTATATACGTTTTTTCTTAGATTACAATATTGAGCACTAATCACACTCAGGGACCCCAAACGTTTATACAGCTGACCAAAGACTCAGTTGTCCACATATAGGCTTCTAGAGACTTTTGGGACACTGTGCAGAGCTGACAGATGTGATAGATGGGCTTTAGGGGAGACCCATGATGCAGTGATAGTGGCAGGACAGGCTGGAATACCCAGGAGGGTCTCAAGGAGCATGATGTGGGCGTGGTGGCAGCTGTAGCCCTGTGTCTCTGTGCTGAGTGTAGCTGGCTTGTCAGGAGTTCCTTTAAGTCCTTGACTCTGTAGTCAAGAGATTATTACAGTCACAGTTCTGTTCTATTTTGTTTGTCACAATAAATTATTCTTTGCCTCAAATTGAGTATTTTGAGGAATTTTATGAATTTTTGTGCTTACGTTGCCTCTTTATCTTCTGAAAAGGTTATATGGAATTTATAGAGTCATATTATTGGGCAGAAATCAAGATAAATTTTCCAGAATTAGAGCTAAATGCTTAGGAAAGGAAATGGTGACCTGTAGTAGGTCATCATTAGTAATTAAATGAAGTCCAAATTAAGAATACCCTTCTGCTATTAAATTTTGGAAGGACAGGCATAATTTTGGTTAGCAAAATAATCTAGGAAAATAATAATTTTAGGGTTGGTTTCTTTCATGGTTTAGGTTTGGTTTGGTTTGGTTTGATTTTTAATGGGATCTTCTAGGGATATTACTGAACGTAAAACAACTTCTGCGCTTAGAGAGGATTGTCTGTAATAAGACATAAAAGTCAAGAGAACTAAACAAATACAGACTCTCATTCCATGTTCCTTGGAAAATAAAACTTTTTATTTTCCTTAAGTGGCTTCTAGTTGTTTTAACAAGTAAAATATACTTTGGAAAGATAAAGGGTTCACTACATTCTTCACCGTTTTCACTGTTTCCTGATTTGTACTTGTCCTGATTTTGTTAAAACAAGTTTCTCTTTTAGTGAATTTGCCTGTCAGCTAAAACCTTCTTATGAGCTGCATTTTCCTGAAAAGCTAGATACATGTTTTGGTAGACATAGTAATGGTATGCAAGGTCATTGATAATGATGCATCTCGCGAGATGTGCAAGCAGGAGGTGAACTGAAACGGACCAGTTGAGTATACCATCCCATTCACGTGATACTTCATATAAAAGTGGGAGATCACGAGGATCTCATCCCTTTTCCTCACGGCCAATTATCACTTTGAGCATGATAACTCTATCAAAGTAACAAAGCAAAACTATAATTCTCTCAGAGTTGTTGCAAAGAGAACTGAATTGTACTTTTTCAAATCTTGAATCTAACAAATGAACAAAGCTTTTCTTAAAGTGTACTGGACAATTACTGACTCATTTGAAATTACTTCCACTTTTTGGTGAGTTAACTCTGAATGTTGTCAGCAGAGAACCAACAGTTGTGCTTTCTTTGTACTAAAAGCTCAAATATGAAAATACTGGCAATTTGAAGGGTCTTTGGGATATATTGTACTTTTAAATTTTATCTTATTTTGAGCAACTGGGCCTTTTAAAATGAAATTAAAATTTGCATAGACAATGTTATGAAATATAAATAAAATCTATTAAAATGGGTACTTGCAAACTCTTCAAGATGCATTTCCATGCAGTTGAAATGTCCTAGTGATGCACTGCACCTTTGGAAACAATTTTCTCCTTGTGCTTGGAGGTTATTTGGGTAAAGAAGAAAAACATAGTGGATGACTTAGTTTTCTGGCTTTTGTTTCAAGTCTTTTATTGTGCAGTACACTATTGCAGCATTGCATAATTGCTACAATACATCACAACTGTATCTTCAAAGTTTTCATGAAAGTTGTATTAGCACATAAATGCAAAGAAGGGAATATATATTTTTCTTTCTTTACTTTGATAGAGGCAATTCTGTTTCAAATTCCTTGTAAAAAAGAAAAAAAAAAAAAAAAAAAAAGGACAAGTCCATTGATGTCAGGAGAGCTAAAAGAATGAATGAAAAGACCCTGACACCAGATACAGGTATTGATTTAGGAATACTTCAGCAAAAAAAAATATAAAATCACAATAAAACTTAACACATTCTAAATGAAATCAGTTATTGTTCTCAGATGAGTTGTCCTTTTCATATTAAGGTCAACATACAAAAAGCTCAAAGCAATTTCAGTGAAGGAAGTTCTAGAAAGGGAATACTATCTTTCTTACGAGTTTCATCAAATGATTTTTTTTTCACATTGCATTAAAGTTCCGTGGTTCACTTGAGAAAACTGAGATTTTACAGTATAATTCAAATACAGCGTGTATATATTTCATGATGGATTTAATTCACATTGTCCTCCTTTTATATTTCTCTGTCATGGGAAATACTGCCTCTGATAGCAGTGTTATTACATATATTCTAAGATACATGTACCCAGGACTGGGAGCTTAGCTGGAATCAGTCATTTACTTCTCATACCCATTCATAATCAGTTTCTTCTGTGTCAGGATTTCTGCTTATGCCTCACAGTAAAAAATCAGATTGAAATGACCCTCTCAAAACCATTAAGGAGTACCAAAGTTTCAAATACCTGTGTGATTCTTTATGTTCATGCTTACAATTTCTTTGGTCTCTTGCCTATTCTACCTGTAGACTGAAGTGTGGAGGATTTGACTATACTCTCTACAGGTTGTTCATGTCTAATTTGCAACTTAAATCTCAGCTCAATATTATAATATACAGTCAAAAAAAAGCTGACTTTACACTTGTCATTTTTATCATTTGGATTGCTCTTGTATGTTTCTTTCAGATGAGCTGATACTTCAGAAACTATCAGCTGCATTCTCATTTTTGTAAACCTAATAGGTTGGCTAGATTGTGCTGACTATGAAAACTTCTACTGCAGTCCTCTGTCTTTTTTCTTACTTAGAGAAGTACTCTGAGTACTCATAGAAGTACTCTACTTTTATTCAGAACAAGTCACCCTAATACCTAGATGTACTGGTTTTCTAAACTCACTCAGGTGCATAGTAAAATTAATGACATTTATTTTAATGTTTTTTAAAAATCATGATTGTAGCTCAAAAGGAAGACATCAACTTCTTTTACTAATTCCAGCATATAGAGTTTCAGCATACTGTTTTATGACCTTCTGATATATTTTTGAGTTCTGTGTAAAACATTTCCAAATATTTACAAACTATTTTAAAAGCCTTTTAGAATTTGATTCTAAAATTACATGCAATTATCTATATTACCCTATGATGTTCTCTGGAATACAGTATGAAGAGAAAGGCTGAGATTAATATATGTTCAGATAAAAACAAAAAGCCAAACTGGAAGCATTTGTTAAGCTGAGTTGTAGAAACTTTTAAAAATGAAATTCTCACTCTTTTCTGTTAAGGACAGGCGAGTGAAAGAAAATAAATAAATAAATAAAAGGAGTGCACTCTGAAGAATTTTTCTGTCTCTAAGGCAATTTAATACTAAAATTATTACATTGAAAAACTCCATCATTTGCAGAATGTTTTTGAGAGGCTTGCCAGATTCAACCTGATTGTGACTCTGTGGCTGAGATTTTCAAGGTTATTCTGTCCCATGGCAAAATGGCAGTACCAGATGCTCACTTCATGACAGTTTGGTACATCCTGTTATGCTCAGTTATGTCTTTTCAAAGCTTTTGGGGAATTTTTTTTTTTTTCAATGATTTCTTTACTTCAGTAAAAGATAGCTATAGCCCATGTTAACTTTTCTAAGAAAGTAGAAGGAAATCAAAGGAGGCAGAAGTAGGATAAAGTTAATACATACTGAAGACAGTGAGAAACCAGTTTACATCACTACCATAGTTTATTCTGGAGGAAGTAAACACAACCACTGAAACCAAGAAAGACTACCAAAGAGAAAGTACATGAAAATTATGCTTCTTTTTGTCTTAGATGTTAGAGTCAAGCAGCTGAAGTTCCACGAGTTTTCTATATAATGCAACATCAACGCCTTGGTCTTTGCTTTGTTGGCTTCAGACACACCCAGGACAAATGATGCTTCTAACAGCTGCACAAGGGTGTGAGTGTTCCCTGGCCCAGTTCCTTCAATAATCCAGACCCCTTCCACTGAGGTCTGATCCACAGTATTGAGGGAAGTAGCTGAAAGCTTTTGATGTTACTGAGAGAACTTGAGAGAAAATGCAGCCTGTTTTGTTTTCAATTTCTAACAAAGTTATATATCGATTCCCAATTCCTTCTCTTCTGTCTGCAGTACAAATTCTGTTTCATCTCACTTCTGGTGACAAGGTTGCTTACATTTCCCAATTTCATTGTGTGCTATGGGTCCACTTTGTGTTAATCTTGACAATTTTGCACACACAAAACCTAATCCAGCTTCACCACTGTAGTCAGAGCTAGCCATTTTCTAGAGAATCATATTTTCTTTGAATGCTGGCATAACTTTTCCTCTGACACTCCCTCCAGAGTTAGCCCTATTGACTCTCATTTCCATGCTCTGTAAATCACATCAGTCTTTGATTCGTTCTCAACAACAGAACTATGTTCAGTGTAGCTCTTAGTTAGTGAAATAATATGCATCACACACATTAAAATCCACCCTAAATACACATTTTATTCTTCACTAAATTTTGCTCAGATTCATTACAAGGTAGTTTATACCTTGATCACTGTAAATAGTTGGAGAGAGACAGTTGAATTAGTCCCTTCATGCATGTATTCAACTGGAATGGGCTAATGGGTGTCAAATTTCTTGTTGTAGGTAGAGATCCCAATACAAGAGGATCTATTCTGAACATCACAGCACAGCATTCAGTCACTGTCCCAAGAAGATTAGAATACATGTGTTCCAAACATAAAGTTCAGCTTTGACAGCCTCTGAGATAATTAAATTAAAATTCAAGTTCTCATATGTACTTTTCGTATGTTTTTTCTGCAGATATAGGGGAAGTAAGTCTCCCAATTTCCTTCTTTGGTCAATTTTTGTCTATCTTTCTCTTTTAAATGAGATTTTTAATACAGAGTTTGATTTGTGAGGTTTTTGGGCTTCAATTTCACAATTGCTTTTATGCCATATAGTAACTTTATATTCTTCTTTTCAGATACAGAACTGCAGTGTGGTGACACTTTTATATTGAATGATGTGAGACCAAAAAAAATGTTATATGCAATTATGTACTAAAAGAGATATTTTAACAGATGCTCAGTTTTCACTATTGGAGTTGAGTTTATTAGCTGTTAAACAAGCTTCTCTTTTTTACTGTCTGGCACACAGGTTCACTTTTGATGATGTATAATCAACAGAAACATATGAGCAGAAAAAAATATTTCTTCTCCAAACCATTTAAGTTCGTCTTCACACTGACATATTTTCAGCTTGGTTTCCTAAGGAAATAGGACATTCTAGTACACTATGTTTAACTGTGTGCCTGTCAGTCACTCATCTGATACCTTCAAGCTCACTGACAAATTGAAACTAATATTTAAGTCTTCAAAGATACAAAATTTCCTCAAGTTTCAATAAAATCTGTCTTGAAAGTGGACAGTGGTCTTTTAAGCTCCCTCAGTGACACAAAATTTTACCTAAGATCATGACAGTTATTTTTTCATTTAGAGTATACTGTACTGGAAATCAGTCAGCATATGTACAATTTTGATACAGCTGCAACACTGCTCCATACAGTCCAGTAATTAGGAAACAAGGAAGGGAAATGAGGATTTTGGTGAGTAATATGGTATTGGAAAATAATTGGAGGTATTATACAGTTCTGCTTTCCCAGTTTCTGTAAAGTTATGCACCAGAGAGCTTTCTAAGGAAATAACATACTACTCCATAGGAAGACAGGACTTGTAGTTCTCCTCTTGGAAGAGTTTATTGACATTTGAAACATTTTTCCAAAACTTCACCCCATTGTGTGAAGAAATCTTCTATTTGCGAATTTGTCTGTGTCCCACTTTACAGTCATCTTGACTTAGATCATCATTTTCTTTCCATTTAAGCAGTTCTTTAAAGCCGGTTACTGAACACAGTCTGTTAATTCTTATCTACATAACTTGTAATTTCATATGTTCACATACTTCTGTGCATTTCTGCCATATAGGGTTTACCATGTCAGCAATTCTTCTTGGCTCGGTACCTAGAAGGTATCTGTGTAATTTGTAAGCAGAAAAAATGTAAAACTGTGCTGCTCTCAAGAAACTGCCCATAAAAGCTGGCTGAAACCAGTTGTCATGTAGAGTTCATCCCTTTATACCTTTAGTCTTTCAAAGAAACCTTTCAGATACCTTGACTCTGAGCGACTATTGAGCATTCACTGAGGCTGAGATTCAGAGCTTACTTACCCAAAGACTCTATGTTTATCACATACACTTTTTAAGAAACAAGCTAAAATCAGAAGGTAGTTGTGTGAGACACATGCAACTACAAAAAGGAAGAAGTCAGTCAAAACATTGGTTGAAAAAGTGAGGAGTGAGGGAATCCATGCAAGTTTAATTCAGACCCCTTGTGTGCAGTCATTAGAGCTCATTCTTTAGTTGTAGGATATTGTATTGGTTTTCTATAAATTTGACTCATTGCACAATACAGAGGATTCCTTCTAATAACCGATAGTTTGCTATCTTATTTTCTCAGTAAATGCGTAGTGGAAAGCCTGCTTTAATGCATCTGGTTCCAACAATGCACGTGAATATAAAATTAGCATTTTTCCTAGTGGATTCTTATTGGTTAAATACTCTCCCACAAAATTCATCACATCCAATTATATTTTCATCCACAACTCATTCACAACTGGAACCATTAGATCTCCTCCACAGACCTCTAACATTTGAGCTAAGAGGGACAGGGCTAACAGGGAGTATTTCTCTTGCACCAGCAGGAGGAAGTACACACATAGATTTGCTCTGACATAGAGGATTTGCAAGAATCACAGATCTTTTGTTCAATTCATAAAAACTGCAAGGAATATAACCTATATTAGCACAGACAGTTATTTCTGTTCCCTCAAAGTAATTCTACTCTATCCCTTCTAACATTTTATCCTCTTATTTCCTACTCCAATATTCTTACATGTAAATACGTTTTTTAACTAGTCACAATAGTCTGTTACTAATACTTACATTTTGTTGGTTATAAACTCTCTGATCTCCAACTGCTGCTTCAGAGAAGCATAGGTCTCCCAGAGCAGTGCTATGTAGGACAGGAGTGTGCAGGAGTAATGTGTTTGCCTGCCTTGCCTGGGTGGATGCCTTGGATACTCTGCATGCATATACCTAGTTTTTGGCACCTAAGTCCTGTATTCACTTCAGAAAAGATTGTTTAGAAAGACCACAAACAACTTAAGTGCAATACATGTGTAAAGTAGGTGGACTGGCTGCCCACAGTAAAAGAAAAGGTACTGCAGTATAGAAATTTGGTCAAGGTTAGTATTATATTACTTGTTTTTTTGCAGTCATCATCTCCAGATTGTCAATGACAGCATGAAAAATTAGGAAAATAGCTGTTCCATTCCAAACGGATGGAAGGCTACTTTAATATTTTATTCCAAACAATGATTACTCAGGGCTAGGTAATACTTGTCTATCTTACTTTGATCAGTTGTGAAGGAGAAAATATCTGGCCTATAATTAGAAACATTTAATTATGTAAAGCCACAAGGGAAAAGTCGAACAACTTTATTAAAGAACTAAGGACTAGAAGAGAAAATTGCATAATGACATGTTAAAAAACAAGCTGTGTATTTGCCTGTATGGCTGCTTTTGTTCCTTATAAGATGGAGTGGGCAGATTTTAGATTATTTTGTTTTATATTCAGCAGTACCAGAGTCATTGGTAAAGTCTGATAGTTAAAAATAATTTTAGAAGTGTTCTTTAATTTTTATTTCAGATGTTCTCAAATTTCTAAGCATTTTTACATAAAAATATCTTTTTCTTAAGCTATACACATACACATGTGCACGTTTGCTTTACCTACCTGTTCTCTATACCGTGCAGCTGGTAAGTACTAACTTTTTTCTGTTAATATTCTATTTATAGCTTATCAAACAACTTTTTTTTCTTTTCTTTCTTTCTTTTTTTTTTTTTTTTTTTTTTTTCTGAATCTAAAGTTCCTCTTCCATGTACTCAGGAGAATGAAGGAAAGATGGAGAGTTTTGGGTAAGTGTATGTTACAAGCTGAAGGTCTTTTTCCATTAATGGCCTAGGTGACTAATATGCAATATACTGCATTATATAGGGAAATAGGCCTTGCAGCAGAGATCAGAATTCAGAAATCAACCTTCCTGGACAGGTGCTGTGTTCACTAGAGCAAATAAACTATAGGTTTCTTTCTTCCAACTGAGATAACTTTCACAAAGGGAGGGGAATGCCCTCTCATAAAAATCAGCCTGCAGTCAGAAGTTAGTGCTTGCTTCAACACAGCGGGAGATGTGGTTGAGCCTTGCAGTCAGAAAAGAAATCAAAACTTTAGCCTAAGTTCTAGGCAATTCTCTGGGAGGAGAGGTAAAAAAAGAAAGAAAGAAAGAAAGAAAGAAAGAAAGAAAGAAAGAAAGAAAGAAAGAAAGAAAGAGAAAGAAAGAAGAAAGAAAAAAGCATTGTTATCTGCCTTCAAGTAAAGGATGTCTCACATGAATCAAAAATGTCTAGCAGTTCTTCACATAAGCTCATGCCATAGCTAGGGACAGGATTTAAAACTTCAGTCAGGGCTAAGTATTTTTTATTTCACTATGATGTCCAGTGTACTGTTTGACTTGAACAGTACCCAATAATGTTAGCTTTTTACACTTGCTAATAGCAAGACTCTATAAGCCTGACTGTGGACTCCAGGTTCCATGCTGCACTATCCAGACTTAAGTTACACTAATCTGTATTCCATAAAGGAAAACATTTCCCATAAGTTAGGTATACCAAATTCTCACTTTAAAGCAAGTTGTCCCTGAAGTGGAATCCAGAACCACAGGTAGTTTCCGAGTCTTTTCTACAGTACCTGTAGGACTCGTTCGTTACAGCAACGATTCAAAAAGCTGAGTTGCTTGGAAACAGGCTGCCCAGGGAAGTGGTGAAGTCACCATCATTGGAGGTGTTTAGAAGGCATTTAGATGAGGTTGTTAGGGACATAGTCTGGTGTTAAAGTTAGGTGAAGTTATGATTGGACTCAATGATCCTGAGGGTCTCTTCCAACTGAAATGATTCTATGATTCTATGAAAGAATCCAGTCTGGAGTCATCAGAAAACCCTAAACACAAAGATGTATAAAAGAATATACTCAAGGCTATAAGCAATGGTTTCCATCCACCTGGGATGCAGAGAGAAAATCGTCTTTGAAGGATAACTCACAGATAGTCATATCTCAAAGAAGTGATCAAGGATGACTAAACTATTGTAAATTAATGCTAGGAGCATACTCAGAGGTGATTATTACCCGATTTGGATGTCCAATAAAATAAAACACTGGTAGAAAGTACAAGTATTGTTTCAAAGGCTGCCTTCCTTAGATCTACTCAAATTCACATTAACTCATCTCCAGGATTTTTTCATCTCTTCAGGGTCACCCACTATGCAGGAAAACTGCAAACCTAAAAGCAATGTCTGCATTGTGTGAGCAGGTGACCTTGTATTGTGTGTGTTGTGAAGATATTAAGTTTCTGGCTGTACACTGACTTTTATGCTGACCACAAAGCTTCTCTGGGTACAGGCAGTGACAGAACTGCAATGGCTAAGCAAATGTTCAAGTTAAGCAGAAATTTTATATATTATAGGGCTACTGAGCAAAATTTCTTTTTTTTTTTAAGACAGAAATTTGGGACTTCAGAACATCAGCTCCACATAATATTTGCTCAAACTGTACTAGTCTCCATCAGATCCAGACCTGCTTTGATTTTTTTATTTCCCCTTTTCTGACAGTAAGAATTATGACATATTTAGTATTTTGGAAGTAAAGGTCATTTATAAAGATATGCAACCAAGCTTTTCTCAGAGGTCCAAAATGTCAGGAAAGTCTAATGTATGTCTAAACATGTCTCAATTTAGACATCCAAGAATGAGTACAATATCAATTGTCTTTTTTAACTTTTGATGCAGGAACATAGATTCCAGCATTATTATTCAGAAACTTAGTAGTTCATAGTTCTTGTTAGATCACAGCTGCATTTTTTTTAAAGTATAACAACCATTAACAGTTAGTCCAGTCAAAGATTTGGCTACCAAAAATATTAAACAATTACAGCTTCCACAGGCTTATAAAAATAGCCAAATTCTTTTGCAATTGTGAATAAAACACTCCATTTTGTGGTTTATTATTTAGATAGCATCTGGTCCTGATCTTCAGCAAACCTTCCTCAGTTTCACACATGCAACAAGAGCTACACTTGATTTACATCACTTATCTGTGAGAATAAAATCAGTTCAAATTAGTTCAATTATTAGAAGCTGTATCAGCTTCATGACTCCTCCTGTAACCTGAAACAACCATTCATATCATAGTGTAGCTATTAACTACACAGAGAAGCACTTCTTCCTCCATATTCCCCTTCAGCTCTGCTAGATCTAGACAAATTGCCATAATAAAAGGCACTAGTGAGTGAGGAAATATAGCAGAGGAAGGGAGAGAAACAGAAAGAAAGTATAGCTCATCTGCTTCCCTATTAGATTAATCAGTTCCTCTAAACAGATTTTAAATGCCTGTGACATGTTTTTCATTCTCAGAGTAATAAAATTTTATCATGCAACTAGCAGAAAACATCCCTCACGTCTGACAAAAAGGCAGCTAGCATAAAAACCAAACACAAGATACTTACAGTTAACTCGTGCTGTTTCCATAATATAGTCCAATGAATAAGCAATATGAACTTTAATAGGGGAAACACAAATTCCCATGTCAAGCTTATGTTGGAAAAATCAGTAAAATGACCATAACTTAGCATCTAAAGTGGGTGTGTATAAATAAAAACTATCTTGCCTTCAAATGCAGAAGAGAAGCAAAGGAAGAAAAGGAAAAGATAAACAAAGGAAACTAACTACATGGAAGTCATCTGTCTGATGGCTCTTCTTACATTCTTGTTGTGAGCAGATTCAGCTTAATGAACACATTTGTTGTGAACTCATTCTAATTGCATTGTGCCCAGGGAGCAGACATCCTATTACTTAAAATGTGGCAACAATTGTGATGATGAACTGCGTCCATATTGTTCTAGCAAATTTTCTTTATGCTGTTTTACTGCAGTTGAATTTCTTTATTCTGCTATTGTTATGGGAATTTTGCACATTTTCCATTAGAAAACCTATTTTCAGACCTTTATATGGGGGATGCTGAAGGGTAAAACATACAAATCACGATTGACTGACACTTCAGTTCCTTCACTGTTAAATGAGACTCTTGAAATTGTTTGATAAAAGCCAGTATCTGCTGACAAATTAATTTATGGTGAGAAATACTTCACATTTGCACATCAATTTGATTTTGTGAATTGTTCACCTCCTTAAATTTGTCTTCTGTGTTTTATGGTGAGTTTGAATTATGAAATTTGGAGCCAGAGTCTCAGCTATTGTAAATTGTCTTAGATCTACTGAAGTCAATGGGGGTCTATTAATTCATATCAGATAGATATATTTTTTTTTGTTCTTTAAATTGTATGTGTAAAATATATTTGGACAGGTTTTTTTTTAGTCAAGGAGCTAGTTATTTATCACAATTTTCTTACTATTCCTACTACTTTATTCCAGACAAACTTCTAAACGCTCTAACTAGATCTGCTAAAGTTCTCTGCTAAAAATTTGTATATTTCTATGGAATATGCATCAGTAGGTGTCTTTTAAAATGTTTTTAGGCAAAACCAGTAGGATTATCATAACTATATTTTATCCTGATTGTGCATTATTTGGATAAGTAGTCTCATTAGAATTATTCCAGCCATATCTTTCTGTGACTCTTTGTGCCATGGCAATAACCTGATTAGACCAACTGTAGCCTCCACCTTTACTTGCATTTAAACATCCCCACAATGACACTAAAGTGCTCAGTTCTCCCGATCACAGATTCACCACTTCTCACTTCTCACTGTCCTCTCAGCATCTAGTCATATGTAGTTTGAAACCTTCTCTGATGGTAAGAAAACATTCCCTATATTTCTTTGCTGCAGTCATCAAGTAGTCATAGAATTAGAAAAAAAATAAATAACAAATTTCTGTCTCTCTTATTATTGGTTTTTTGTTGTTTTTTTTTTTGGGGGGGGGGGCAGGGGGGTGATGTGTGTTAGTTCTTTTTTGTTTTTCTCCTCATTCATTTAACCAAAACACTTTCTTTATAACAAGAAGGATCAAGTGATATTCCAACCCTAAGATGTTCAAAAGGACTAAGGAAAGAGTAAGTTGGGATCAGTTTGTTACTGGGATCAAACTTGAGTTATTTCTTTTATTATTTTTTTCTTTAATATTGATAAGACATCAGCAGCTGCATCTGAACATCTGAAGCTAAAGAGAGTTCAGAGAATTACAGGATGATCAGCCCCACCTGAATCCCTGTGAAGATGATGGAGCAAATAATTCTGATAAAGTTTCCAGACATATTAAGAACAAGACAACAACTGGGAGTAGCCAGCATGGACTGGCAAAGGGGAAATCATACCTGACCAAACTAGTGGTTTTCTACAACAGAATGACTTACTCAGTGGATGAAGGTGTGCGGTGGGTTAACCCCTGCAGGCAGCTATGTACCACACAGCCTCTCTCTCACACGAATACCCCTGCCCTATGGTGGGACAGTGGAGAGAACTGGATGGACAAAACAAAGAAAACTCATAGGTCAAAGGAAAATAAAACAAAAAAAAGACTCAATAAGTCATCCAAAAGCCGTTGTTCATCATCAGTAGACCAATGCCCAGCAATGGCAATTTTGGGAAAAATCCCTCTCCACCCCACCAACTCCCTAGATTTATTGCTTAGCACAACATCTTATGGTATGAAATATCTCTTTGGTCAGCTGGTGTCAGCCATGCTGTCTGTGTCCCCTCCCAACTTCTGGTGCACTATTTGCTGCAGGAACAGAATGAGAAATGGAGAAGGCCTTGACAATGTGTAAGAACTGCTAAGCCATAGCTAAAGTTACAAATCCAAAACAATACCATGTGGGCTGCTGTTAAGAAAATTAGTTCCATCCCAGTCAAAACCAGTCCAGGGTGAACATCGCTCGTTTTACTCCACTTGAGCAAGGCTTTTGACAGTCTCACATAAAATCCTTGTAGGCAAAGTGATAAAATCTGTGTTAGACAAATGGAGAGTGAGGTGGACTGAAACCTGTCTGATCTTCAGTGTTCAGATAGTTGTGATCAGCAACATGAACTGCAGCTGGAAGTCAGTCATTAGTGCTGTTTCCCAGGTGCCAGTACTCTGTCCAGAACTGTTTAACCATCTTAGTTAATGACCTGGATGACAGGATGCCAAAGTACACCATCAGCAATTCTGCAGGTAATGACTGATATACCAAATGGGCAGGTTGCCATTCAAAGCAACTCTTTAAGTTCAAAAACAGGAAATACCCAGTCCTGACCTTAAAGAAGAATAACCCCATGCACCAGTACCGGCTGAGAACAAACTGGATAGGAAGCAACTTTACAGAGAAGGCCCTGTGCTCCAGGTGGACAGCAAGATGCTCATGAGGTACCAATATGTCCCTGCAGAAAAGAGTTCCGGCAACCTTCTGGGCTACATTATAAAGAGCACTGCCAGCAGGCTGAGGGAAGTGATCCTTTTCCTCTACCCAGTATTAGTGGGACACAATCAGAATGTGGGGTCCAATTCTAGCCTCCCCAGTAGAAAGGAGACATGGACATACTATAGTGGGTCCAGGGAAGGGCCACAAATATGATTAAGAGCTTGGAATGTCTTTTATATGAGGTAACGTTAGAGAGGTCGGACTGTTTAGTCTGAAGAAGGCTCTGGGGGGCAGAGGGGGTGATGGATTTTATGTGTTTAAGTAGCTGATGGGGGAGGGTGCTGTGAAGTTGATGTAGCCGAACTCTTCTCTGTGGTGTTCAGTTGCAGCACAAGAAGCAATGGGCAAAAACTGAAACACAGAAAATGCCACCTAAAGATTAGAAAAAATAGTCAGCATTGTTGTCTGTCTCTTAAAAGAATCCATCCAACCCTAGAACCATTAGGCATGTAAAAGACATAATATAAGCTATTAAGTCCTTTCCATTTACCTGTAACAACTAAGTCATCTTATGTTGTAAAGTATTTTTCTTTAATATAAAATGAGTGTGTTGGAAGTTCAAAGGTATTACAAGAATGCACAAGCTAGTTTATCAATTTCATTGAAATTTATTTTATTCACTAAAATTTTTAAAGAGCTGACAAAAAGTCAGACAAATTTCAACCAAAACACATTATATACCATCCAACAGTTACAGTATCAAGAAAATGAAAGTAATGTAAGAAAGCTTAAAGACAGTTATATTAGCCTGCCCTTTGATGCAATTTGGCCCTAACCAATAGGCAAAATATTTGCTGTTCAAATGTAGTTGTATTAAATCTCTAGAAATAATTCAGCTCTGGAAGAGACGGTTTCACATTCTGCATGAATCTGCAATTTGCATGAGAGGATGGAAAATGCCTGCAAGCATCCACCTAATTTGATGACGGAATTTTAACAAGAGCTTCCTAGGTATCCCCTCAGGCACATAATTGCTGCAGTTCTTTATATGTTGAAGGACATTGGGAAGACGCCTGCTGCTGAAGTATGGCACAGTATACTTCAAGAGGACGTTTCATTTGTAGCACAGCAAGATGGAATGTCCCACGGGCCTTTCAGGAGGTGTATCATAGAAGAAATACATGCACACATACAAGCGCTGCTGCAAACCGTTTTCTCTGCTTTTATACCTAGATGAATAAATCTATCAGCTTAATGTTCAATTTCTGCATTTAATTTCCTATGCCTAATAAGTAGTTATTTAAAGCAAAAATAAGTGAGTTTTGCAATGTCTTCTTGAAATATTACAGGTGCATGAAAGTCCTCTTGATATGCATGTTGAAAGATGCTAGCTTGATTTCAAGAGAAAAAAGCTTTTATATTCACTGGAGATCCTTAATATTTATGTTAAATATTGATGTTGAACCAAGTGTTTTCCAAAACACACATACAGCATCTGTGTATTATGAAGGTTGGTGCTGTAATTACCCTGTTTAGTGAACAGTATAAAGCTAAATACTGTGTAAAAAAACAGATAGAAAATTAGTGTACTATCCTCCTTCCTGGGCAAGTTCAAGCTAACACCAACAGTTTGGAAAATGACTCTAAAATTATACCCATGAAAAGGCAACATTTTCTATCTTTTGATTCTTTTCAAATCCTCTTGTGTCTGCTCTGCAAAGGCTATATTTTCCTAGGTTAATAGGTTAATTAAAAAAAAAAAATCAATTTCTGCTTGAGCTTCCTTTAATAGAAGACTTGATTCTAATTTTCCTTATTGCATGTCAAACACAGGAAATCCCAATTAAACAAATAAACAAAGAATTGCACTGACATAAAAATTAGATCAGCATGATAGGTGAAAGATCTAGTTTAATCTTTTTTTTCCAGTTTCTGTGAAAATAATTTTTAATTTTTGTATTATGGCTTCTCAAAAGGAGTTTTTAAACATCTAAACATGCACAAGGCTGGTCACTCATGTGCATAAAAATGAAGGCAGTCCTGAAGTGGTGCAGAAAATTTCTACTGGGATAACTGGAAGAAACCAAAGCCTATTGAATGGAAGGAGCTGGACAGGTGCACACACACACGAACTCTATGTATGTACCAAGCTAGTCAGGGCAGAGCTACTGATCAGTCAAGAAGATATAACACGTGTTAGTTGCACTAATATATTTCCCATATACAAACAGCTTGGACAACTCAGAATGAAATTGTGGTCAGGTGATTTTTATTATGCCTGCATGTGTACCTGTAGATATGCTTTAAGATAGTCATAGTTGTTTAGGTCCAAGAAACTAAAGCAAAGCTGAGAGAGGATGCTGAAGTAGTAAAGCCCTTGCCAGTTTTCCCATGCTTTTACTTCAAAGTAAAACCAAACCAAACCAAACCAACCAAACAAAACCAAAACAAAACAACAAGCAAACAAACAAACCCCCGCACATACTTCTCAGTTGTAGAGGTGAAAAAGAAGAAGAAGGAAAAAACAAACAAACAAACAAACAAACACACAAAACTAATATGGAGTACTTTCTTTTCGGGTGCAGAGAAGAAAAGTGGAGGAGTGTCAGGAGGTTCAGGATTCCCAGGCATTATTTGTGTTTTTAGGAAGTACAAAAAATACTTCAGAAATAACTGGAAAACTCTGAGGACTGCAAACAAGAGCAAGGCTAAACAAATGACAACATTTTGGGGGATAAGAAAGAAGGAAAGGAGATTTTTTGAAAACAAGACAGTATCTCAACTGAGAACACATCAATTTCAATCGATTCTGTAAGGAAAGACTAAAGCCCTGCTGCTTTTGTGAGATACTTAATTTTATTCACAAAAAAACTGTACTATAAGAACAAAATTCTTGTAGCCAGCAGCTATTAATAACTATGTAAAGTCAACAATGTATAATGTTTACAGGCAGGTCTTCCAACGACAGGGTGAAGGGCAATGGGCACAGGCTGAAGCATAGGAGATTCCATCTGAATATGAGCAAAAAATTATTTACTTTGAGGGTGACAGAGCACTGGAACAGGCTGCCCAGAGAGGCTGTGGAGAGTCTCCTTCTCTGGAGACATTCAAAACCCACCTGGACACATTCCTGCGCAATCTGCTTTAGGTGAACCTGCTTTAGCAGGTGGGTTGGACTAGATGATCTCCAGAGGTCCTTTCCAACCCCAGCCATTCTGTGATTCTGTGAGTTCTGTGAGTAAGATATACAGTCTAAGTTCTCATTTTATTGCCTTTTTTCTTTTTTTGAGTCAAATTGTGATCCCTAGTTACATTGGATTTACTGTACTATAAAGAGTCATTCAAGATTAATATTGGTCTATCTGTCTCTACATAATTATATTGCTTTTATGATGCTTATGTGAGATCACTACAGAAGCTGTTATCATTCTTAATTGTTTGATGGCTAAAGGATGATTTAGGTGTTCATTGTTTCTTTGTTTTTTTGGGGGGGAGGGATTTTGTTTGTTTGTTTTTTCCACATCTTTGAGACTTGAGACTTGATCTGCAGTACATTTACCATAAGACGGGGTCTGAAACTAATTATAATGCACTGGCTGAAATAGAAACAGCAGAAAGGCAATTCCTCCTGTACCGTTTTAGTAAATATTAATGTGTGTTATCTATAAGCACAGTGTGGGTTTCTGGCATTTTTTTGAAAGTGAAAAGATATTCTTTTATCTGAAGCTCCTAGAGAGCCAGAAGAGAAACATCAATGGATCAAAAGCTTCATGCTATTTGTCTGGTTGTTCAACTGCCAAAAACAAACAGTTAAGATAGCAGCTTAGCCATTTGCAAATATTACTATAAGCATCAGCATCGTAATAGACTGTACAGTGTTGCAGGACTTAAAACAGAGAATGAGATACCTGTGTCTTGTTTAAGACACTAGATATCATCTCAATTTCAGATATTTATTTTCATTCATACCTACAAGATAGATGTGGCAGTTACACATCCCCATGAGATCCAGAGCCTTCTATAGGACAGATGATGGCTTCTTAACATCTTTTGTGCCTCACTGTGCCTGTCCCAACGTACACACCCAGGGTGGTGCCAAGGTGCTGACAGTCACATCATCTCCTACCCCAGGGCAGGGTGACTTCACCTCCACCCAGCTGAAGGGGCAGAAGGGGCGAGACCCTCAGCCAATTGACAGGGTCCTCACCAAAGGAGACCCCCAGAGAAGCTGAAAAGCTTCTGGACCATGTTATAATGCCCACAGCCAGATTTGACCAGGACTGAGAGCACCTCACCTCCTCCTGTTGTGTGGTTATTTTTGTCTATTGGATATATCCTTGAACGAGTCCTTGCCTAACCCAGGTAAGTGAGAGTCCTCGCCTAACCCAGGAGAATTATTATTTCTTGTGGGTACCTTTGAGTGAGAGGCCTCTAGTTTTGTTCCTTGTGACCAAATGCGTGTACATTGTGTATCCTCATAATTCTTATGTTGTTGTACCCCAATAATACCTTCAAATGATATCCCAACCTGTGTTTTATGCTGTTTGAGGGCTAAATGATTGTATAAACCCTGTTTCTAGTCAGTTTATTTGCTACACTTTTCTGGCTAGAATAAAGTCTGTTTTGGAACTTGTTGTCTGCCTAAAATTGACTTTTGGGGTGCCTCCGTGAGAACAGAATTACGGGAAAAAATATGAAAGAGAGATCAAAGTAAGCCACCTGGATTCTGGTGGCCTCAGGTGTGTGCCTTCATTGGGGTAAACATTTGTTATTATCCAATGTAATCTATCCTACAGACTAGAAAGACATTTTAAAAGCTGAGGATTCAAATAGTTTTGTTCTGTGCCTTGCTATCCTTCTTCCTACTTGGGAATCTAAGAGAGTCCAAAAGTATTTGCAAGGCTTTAACCCTTTACCTCAAAAAAAGGAGAAAAAAAACCCCAACAAAACAGAAGAAAAGCCCAATGAAAAATAAAATAGTTTAACCAATAAATAAACTGTTTACATTATATTCATCCAGTTGTATGTCTTAGACCCACACTATCAATGTTCATGATATAAGATGTTCTCAGCGGAGACTGAATACAATCCAAATCACAATCTTTATGTGACTTAATTCTTAATGTAACACAATTCTCAGTTATTCAAAGGTTTTAGGTTGAAGAGCAAATACCACCCCTCTCCTCTATTTGTATGTTCTCTGTTCTCTAAGATTACCTATTTCTAATTTTCACTTCCTCTGCTGCCAGGATCTTTATTTTCTGCACTGAATATATTGCCATCTTTAATTATACATCTAACAAACACTTTTTGATTGGCTAGCTGTAGAATTCAGATTGCTTCTAAGAATAAAAATAAGATTGCTCTTACACCCAATCTTTGCAATTTCTAGACCTGGGACAGAGTTAGTCTAAAAGAAAGAACTTAAAGGCCTTGCCTTGTTTGGAAATTATTTTGAACAATTACTGCTGCTCTCCTTTAGGTCATCAGACTACATTCATGAGACTTCACAAATAAGCTTGGGAGCTGTATCCCACTATAGTTATTCTGAAATTTAGAGATACAGGTAGCTGCAAACATTTCTGAAAAGTTCTGAAGGCTATAGAAGGCAAATGAAACTCAGGTGTTCGTGTTGTCAAACACAGTTTTTGAAATATTGTTCAATATTTTAAGTTGGAGGAATATATATTGAATAGTTGTCAGTTTGATAATTTGATTCCTACATCTGGGATCAAAGTACTCAACCCACCCAGGTTTTCTACCCCCAGCAACAAAGTCACTTGAGATATATATTAGACACTTAAAAGAAAGTTGACATGAAAAATGTGAAGATAGGAATGTATAAGTCTGTCTGCAGTAGGTTAAATCCAGTCAGTTGGGTTTCTATTATCTTGTTCAGAAGAATTCTCCCAGCTGCCAACCCCTAGCTGAACAGTCAGCTTTCAAAGTCAATGCCATTCATGCAGGAAATATATTATGGATTAAACTGGAAACCCCCTCACACAGTGTAACTAATGTCTTGGCTTTATTAATACAGACAGCTGACTGACTCTGAACCAAACTACTTAAGCCCCAACAGTGATGGGTGAACTTCAAATACTTTGGTATTTGAATTGCTATAAGGTTCCAAAAAATCAGTGCTCTTCTAAACATTTTATCAATTGTCCAGGTTTCCTGGTTATGCAAGAATACAGCCATAGTGTGATAAAGGCAGGCTCTATGATACTTATGATACATTCTTTTCTGGTCAGGCTGCTAACATCTGGAGAAAATTTGAACACTATCAATATTATAGATAACCAGGGTTAGGAAATGTAGAAGCACTTAAAACTGAAAATCAGGGCTTTGTGCCTGGAATTGCTATTATTTATTCATTCTATTACAGTGACTCAGAAGCAGAAATTGGAATCCTCGCTATAGTGCATTAAGTAATGGTCAAGCATTTGGAGAGATATTCACTAAGTCAAAATGCTAATCTCTTATGATTTGTATGGGGCAATAGTGGCTTTAACTGAGGTCCCAAATGTGATTATATATTTGTTGATGTTAGGTGCTGTGGCAAATGTCTCAAAAAAACCCCCAAACAAACAAACAAAACAAAACAAAACAAACAAACAAAAAAACACCAAAAAAACACTGAAAAGGTAAAAGATAGGCTAATGCCCACGTTCTGAAAACACCTATTCTATTCTAACTGTTCAAATTAGTTTTGTGATAGTCATTAATCACAATGGAGCAGGAATTCCAGGATGCATTTTGCTTGGTCATCCTTAGTGCTACAACAGCCAGAATTAAAGTTTTCTCTTACATTGCTATGGTAGAAATGTATGCAATTTAGTTTACAAGAATAAACTTTTTCTGGAAATAACCCCAGGCTACTACACTTGCAAAGAGATGAAGTCAGAACTTTCAAGTAAATTTGATTTATTTCCCCATTCCCCCCTCAAGATGCCATTGAGTCTGTAAGCAGTCTGTACAATTATCCTAAAATGGAAGTGACATCAACTAATCTTTGGCAGTGCTGCATACATTTTGGGGAAATATATTCATATGGTCTGCATTAGACCACATTTAGATATCTAACTGGATATAAAGAAAAATGCTTACAGTAAAATACCATAGAGTTAATGGAAAGAGGAGAGCATTTGCAAGGGCCTCAATTCCAGCCATGTGAATAACCTTTTCCTTTTCAGTAGCAAGGCAAATATAATAACAACGTCAAGGAAACCAGACTTACTTTGTCCAATTACTGGAAAATCATCAATAAAGCAAGTCTCAGTGTTTATCAAATATGATAGCTGTACTTATGCAGTACAATAATGAAACAGGTTTGAAATATTAATGATCAGTCTATTAAAAATACATAAACATCACATACTTTGCATTTTACTCAGTTGAATAGCTTCACTCTGAGACATCTTTTTTAATAAGATATTGAAGGCAGCCATCTTACTCGATCTAAATTTTGCTTCTTTAATACATGTGTTTTGGAGGGGAGGAGTCGTGTATGTGTAAGCTTTTGAAAGTATTGTAAGTGACTTAAACACAACTTCGATTTAGCAACATTAAAGGTTTACTTTTTGACTGACTTTTACAACACTTTTCAAGTTCTCAGTAGTCTTGTGTGTCTAATAGCACTGGAAAATCTAAGTTGTTATTTAAACCATACATTTAAAAGGAAAACTAGAAAACTGTATCACTGATATGGAAAACTGAACAAGACCTCATCCTTGCACTATCGACCTCCATAACCGTTAACTGGAACCTTGTTTGATATATGTGCAAAACTTAGGAGCAAGAATATCATGGGGTCAGTATCATGAGGTCTAGAAGATCCGATACCTATTACATACTCTCCATATTTCATGACATTACATGTTGGCAGGCTTTTATCTAGCTAGGCACAGAAAAGATAGTCTTCTGAAAACTTGTTAGGCTTGCATCTCATTTATATTATCTTACCCTCTTTTGAATTCACCCTCCTGAACTGAAAAGGTTGGTGACTCCATATAAGAATAGCAGGATGTTAAGTAACTATGTAGGATGCTGCACATCTAAGGGAAGGTTTGCTGAGACTGCATTAGATCATGATGTGATTGTGATGTTGAAAGTTGACATTTTTTCACCACAGAAACAGTTGATGTGTGTCCCTGATTAAGTCAGAACTGAAGATATGATTAAGGGAGAATATTCTGCACAGAGGTAAAGCTACAATTTGTATGATACCATAAAAGATCAATTCCTTGTTCTCCTGTACTTTAACCCATTCTATCGCAAACCAATGAAAAGTATGCAGTAAGAGTTCTAAACTTTCTCTGTTATTAGGTTAAGAGTCCTTTTTTTTCTTTCCCATCCAAATTACATATTTTATGGGTAAAAAAACTTAAAAAAAAAAAGTTTGTTGTTTATTTGTTTGGGTTTGTTGTTGTTTGGGTTGGGATTTTTTGTTGTTTTTTAGTTTGTTTGTTCTTGTTTTTTTGTTTGTTTGTGTGTTTTTTTGCTAATGGTATAATAGGATTAAATAATTTTAACTGTATTTTGAAGCAGACTTTAGAAGAACTGAGAAATCATCTTCTGTAATTTGGTGAAAATACTGGCTATGTTACCTCTGGATAGTATGTAACTTTCCCACACAGGCAGATAGACACAGTATGTCTGTGAAGACTTTACAAGAGAAGAAATCCTCTCAATATCAATTTTGTAGTATAATCTGAGAGGAAGACAGTTCCCAGATATTGTACCTGTTTTTCAGAATGGAGGAGACTAACAAGGAGACTAACTTTTATAGAAATATGTATGAGAGATAGTGGTTCAAAAAAACAATAGATGCTGTTCTTGTATCAGCCTCCTAACTGGTACCTAAAGATACATCAAGGAAAGTTGATAGATGCCACTAGAAATATTTTTATTCCACTTTTTCTTCAAAATAAAAGATAGGGAAATCATGTGGATAGTGTGGTACTCTACATGTCTGTAAGGTGAAGACAAATTTCTTCAGTTTTAGTCATATTTGATCTAATTAATTGTTTTATGTCTCATCTCCTTCACAGGAGGACAAGGTCTGCTAGTAAGGCAAGCCGAAGGTTTTGACTGGAAGACAGAGAGAGCTGCATTTCATTATGAACTGTGTGTGATTCTAAAAATCAGCTGACTGGTACAATTTTGCCAGCTTCAGTAGCAATTTAAAGTAGAAAAACATCAAGACTATGTTAAGATAGTCATGAAAGTTTAGGTAATGTACAATGTTTTGCAACATCTGTGTTTCATAAATCAATGTTCGTTTTGGTGATGTTAGTAAAATAATATTCTGATCCAAATAAAACTTTAAAAGGGGGCAAATGGGGAACTTTCTTTGCAATAGGAACCAGAAATAAAGGTCATTGTACTTATTTTTAACTAAGTGGTTTTTTTTTCTTCTTCCTTTATGCACTGATTTCCCATTTAAATATGGTAAAATAACTTGTGTTTTGATAACCAGAACTATTGAATTCTTCCATGCTAGATGTAAATATTCGCTTCTGTTCAAAACCAAAAATGGTTATTTTACTGTTATTCCAATAAGAAAGAGCAAAAACGTCACTATTTAACTTTGTCATGATTTAAGGAAGTCTAAAGTCTAAGAGATAGTAACTACACCATTGAGAGATGTCTGATTTCTGTACTTCAAAACAGGAAATGACTCTCCAGTTGCTAAACAGCTGCTTTATATCAAAGGCTGGTTTGGCTATTTTTATTATTAATGTTATCCACAAACTGCATTCCTCACAAGTGGTTTACATAAGTTAAGATGAATATTACTTGCAATAAATTCAAAAAGGCTGTTACTGCTGAAATGAAATTCATAGACTATATTTCCTGCTCCTCTACCTCTTACTGTACTATTCATTTCATTGCACAGGAGATTACACTTTAAAAAGGTTTTTAAGTTGATTTTAAAAGACAAGAACCATTCATTGTTCTTCATGTTGAAGAAATACTCAAGAGGTAAATAGCACAGACTTGGAATATTACCTTGTGAAAGGGTGAACAAGTGTCATTTAGACTGAGTCTAAGGTGTAGTTTCTATTGTTCTGGTACCACCTGATATCTTCTTTAGGTCAAAGTGCTTACCAAATGACTGATATTACTCAGCTTTTGTTCTAGTACATTACATTTGATATATGAATAAATATGAGAACAACTCAGCCTTTACTTAGACATTTCTGTCCTCCTCAAAAAAAGGCAACTGATCTGAAAAATCTATGTCTTGCATTTTTTTTTTCTTTAAATGGCTTTTTTCTCTGGATTCTTACCCTAAAATGAATAGATCTTGTCATCTCCCCTACCCTGTCTAAGTCAATATTTAGGTAACAGTGTGTTTTCTATGTTTTAGTTAAATACATAGGTGCACACAGGCTACTTAAAATAGTATTTTGAATGTTAAACAGAATATTTAATAGATGGTGAATTGACTATAGCCTAGTAGGCTATATCCAATTTTATAATCCATTTTTTTTTATTACTGTGAGATTCTACTTTATGCTGTGGGATTATATGTAATGACATTAGGTTATATGTAATGACATTAGGTTATCTCATGGGTAAGCAAAGAAATGGTGGAAAATACATCTGAGAGAGGACTACAAGAAAAAATGTCTCAGCAACCATAAGCAGGGTGACGGGGTCCTTTTTCAAACATCTGGACACATATGTACACAGATTGGGGAGAAAACAGAAGATCTCACTGTACATGTCCATTTCAGAAAGAAAGATATTGATCCTGATTCTTCTCAGAGGTATACGGTAAAAGGACGAGAGACAATGTTCATAATTGTGACAAGGGAAATTGTGATATGCATGTCAGTAAAACAAAAGAAAAAAAAAAAGTCATTATGTGCAAATTGCCCAGAGATTTTTCGAACTAAGCAAGGCATGGCTTTGAGCAACCTTGAAGAACTCCAATATAGCCATACTTCAGGCAGGAGTTTGTTCTAGATGGCTTACAGACATTCCTTCCAATATTAGTTTTTCTGTGAGTCTTGGTAGATGACAAATACATTTTCCTATGGTCATGTTTCTGTGCTTATTTTGTTTAATTTGTGGCTGGTATTAGAGCACAGAACAGTTCACTGTTTCTAGAAGGAGTGTATTTTTATAACTGTTTTTTAATCTTAAATGTCTGATCTGCATATATTTTTTGTGTTATCTATCTAATAGTTGTAGCTATAACGGTATCTGAAAAGGGAACATTTAGGCTACCTGAATGATGTTCTCATGGACAGCATGTAAAACATGCTAGTAGGAAAATTTCATTTGATAGAGATTGCCAGCATCAATAAAATCATGCAGAACTAATGCTGTTCAGCAGTTTTGACCTCTTTGACAATACAATGCTTCAGTTTGCTTAAAAAATAATTTCTGTGGGATTCCTTAAGTCTTTATCTTTAAATAACCATAATACTTTTTTTCTAAGTTCCTCAGTATCTTTTTGTCCTCAACTAGCTTTTGTATTTGTATAGAAGAGACTCAAATACTTTTAGGCATTGCTACTCTCGCATTTTATTCCTTCTAGCCCAGGCTTAATTGATCTTTGTAAATGTTCAATAAGGGTTTAGAGAACAGTTAATTTGCATTTAGTTTATAATGTATTTAGTGTAAATTCCTTCTATTTATTTGTGAAGTTCTGTAAAGACAGATTTGACCCCTTATAGTTGTGGGGAGGTTATTTATTTATTTATTTAGGAAAAATATATTAACATTATGGAAGAAAAAAAAAAAAAATAGTTCCTTGTTGATAATTGGCTAATTTTCCTGCCATAGTGTCTTCTTGATGAAATAAATAAAACAATGTGCAACAAGGTACCCCAATATAGGAATTAATATTGTGGGGTTTGTTTGTTTTTCTAAAGTGGTTTTATTCATTCACCCAATACTTATTCTTACAAGTTCACAGAATCACAGAATCACAGAATGTTAGGGATTGGAAGGGACCTCGAAAGATCATCTAGTCCAATCCACCTACTGGAGCAGGAACACCTAGATGACGTTACACAGGAATGTGTCCAGGTGGGTTTTGAATGTCTCCAGAGTAGGAGACTCCACAACACGCCTGGGCAGACTGTTCTATTACCCTCACTGAGAAGAAGTTTCTTCTCAAATTTTAGTGGAACCTTTTGTGTTCCACTTTGAACCCATTACCCCTTGTCCTACCATTGGATGTCACCGAGAAGAGCCTGGCTCCATCCTCATGACACTCATCCTTTATATATTTGTAAACATTAATAAGGTCACACGTCAGTCTCCTCCAAGCTAAAGAGACCCAGCTCCCTCAGCTTTTACTCATAAGGGAGATGCTCCGCTTCCTTAACCATCTTTGTTGCCCTACGCTGGACTCTCTCCAGCAGTTCCCTGTCCTTTTTGAACTGAGGGGCCCAGAACTAGACACAATATTCCAGGTGTGGTCTCACCAGGGCAGAGTAGATAGGAAGGAGAACCTCTCTCAACCTACTAGTTGGTTCACAAATGTAAAATAAAATGATGTATAAGGGACAATGGTTGTAAACCCACTTTCAACAGGCCTTATCTTTTTCCTTTTGTAGAAAAGTGAATATGGATTCATTTAACAGAGCATATACATGCTAAGTTCACTAAAATCCAACCCTGTATAAGTTTTAAAATGAAGGGAGCACTTAAAAATACAAAAACAATAAAAGAAAATGAGATGTTAAGAGGCAAGTTAAATATTAAGAATTATGGTAATGGATTGTGTATGAAAAAACATGTTCATGAAGCGGAAACCAGGGTGAACAGAACTAAATAAAAAATATTTTTTTAAATATTTTAGGAGGAAAAATATCTTAATGCCCCCAAACAGAATAAGACCATTACTCTACAGACACTAAAATGTTACTGAAAAGAAGAAAGAAATGAAGTTGAAGAAGAAGTTGGAGAGGAAGTAGAAGATGAAAATAAGGTAAGGCAATGCAAGGCAAGGCAAAGGCAGTAAGAAGCAATTCTATTTTTCTTCAACACATAGAAATAGGCTGGATGTATGTCATATCGTGTCATATCAAGTAATTCTGAAATTTATAGTAATTGATAAAGATGTTGGGAAAAATCCAACAAAAGTAATGAAACCGTAAAGAATGTTACTAATGCAGTTCTCAGCAATCAGTAGAAAACGTCCTTTTTAGAAGATTCACTAGTGACACAACACCCAAATATTTCCAGAGAGGCAAAAAGCATGACAACATCACCAGTCACATGCTATAAACAATTGAAAAAAAAAATACTAGGGGAAATACTAGTATCTGCTTTTCCTACAACATTCAAAAAATAAATTAGTCTTTTCAGAAGTAAAGGTTTGGCCGAATACAACACAGCTGCATCACTGTGGTCCCTGTATTGAAATTTACTTTCTGTAGTTGAAACTAGGCAGTAAAGTATTCCTCCTGGAGATGAATTTATGATGTTAGAAAAAGTTCTGTGATACTAAAAAATTATTAATTTATTACCCACATGACACCAGAAAGAGCTAATGTTAGCAGATTTATAAAACACCAAAGTGGGTACCAACAATGGTATAATACTGCAGAACACTAAATATGGTAGATTTTTTACTGATGCAGTATTTTATGGCCTGCTCTCTCAGCTCCTTTTAATTTTCCTTTTTCATTGTATAAAAATATATCACAAATTCCCTTTGCGTAATGTTTTCACCAGCATTTTATGCTTTTGTACTTCAAGATTAGATTATTGCAATGCAAGGTGGGAGTACCAGGCAGATGTCAGGTTGACAGGTCAGGAAGGAACATTAATACACAAACTGATTAAGCCAGGAAGAGAAAACATCACACTTTGATAAGCACAGAGGCTGTTCCTGCTAGTTCATTAAGAACTCAGATCATTCCATGAGTGACATTCATTCCTCACGTCCTCACCAAACTTTACAGTGTGTCACAGCAGCCCATATAGGATCACTTTCCAGAATTTAGGTAGAAAGCATATGCTCTGAGTGGAAAGGTGTGAAGAAATGCTTCTCTTAATGTCTGATGAAAATTACGCAGAGTACTGCACAGATGAAAGGCACATGATCTGTGACCACTGTGCAGTTCTTATGAATTTTAATAACTGCCATGTGTGTTCTGAAGTATATGACACTTTAGCTGCTAATTTGTCAGCTCTTTTTCAGACAAAAAACTTATAGCTGATACTTGCAGGAAGTGTAGACTTTAAATTTAAGCTGTTCATTAAAAAGAGCATTGTGGAGAAAACACATTCATATCCAGAGCTACCCACCTTTTCATCAGCTCCAATTTTAGGAGTTCCTATGGGGCTGCCATTTTTGGGGGATAAGCTAATTTTCCAAGCTAAGTTGCGTTGCCTGGCAGAAAGTAGATAGTAGCATAAAAGTCTGAATCTGAGTACTGTGAGGACAGAGGGGAGGACAGTATAGGTAGGAATCTGCTTCACAGATAATCAGCTCCTTAAACATCTAGAAAGACTACATAATGGTATCTATACATATCTATAAAGAAAAGCCCCTAAGAAGTGTCTCATACTCTGTCAAAAGAGGCAATGACAGACTGAGTTTAAATTTAGCCTTTAGAAACATACTTATTGCATTGAAACAACATTTCGTACACTTCACAGCGAGCATCCAAGGCAGAGGAAAAAAAAAATCTTCATCCTTTTTTGTCATATTCAGAGAATACCAAGCAGATGTATATATTTTATAGAAAATATAGAGACTTATGGACTTCTCGGGTTGTGGCAAATCAAACTAAGTTGAAAATTCAAAATTGCATTGTTATGAAACTATTGCTGTTCAAAGCAGCACTAGGCCTTTAGTCCAGTGGACAGATCACTTATATATGTGATACATTTATTTTTTTTCAGAAGGAATAAGCTGATTACTTCATACATTTGAAGCAATGCAAACTGAAAATCTTTTTTTTCCAAGACCTTGTATGTCTGTCAGTTAGGATTTCTGAAATGTCCATCACTTTATTATCTGTACAGTAGGGAACACAAAAGACTGAGATCCAAGAAGCAGACTTAATTTTTAGTGACAAATTTAGGATTCTGCTGGTGTTTGAAATTTCTTTACCTTCACCTGTTTCCCAAAGTGAGATAGCAATTGTTAAGAGTATAGAGATTTATGGACTGAAACTCAAATTCATGAAAAACACTTAGATCCTGCCATTAAGAGCAAAATCCACATATTATATGGATAACTTTTTAAGTGCCTGAGGAGACGTTGCTGTCTTATGTGTTGCTTCTTAAATTTCTTAAAGACCTGCAGCTGTGTGTGCTCAAGACTGAAGAAAATGACCGTTATCTGCAAGTACATCTGTACTGGTGCAGGTGTCCAGGTGTTGCAAGTGGGACTACAGGGTAGTCTCTGAGAGGCCAGAGGCTGCCCCATGCTGGACACAGCCATTCCAGATGGCTCCAACAGACACACAGCTGAGCCTTTCAGCAAAGGTCACTACCTTTGGGAAATCTCTGGGAAAATGTAGGTAAGAAAAGTCAAAATGCCACACAGCACTGAGGAGTGAGGAAAAAACTGTGAGAAACAGTAAGCTCAGAGAATGAGAAAGAGGAGGTGCTTCCAGGGGCCACAGCAGAGATTCGCCTGCAGCCTATGGAAGAGACCACAGTGTAGAAAGCATTTCCCTGCAGCCCAAGGAGAGGATCAGACCAGAGCAGATATCTACACTGGATCCCATGGAGAACCCCACACTGGAACAGGTGGAAATTTCCTGAAGGAATTGTAGTCCATTGAGAATTCATGCTGGAACAGAGCCCATTGAAAGACCCCCATCGGAGCAGTTCTTCAAGGACTGTAGCCTATGGAGATGACCCACACTGGAACAGGGGAAAAGGAGGAAGAATGAGCAGCAGAGATTAAACATTATCACAGCTGACTGTAAGCCCTCAGTTCCCACCCCCCTTGTGCTACTCAGTGAGGAGGAGGGAAGAGGCAAAGAAATAAGGAATAAAGGAGTTTAACTGAGTCTGAAAAGAGTGAGTGGGTTGGAAAGGTGATGCATTAATTTTTGTCTTTGTTTCTCACTATCAAAATCTATTGGCAATAAATTAAATTGATTTTCCCCAATTTAAGTTTGTTTTGTCCCTAACAGTACTGAGTAAGTGATCTCCCTTGTCTTTATCTCAATCCTAAAGCTTTTTCATCTTATTTTCTCCCCCTTGTCCTGTTGAGGACAGCAGCTGGATGTGTGTCTGCAGCCAGCTGAGGTCAACCCACCACACCACTCATTCAAAATTTTGTGCTCCTGACCATTTTCCCTAAGGAGCTGTATGCAACAGACATGTGAAGAGTATGCCAACACATGCTAACACTGAGTTCAGTATGATACACAGCAGTCACAAACTTACTTATCGATTGTTAACTAATTTTTGTACAAAGTCTACAGCTAGCTGACATTTCTTGCCCAGAAAGTGGGAATTTCAAGTTGAAAACACTTCTCAGAGTAAGAATATAAAACCAGAATACTGCTAACAAGGATAATATCCTCTAGCATGGGACTTAAAAGGCAAAGACGACATAAGAAAGGTACAAAAGAGAGAAAAGACAAGTGGTGTAAAGAAAACATTGGACTGACATTTAAGTTGTGATCTGACTAACAGGTAAGAAGAAAAAGCAGAGGGGTTCAATGATATTTTTGTCTCAGTCTTTCATTATACTGTTAGACCTGGGCTGCCTGGTCCCCCAATTTGGGGGACCACGAGTGTGGGAACAGTAACCTTCCATTTGCTGACACTGAAATTGCAAGGGACCAAAAGTACCAGCTGAACGTTAACAAGTCCATGGGGACTGATGGGATTCATCTCTGAGTACTGAAGGAGCTAGTGAATTTAACACCAGGACCCCTCTTGGTCATCAGCCAAAGGTCTTGGGAGTCTGGGGAGGTCCCTGCTGACTGGAAGCTAGTCACTGTCATTCTGATTTACAAGAAGAGAGGGAAGACCCAGGGAAGTACAGACGTGTCACTCTAAACTGAGTTCCTAGAAGAATTATGGAGATCATGCTGGGTACTATTGAGGGGTGTTTAAAGAATAATGTAATCACCAAGCACAGTCAACGTGGGTTCACAAAGGGAAAGTCCTGTTTAACTAGTATGATAACCCATAATAAGATCATCCACCTAGTGGATGAAAGGAAGGTGGTGGATGTAGTTTTTCTGTATTTTAGTAAGGATTTTGATGTTCTCCCTCACTGTAGCCTTCTGACAAGTTGTACAGCTGTAGGATGAGCAGGTTCATGGTGCACTGTATGAAGAACTGTCTGAAGGGCAGACCTCAAAGGACTGTAGTGAATGGGGCTGCATCTGACTGGTTTACCTGTCATCAGTGGTGTTCCTCAGGGGTCAATTCTAGGGCCAGTTCTGCTCAATATTTTTATCCATGATCTAGATGCAGGAGTTGAATGCACCATTAGCAGTTTTACTGATGACACCAAACTGGGAGGTGCTGTTGACTCTCCTGAGGGACAAGATGCCTTACAGAGAGATTTAGATAGATTGAAGCATTGGGTAATGGTTAATAAGATGAAATTTAACAAGTCCAAATGGCAGATTCTGCACCTAGGATTCAGTAATGGTAGGCACAAGTATAAATTGGGAGAGCTCCATCAAAAAAGAACTTCAGGTGGAAAATTCATATGTTCCAGGAAACAGAAATATTAATGTGCAGTTACAGATACCTGCTGAACCTGTATGAAGGAATGCTCTCCATCGTGATTGTCACGGAGGCACCCCGAGGTTAGTTTAAGGGACAACAAGGTCCAAAACAACTTTTATTAAACTGGTGAGAAACAGGGTTTTAGCACTCCAAAAGTGACTTAAATACGGGTTCAGATATCAGTTGAGGAAAATTATTAAGGGGCAGCAACTAATACAACAGGCGGTCCACAGAGTGCACGCACATGGCTTCACCAAAACAATGCCGGAGCCATCCCTGAGTCCCGGAGAAGTACACACTTGCCTAAACACGGTGTGAGATTATTTTAAAAGAGATACACGTACTCGTAGTGAGTACAGAAAGTGTACACTCGCAATTGTGCGAGGGTAAACTTACAATACACTCGCAATCCTGTAAGGGTTTATTTACTTACACGTGCAAATGTGCACAGAATATTACACGTGCTTATGTGGAAGCACTTGGGGAAAATACACTCGTGATTGTGCAAGGAAATAATTTATACACGTGCTCGTATTGAGCACAGAAAGTTACGCGTGCAAATGTGCACGGAAAGTACACGTGCTTGTATTAAGCACGGAAAGTACGCGTGCAAATGTGCACGGAAAGTTACACGTGCATATGTGCACAGAAGGAAAATACACCCGTGATTGTGCGAGGATTAATTTTACACGTGCTCATGTGCATGGAAAGTATAAATACACTCACAATCCTGCGAGAAGTTTTACTCACACCCATGGCGGCAAGGCAAGCGCAGTCTCCATCCCGGGAGGGGGGCTCTCAGCGGCAGCATCTTGCTCGTGCTCCGAGAGACCCGCGACAATGGGCAGAGTCTCGACGAGAATCCCGTTTTTATATTGGCTGATCAGCTCTGACTGTAGGCATTCCAGAAGCTTCTCTGCACCCCCACACTGGCTGTGGGTGCCCCTGAAGCCTGCAAACATCCCCCACACTGGCCACAGGTGCCCAGCGGCTCACTGGCACCTCGGCACTCCCTTCTCCTAATGGCCCTGGCCAGGGTGCTCTGGGGCCAAACAAAAGAAGCTGTTAGCCTCAAGTAGCAGAGAGAGAGGGAGATGTGCCTACTCCTTCCATGATGAAGGAGGGAGGGGGAGAGAGGAGGGTTTGCATTCTTCCACAGTGATATATGCTAAATTTCTAAATATAAATTCTGAAATCATAAACTGATACTTTTAATGTAAACAGACTTAGTGACTCTTTTTTTTTTTCTTTTTAAATAAAATAAAAATAGATAATCAGTTGCATTGGGTGAATCCTCATTGCTCCAAACCCTTAATGAAAGAGTAAAAAGTTCTTCAAAGTGAAAACTTATTTACTTCTATGTGGATTTGACTTTCAAAACAATAAGTAAAACATTTCACTCTTCCATTTTGCATCTATTTGATCCATTCACCTTCTAGATAAGAGTATTTTATCACTATTATAAGCTTTCTCAACTCTCCCTACTCTAGTTTTTGCTATTCTATGAAATATCACTAAAATCTGAATAACTTTTGAGGGACTGTGATATCAGGAAAAAAAAAAAAAGAAAAAGAGAGAGATAGCACATGCTCCATATCTTCAGACATCAACTAGACGGAATGACCTTCGTTAGAATATATCTAACTGTCCAATGAAGTGGACAGCTATCTTGAAACAGAACTGTCATGTGAATATGAAATTATGTGCAGACTAGTTGTTATTGAAGCTAGCACATTGAACAGTAGGTCAGTTGCGTAGACATTGTACTGCTTTATGTGAGACAGACATGCCCTCAGAATATTTACAGTTATTATAGATACCAATAGCATCCCACTGAAATAGCTGTAAGAATGCAGTACAGTAATATGTAAAAAAAAAAAAAAAAAGTGTGATTTTGACAGGCAACTCTTTAAATGAAACTCAAAGCAAAAAACAAAATATCCTATGCCACACTGAGTCACAACTTGTGAATATGTTGTTTCGACATAGGAGAAACTGGTTCTTTTTCACAGGAACAGTTAACACTTTTTTTGGTAAAATGAGCTTCATTGTCCAGGCTTTGCTAAAACCCTGTCCCTGAAGACAATTTCACACCATCCTCACAGTGGTCTTTCATGTTCAGAGAAGAAACCTCTCTCTTCCCAGCATCCCAAGTTTTCATGCATAGAATGAGGAAATGCAAAGTTTCTCTCTGTAAAGCTCAGAAGGTACCTCCAGAAGAGATCTAATTTAAACTCCTGCTCAAAGAACATACTGCTAAAGCACGTTTTTTAGAATATTTTCTAGTCAAATTCTGAGTATCTCCCAGGGATGGATATTCCATAGGCTCTCTGGGCAATGCAGGACAGTGACTGATCACTGTTATAGGATGCCTTTTTTTTTTTTTTTTTAAATCCTGAGAATTTTCCATGCTCCCATCTGTGTCTGTTGCCCCTCGTTCTTCTCACACATTTTCATTAGGTGTTTGAAGACAATAATATGGTCCCCCTCTTAGCTTTCTCTTCTTAAAGCTGAACAAACCAAATTTCTCCATCTTCGTATGCAGTGTGGGCTCCAGCTCCTAATCTTGGTTACCTCTTGCTCTACTCCCTCCAGTGTGCCAATGTCTTTATTGGGTTGGGAAGTCCAAAGGCAGACTCGTGACTCCAGATGCAATCTCACAAGTTCTAGAGGGGAATAATGACATTCTATGACCTGCTAGATGCTTCCTTGCTAATTCTGTCCATGGTGTGGTTGGCCACCTTTACTGTAAGGGCACATTCCTGACTTATTCAATTTGTTTTTGAGCCTGGGTCTTTTTCAGAAAAGTGGCTTTCCAGCCAGTCAGTCCTTAGTCTGCACTGTCACATGGGGTTCTTCTTTTTCTGGTGTAAGACTTTGCATTTATGTTTGGAGATCTTTCTATTTCCATTTCACCATTACCTGGGTAGCAGCACTGTACTCCAGTGTATCAGCAGCTCCTCCCACCTAGGTATCTTCATCAAGCTAATGGAGGGCACAGGCTCTCTATTAATTGATGCTGTCAACAAAGCTACTGAATGTTACCGATCCTGTTATTGAACCTTGAGAGATACCACTAGCTGGCCACCAGCTGGACTTTGCACTGGTGATCCTCTGAATTCTGTCTGTCTGTCTGCTTTATTGTCCACTCATGTCCCATACTCAGCCTATACTATCTTGGATGACAGAGCATACCGCTCAAAAGTGAACTGTCTTTGCAAAAAGGCAGCCTGTTGATGCACAGGATACTATGATATCCACAATCAAAAATAATTAGTCTTGAAGTACAGTAACTTGTCCCTCTAAGTCTTCTAAAAACCTAATGAGTTACAGCAGTTTCAATTTACCTCTACACTGAATTATGCTGTTTAAAGTGAAGACAGTATATTTTGCAAATGATGGATGACTATGTTGGCAGACAGCTGCAGAAAGGTATTTTCATCTACCTACCTTTTCAATGACAGTCAACACAAAGAACGTTATATATAAAGGGCTGTCAATTAGATCAGAGACAGTATTGCAGGCCATTAATTGTAAGATCATTGTCTTGTGTTTCATAAAAGGGGTTTCTATATCTCTATGAAGGACTAATAAAGCTTCAAGTCTTTTCTCTTTAATAAAATAGTTGTGTAATTTCATAGTGTTAATACTGGAACCTTCATAAAAAATTATTTTCTTCATAGTGGAGTGATTGCTTTAAATATCAATATTTTGAAACAAAGAGAAACATTGAGTTCAATTCCTTAATTTGAAGTGCTACCTGAAAATCACTTCTGCATAGTCAGTACTGTCTTTATTACCCCTCCACTTTTTGTATCTCTAGTTCTTTCTTTTCCTCTGTATTTCCCTTCATTGCCAAATACTTAAGGTGGTTTGTCAGATTCACATTACCTGTCTCCTACTCTTCTAATTTTTAAAGGTATTGATAGTGCCTGAACCACAGATCATTATTTATGTTGCTCATTTTCAGACACTGTTACCCTGTTACATCATTTTGCCATGAGCGTCAAAGTTATGATACTATGGAGAAGTGAATTAACTTTATAAATAGTTCTTTCCCAAGACAAATATTAGTCTATTGTAATATTTCCCTAAAAAAAGAAAAACTGCAATAGAGAGGGAAGTGCTTCTAACAATCTCCATACTAACAAGGTACTCAGAGAACTCACATTAGCCTTCTGAATTTGGGCGAAGCTGTTAAGCTCACATTTATCTGATTACATTCTGAATGAATAAGGTGGAATAGACTTTGATCCCAGTGGTTATTTTTATTCATATAGAGTTAATGAAGTGCACTCTAACCTGCTGACCTTCTTCACAATTCCAACCAGTTTCAGGCTGTGAAGACGAATTAAAAAGAGGCACTAGCGAAATTTAGACCCTTTATTTTTAAGAGATTTGGTGTCCAGACATTCTGCTAGTGTAAAAGAAATTAATAAATAAATAAATTACAAAAATGAAAATTTATCTGGATGGTATTTCATGCCTCCTCTTCAGCCCTGTGTCAAAAGTTTTCTCAAAATATACTAAAATATACTGTATCTATCTAGCATTCTTTTTTTCTGTTTGAGATATTGTCTGTGTCATGAGTACTACTGTATTAATCAAGAAAATGGATAGAGCCTACCAATCACCTGATAAAGGGGGGGAAAAAAAAAAGTAAAAAAAAAAGTAGAAGATTAAATTACAGGCTTCTTAAATGTTTTATACTTGCAAGGAGTAAATCTCAGCTTTTAGTAAAGTCTGTTTTGCATTCTTTGGAACTTGATTAGTAAGGGATTTTCTTTTTTTTTAAATGAATGCTCTATTTTGCTTTTATGAGAAGGCAATATGTAAAAGGATAAATAAAAACAAATGATACAAAAATGCTAGATTAGAGAAGATCTCAGTAAAGTATATTTATTTCTCAAAGGCTTAAAACAGATGACTCTCCTACAGCCAAGGCAGACACAGAATGCTGTGACTTATGTGAATGTCCTTGGCAAAAGGATAAAATTATCTGCCTATGAAGGAGATGTAGCTTAAGCTGATGATGTCAGAAGCTGACTGGACACCAATGAAGCATGACTACAGAGAACAATCCATGTATATTTGGATTTACCCCAGAGCAAAAAGCAATTGCAGTTTGATCAACCGATTGCAGTCCTCACCTGGGAAATCTGATATCACCACCTGTTGTTTTCTTTCGATGTCGGTGTGACACACTTCAACTGATTTCAACAGAATATAAAACATCAGTGTACCCTGGAGGGACACATTTACTGAGTTGCAGTCATTTCTATTAAGCAATGTACTTGACATTTGGTATCCAAATTTGAACTCTGGTAGCTGAGTTTCTCAAAGCAAGCATCCAACAGAAAATGCAGCTACTCAAAAGATCTGTAGTGGTTCCTAACATTGAAGAAGTATTTGAAAGCGATTATCCTGTCAATCTCTCTAATTACATTCACATATATATCTATGTGAGAGTGTGTGACTCTGACCCCACGCTTTGCCATGATAGACCTTCTTTTTGAGCTGATTCTTTTGTCTCTTGTCCTCAATATCAACCTCTGTATTTATCACTAAAGGTCACTAATAATTTATCTTTCATTTAAGCATTTTTAGTCCCTTTTTATTTTTTTTTAAATCTTTTATAGTATTATCTAAGTGTCACGCCATGAATTTTTTTTTTTCAATAAATTCTATGATTATCAAGAGTTTTTGCACATTTGCACTGCTGAATGAGAAGCAGAAAAGTAGCAGAATTTTCTTCCATGGAGAAAGGACTGATAAGCTAAATGATAAAACATCATGGGACTGACTGATGCACGAATACATAGATTGCACAAATAGAGCTAAATTGAGAAATATAGCATGGAATTAATATTGTATATAAACTAAGCACTTAAACACAAACTTAAATATGTATTTCTTAATAATTTATTTCAATATATAATGAAACCCTAAATAAATCCATGTAATTACTCAATTTTTTATTTTTATTTTGAGTATACCTATACAGTCCCTGTTGCTGAGTGCATGTTAGGAAAATACTTGCATCGCTAACTTTACAAAGTGAAGAAAAAGAACATCCTTTGTACATTGTGACTTTTTGAAAAAGAAAAGGGAGCTAGGAAATAGAGCTGTCCAAAATGGCTCCTGCAGTACAATGCAGCATTTACTCCAACATTCTGCTGCCATTTCAGTTTAAAACACAGACACACGGCAGTAAAAATCTTGGAGTAAAGACAAGTGAGCTGAGACAGTTTTCTTTCAATACATTCTATTAGCTGTATACTTCCCTTTGTAAATAATAGAACGATGCCTTAAAAATTTACAGAGCCAAACACTAAAATTACAACTTCTCAGTCAAGGTGACAGATGGACTGGGTGGTGACATAGCAAAACTAAGAATTGCACCCCAATCTCAGTTTAAAACAAAAATAAAAAATACAATGGCAAAAAATTAAGCTGATTACATATATAGTTATTTATAAGCTTTATCCTGGACCTGAGGCAATCAGGTATACCTAACCACTGTAATCTAATGGTGAATAAAGATTGATTGTGGCAAAGCAAGGTCTTTGTCAGCTTGTACTTTGTGGAATTTGCTGTATGTATGATTAAT
Organism: Streptopelia decaocto; assembly: GCF_964273445.1. Taxonomy (NCBI): domain Eukaryota; kingdom Metazoa; phylum Chordata; class Aves; order Columbiformes; family Columbidae; genus Streptopelia; species Streptopelia decaocto. The sequence goes on from NC_138663.1 coordinate 165,685,128, forward strand.
GTGCAAAAGGCTTGAGTACTGCCTTAAGGCCTCTTGCTAGCTCTTACTGCCATCTGCTGATTAAACCTATCTTTTTTCTTTTCCTTTTTTTTTTCCTCTCAGTGGGTTCATCTGCCAGATAGCTTCACTCTATCAGTTTTATAGTTGCAGACCTGTCTCATGAGAACGTTCCTCTAATCTTCAGAGATTCTTCCTGAGATGGAGTAAGTTGTGTCCCATGAATTTTCACAGAAGAATTAAAGGTTCTTGTGAAATACCAGTCAGCTTAAATGGAATGGTATTAAAATCTGCAGTTCATGTTTTAAAATAGTCTGTGCACTGGACAAATTAACATTCTAGTAATGTAATCTCCCTGTATGGGGAATAGATACTTAAGCACGGCTCTATGTACTATGATTAGAAATGACATACATTTCAATAAAAGGAATGTTTTTAATGTACCAGAGCAAAGTGTTGAATTAAAACCCTGACCTGCATGATTAGTTCACAAACAAGAAATATGGTTAGAGATTTTCAAAATCCACAGAGGATGTCATTTCAAAGGCTGACCAGCACAATGGGAGAAAATACAAGCTCAAAAAGTAAAGCAGCTTCAGCAGCTATTTCTGAAGGCTTGATGGAGTGTTATGGGAGACCATCACAATTTACCATAGTGGCAGCCCTGAAGAACCTCATTGAGCACTCTCCACAAAATGCTGAAAGCTGCTCCATGAGCCACAGTTTCAAAAGTCTTTTTCTATTAGTTGCAGTAAAGTTAAAGAAAATTGTAAAGACTTTCTGTTCTTCAAGTGATATCAGAATCTTTAGCTCCTTGGGCGATTCACCTGCCCCACATGCAAGAGCTTGATGCTTTAAACCTGACAGGGTCTTTTCAAATAGTTAAGCCCTTCAAGAGCTGTCCTAAGGATACCTGATGAGCTCTTCAGCAAGTCTTTAAATTAAAGTCTTCTATCTGTTCCTGTCGATTTCAAGAAACTGAAATAATTTGAATGTTTAGATGCAATAGCACTTCAAGTGACATGGGCATACCAAGTAGACAAAACTAACTGTGGTTTAACACAAAATGAAGGGTGATTTAAAAATTATTTTGCAGTGCCTCTTTAGAAGAGGGGAAAAAGCTCCAAAGCAAACAAACAAAACACTAACCTCTGCTATTTCCTGAAATTAAACATATAATATAAATGAAGACTAGTGTACTAATCACTCAGGCTTTATTAATGACCACATATGTCCACTGTGGGTCTCTCTTTTTTTCTTTTTTTTTTTTTTTGGCCTAGTATTTACCTCATGCTGAGGTTACTTAAAGTCTTTGCTGTTCCTTTAGAAGCCTATATACATAAATTTTATGTCATCATTCTCTTCAAACTTATAAGGAAAAAAAAAAAAAGACAAGACAAAGATCAGAAACAGTGTGGTGTAGTCAGTGTATTTTTTTTAAATGACATGTAGCATTCAGTGAGCAATAACGCATCCACTGCAAAGCATTCCTCCTTTGTTTCACAACAGTTATCATCAAGTTCTTACATTAATCTTAACTCCATTAATCCTACTGCAGTACCTATACGTTGATGAGAGAATGACAAAATTGTGCTCAAGGATCAAATACAGTGTTCATATTACCAAACTTCAGATGACCACAGCAGTGTTGTCTATATTTAATGAAGTCTCCACAGTAGTTAAAGAGAAAGAAGAATTTTTAGTTCCTGACTCATTTTATTTTTTTTTTTTTTTTAAAAAAAGACCAGGATGAAGGGTGTTTGTCAGATGACCACTTCACTCATTCTCCATTTGCTTTTGATTTTGACTTCCAGATGGGGCCAGTCTTTAAGAAAGATGGAAATGAATGCTGAAAAAAACATTGGGAAAGATGATAGTGACATGACTGAGTTATTAGCTTGAACCTCATTGCTGTTCTTCTGCTTCCTAAGCATGCCTCCATTTCATTAACAATCCAGCAATTCTTTAAATGTCTGCTTCAGCCCCTTGAGCAGTTCATACAAAATCAGCAAGACTGTTTGCCAATGTGCAAATAAATGAATGGTTAAGTGTTTTTTGGAAAGAAGCCTGGAAATATATAATGTATTTTCTCCTTCTTAATGCACACCCAGGATTCCCAGATAATCTGGTAAGAAAAAGTATCTTCTTCCTGTGACCTCTCACTTGTCCTCTGCAGTGAGTAACATCACTCTTATAATTTGTTATTTGACATATAGTGTTAGTCACTGCTGTGTCTGCTCTTGGAATACATCCCAAAATCATCCTATCCTGGCATGTAACTGCATCACATTTAGACAAACGTTACATTCAGGTAGTACTGAGGAACCTTTTTAAATTCCCTGGTTAAAGAGGAATGTCTAGCTTCTTTACTAAAGCCCCCAGAGGAAAATATTAAGTTTTATCATGTGCTCCCTTGAGCCTTGAAGATACATTGAGCAAACCGTCAATTTAAAATGTGGCAAGTCTACTGCTTTCTCTTACTGAGTTACAAATCCTTGAATTATTTATAACAGAATTGCTGACACCATCTCAAACACAGCGGCATGAACAGGTAACTATAAAAATTATGATCCTGTTAACTTGTTAAACTCAATGCATTTGCCTAGGTTGTAAACTACTTCATTTTTTTTAACACACAGGTAACAATACTAATGAGATATTATTATTCTTATAGGTTATAGGCAAGTTATATAGAAAACATTTCAAAGCAGACGTACATCTGTGACAGTGAAGAAAAATATAATTTGCATATATCACTTCAGCTGCATTAGAACTGGAAGTTCTTAGAAAAATACTCTTTTTAGTACTAGTGGTGATGGTGTTATTCACCATCTTATTTATACATGCTGAAAACTAAAAGTGGGAGACAAAGGGAAGAGGAAAAAATAGCTAGAAGTGTCTCTAAAGTTTCTAAATGTAGACAAAAATTTCTGAGTGACAGTTATCCAGATGATTTATACTATATAAAGTCTCTCTGAGTTTAAAGTGTTCAGAATACCCTAGAACATGTTTAAATTTACTTACAATACTGGTTCTACTTTGCAGGACAATTTATATGTCCAAGGGAAAATTGGAGATTTTATGATATATTACTGTATAGCTACATATTTCCAAAAGGGTGCATTGTTTCTGAGTTTGGTTAGCCTTTTTTTTTAATTAATTTTTTTTTTTTTTTTTTTTTTTTAATGCTAACAGACACATTGTGGCTAAATGGTTGCTAGACAAGAATGTGTCCAGAATCCATAGAATACTGAGGTGGGTTAACCTTAGCTAGCAGCCAAATGCCCACCAGGTTGTTTGCTCACACCCTCCCTTAGTAGGACAGGCAGGTGAAATAGGACAAAAAAGAAGGAAAATCTCATGGGTTTAGCTAAAGAGAGGTACATAGCTTGCTAATTACTGTTCCAGGCAAAATAGACTTGAATTTGGGAAAATAAATTTAATTTATTGCTAGTTAAAATAAAAATGTAACTATCAATTTGGGTAGTGGAAAACAAAAAAGTCAAAATTAAAACAACATCTTTCCTCCTCTCTTTCCTAACCTCAATTTCATTCCTTTGTTCCTGATTCCTCCATCCTCACCCTGAGTGTTGCAGAGGAGATAGGGAATGGGGGTTACAGTTGGTCCATAACATCTCATCTCTGTCACTCCCTCTTCCTCACACTTTTCCCCTGCTGTTCTCCGTGAGCTGCAGTCCTTCAGGAAAAACATATCTGTTCCATTGCGGGTTCTCACACAGGCTGCAGGTCCTGTCAGGAAAAATCTGCTCTAGTGTCGGCTCTCCATGGGCTGCAGTGAGTACCTCCTGTTGATGTTCCTTCTGCCACCCCTGTAGACTAAAGCCTTCCCATGTACACCCCATACAAATAATAAACAACTATTTAGTTATTTAGCTTAGTAAAGATGAGAATGAGGCCATGTCTCACTCAAATACATTCTCTGCCTATGATGAAATCTTTCATTCCAGCACGTAAAACAATGTCATCCTTCAGAAACCTAAAAAAAAGAATGAAAATATTTAAAATTACAGATCTTTTCTTTGTTATCTAATGTTCCGGCTCCTGATTTTTGTTTTGATAACTTTTGGTGTCAACCCTACACAGTTTCCTCAAGTTATAATTTCTGATGGAGTGACACTAAAAATATTATATGATCCTGCACTTCAATCCCATCAGTTCATTCTCCAGATTTGTAGTTGTAGGTGATTCTTAGTTAATTCTACACTACATCCTTTGAAAAGAAATGTATGATGGAGGGATTATACCTCCCATTGTATTGTCCTTGTTATGTGGGCAATAGCACTGAGACTTGGTCATATTTGTTTAGGTAATTTTACAGTGACTACCTTGCAACAAAGATTTTAAACTAATGGACATCTAAATATTCCACAGGAAGAAAAGAACTGGTCTGTCTGTGTGGACTGTGATCATAGTAATAAGGAAAATGAGTGTGTAAAGCTGGGTGGGATGAATCTGTGACTACATGACTTTCCTCAAAACCCTCAGAAATCCTGTTGCTGAACTTGGATTTGGTTTAGGTAAAGCAACTATAATTAAGTCATCTTCCTACACAGCACAGAAACATTGTTGACAGCTGAGAATCACTGGAAAATGCACTTGTTTTTTGTATCAGTAGGTAACCATTGCCTCCTCTCTCTGTACAGAAGGAAAACTAGAGGTATAAGAATAAAGAGTTAAACTAAAGCTCTATGAAGCATCCACATAAATGAATTTCTTTGTTCTGTACTAGTTTTGCACTTTGCAACCAGTGAAGGAAAAGGAAAAAAAAAAAAAAAAAAAAAGGAGAAAAGAAAAGAGAGGGAAAAGCTAAAATATTAGACCCCTTCCCTTGGCAAAAAGATAGGAAAAAGAAGTATCAAGCAAACCAAAAGGGATTTCAGAGCTTTGAGGCAGTTGGTCAATGACTCAGGTGCTCAAGTGGTTTTCTCCTCCATCCTTTCAGTAACAGGCAGGGGTACAGAATGGAACAGTCAGGTTCAACTAATCAACATGACTCAGGTGCTCAAGTGGTTTTCTCCTCCATCCTTTCAGTAACAGGCGGGGATACAGAATGGAACTGTCAGGTTCAACTAATCAACACAGGGCTACGTGACTGGTGTCAGCCATGGAACTTTGAGTTTTTCGACCATGGGATGGTCAGTTCTTCGCCAGGTCTTCTGACACCCAATGGAATGCACCTCTCACAGAAGGAGAAAAGGGTGTTTGTTCAGGGGCTAGCAAGGCTGATTGACAGGGCTTTAAACTAGACTGAAAGGGGGAAGGGGGCAGTATCGGGCCAGTCAGTGATGGGCAGTGGGATGGCACACCAAAGCTTCAGGAGATGTTTGGCAGTGAGATTTCTCAGACTGCACCATGATGTGAAGGGCACAATCAACCACACTTGAAGTGCTTCTACACTAATGTGTGCAGCATGAGGAAAAAGCAAGATGAACTAGAAGCCTTGGCCCAGTCCCAAGGATATGATATAACTCGCATTAGCAAAACCTGGTGGGATGAATCTTGTGACTAATTTGCCATGATGGATGGTTACAGGCTATTCGGAACAAATAGGTAGGGTAGGAGAGGCAGGGGTTGGCACTGTATGTAGCAGAGAGGCTGGATCACATGGAGCTGGCAGCTGGTGATGGCAAAGTTGAGACCCTCTGGGTAAGGATTAAGGGTCAGACAAAAAAAGCAGATGTTGTGTGTGTCTACTGTAGGCCACCCAGCCAGGATGACAACACTGATAAGTTATTCTACAAGGAACTAAAAGTAAAACCTCCAAGTCATCTACCTTTATCTTTATGGGGGACTTCAACTTGCCAGATGTCAACTGGGAATATCACACAGCTGGCACCAACAGGTCCAGAAGATTCCTAAAGCATTTGGACAATAACTTCTTGATTTGTTCAGCCTGGAGAAGAGGAGACTAGGACCTCATTATGGTCTCCATCTTCCTCACAAACGGAGGAAGAAGGGCAGGTGTTGAATTCTTCTCTTTGGTGACCAATGACAGAACCCAAGGGAATGGCAGGAAAATGTATCGGGGCAGTTAGCTTAGGCATTAGGAAAAGGTGTTCGAGCACTGGAACAAGCTCCCTGGAGATGTGGTCATGGCCCCAAGCCTGTCAGTATTCAAGAATAGACTGAACAACGCCCTCAGACACATGGTGTGAACTGTGGAGTATCATATGCAGGGACAGAGTTGGATTTGATAATCCCTGTGGGTCCCTTCCAACTCTGGACGTTCTATGATTCTATGACCCTTTTTTTTTCTGAAATGTTTGTATTCTAGGCTGAAAATGTTAGACAAAGTTATATTAAGACCATCTGCTCAGTGGCTTGGAAGAAGGTCAGAGTAGGGAGATAGAATGTTCAGTTAACTTTGTCAGAAACAGCAAGCAACTAGGATGAGTGACAACAAAAATGTGTGGCATAAGAATATTGAGGTGTGTGCTGTTGCTGGTGGGAAATGAAGGGATGAAAGGGGACTGATAGCAAATATCAAAGCCAAGAATAGACAGTTCTAGAAAGGATGGTGCACTAAACTTTTACAATGGTATTATTTGAAAGTTCTGTTTGCATCTCTCATTTTTTTCACAACAGGTTTCCTTTGTCAGTCATTATATTTAAAGTTCTTTAATGACAATACTTAATCAGACTAGCAACAGCAATATTGTGAAGAGCTTCCTACTTACGGATCATATAATTGTATAACAGGATGACAATTTAATCATCCTTATAAATAAATGACACTAATAGGTATTCCACAGAACTGCTGTAAGCAAGGAGTATGTGACATGGTACATCAAAAATTTAGGAGTTGTAGAGAGCCTTTTTAAATAAAATGGAATTAACATTGCATTAAAATGAATTGGCATTATAAATTACACTCTTATTTCAATGCGTGTTAGAGAAAAAGACAATATCTAGACAGTGCAGTTACTGTATTGGCAAATATAGAAATAATAATGCACTCAAAAATTGTTCAGAAATTATACTAAATATTAGAAAAATAACTGATTTTAAATGTCTGAGTGGAAAGATTTGTCCTTCAAAAACACTGCAAACAAACTTTTTGAATGTTTTATTTTTTTTAATATATAAAAATAAGAAAATGAAGTATTTTAATAAGTTAAAACCAAAAAAATTCTAAAGGGTTCAGATGAAGATGTTTAAGAATATATCTTCCTGAGCAAGCCCCTGAATATTCTTTCTTTATTCATTTTATGCTTTACAGAAATTAACAGAACAGGAATAGAAAGTAAACCTCCAGGAATGCATAAATTTGCTCTTAACTACCTGAATCACCCTCCATGTTAAATGTTTAGCCAAAAAGAAAACAGATGCTTTCTGAAGAAACTCTAAATACTAGTATTTTTTGTTTGAAATACTAATAGGTTGAAATATTTGTTTACTAAGCATGTGAATAACAAAGTCAGCATAAATATCAGGGTTAGTTTTTCTTAGCATTAGCAATGGTATTCCTGATAAAAAATTATGGGTTTGAATGCTAAAAGGGAAATGCATACCTTTTGTGAGTCTACAACGCTATGAATGGATGCCAGGTTTAAAATATATCGACATCTCCAAAGTATCTTATTTCTCAGAGAGTTAAATTTTATGCAGCTGTACATTACATAAGGATGTTGTAGGGGTTGTTTGCATGCTTGCTCTTCACAAATGGAATACTAAACCAAGAAATGAAGTAATTTTCCTCAAGAACAAGAATTTTTGGATGTATGCAATGTCAGATAATTTTTTAAAGTTTGAGTAAATCATGACATTTTCTCAGAAGCCCTTCCCTTAAGCTTGCTGTCTATGATTTTTCAAAAAGGTCTGTTTTCAGAAGAATTTTAATAAACAGATTAATTTGTGTTTTACCTCTAAATTCTTTTTATTTAGAAAATTTGGACTGCGGATTTATCATGAAGTCTGGTTTCCTGGAAAAACAAAACAAAACAAAACATTCATTTTGAGTGCATAAAGAAACTTTTTCTATCATAATTAATTCTTAAAGAAAAAAAACAGAACTTCAAAAATTGTAATTCAGGTTCGTATTACATTCCTTTCTGCAAAGAAGAACATTAATATCTTTAGGAATAATTTACCATAAAAATGGAATAACATGACAATAACACATTTAATCTTAATTATAAACTTGCGTGTGTGTGTGTGTGTGTGTATTCCCTTTGTCTGTTCTACACTGTCATTATAAAGGGAATTCATAGCATCTACTCTATTGATTATTTATAAAATGTTCAAAAGAAAAAGATAACTTTAACCTATTTGTTTTTACCACTGTTTTGTTACTGTACTGGTTAGCCACAATAAATACAAGAAGTTTCATCAAACAGGGGACACTAACAATGCAAGTTGTACCTAACTCTGCTCAAAGAACTACATCAGTACTCAAAGTTAACTGCACAGTTCATAATATGTTAAATCATTTCTTACTGAAAATATTTTGAGATGCATGAAACTTAGCTCAGATGAATGTCACCCAAAAAGTTATAACAATAATAGCCCAAGTTGATTAACTAATGATTAAACATTGAAAGATAGCCATTAACAGTTAATTACATATCAGCTTTATCTTGAAAAGTTTAATCTATAACGTACTGTTAGAAAAGTATCAGTCCAGGTAATGTCTTTGTTTTGGTATAGTCTATGATCCAGGGTTGTCTCCTTAACCTGCTCCCAAGATGATGAAAAACTCTCCCCTCCCTTTCTACTTTTCAGTTCTCTTGTGGTTATATTACCCAAAGGGTTCAGTGTTTCAAAATAATTGCCAAATGCAGTAGAATAATGATACGTCTCCCTGTTTTGTTTTGTACTGAAGTTTTGATGTGAAGATGACAAAATTAGAACTTTCAAAATGATGGACCAAAATGAAGTACTCCATTTGTAAAATTAAAGTTTTTCTTCCTTAGTACACAAACCCCACTATTTCATTGCTTATTTCATTGGCAAAGGCTTCTCAGTTTCAAAACACAATATGTTTTCTTTGTCTTCTCTTGTGATGAAATAGACATAATTAACTTAGAAAGTGAAGTGGAGATTAACTTCTCACAGTGGAATTTCCAAGAGGTTGAGCTCCAGGCCATTTATGGTGAAACACCTTCAGAAGCTAAACTATTCACAGGGATAAATCGTTTAAAGATTAATATGGTCTGAACTAAAATCAACTATATGCGGGTGCAACAAACAAATACAGCAGAGAGACAAGGTCAAGATTAACTAAATAAAATTATAACAAAAACAAATTATAAGAAAATGTACAGGCTTTGGAAGATTATTTTGCTGTGTATATATTGAGAGAGACAGAGACAGAGCAGTATTAGTTGTGTCGGAAATCTCTCATGTCTGTCTGCTTTGACAAAATGAATGCATTGTATTTAAAATTTTAATGTTCATGGTTAGAGAGAAGATACTTGAAATAGGGGCTTATACAGAAAATACCAAGGGAAATTTTTCAGTGGGACTGTTAGCTGATACCACTGTAATAAATCAACAGAACAGTTTATTCAACACTTCATTTGCTGAGGAAAAGCAAGCACACACTTCTCCTCTTCTTGTCAGGAAGAATAAATACCTCATTTATTTACTGGACATTTCAAGAAATGCCAGACACCTGTACTGTTTAGATCCAACATTAATCATTTCACCACTTGTGTGTCTTCTCATTTACAGTATCTTCCTCCTCTCAGTTCCAGTCACTACTATTTCCTACAGCAATAGGGAGCAAACAGTTGGCCTGACAGCATTCTGTTTCTCTTGTAATTAGCAAAATATGTGGATTTTAAAAATTCTTTATCATTTATACCTTGGTCTATATTTGTCACATCTCTGACAATCTGTTACTTACACCAGAGACTTTTTTTTCTTATGTATTAAAAAAAAAAAAAAGACCTCTAGGAACATTGCTAAAGGAATTTTTGTGAAGGTAGATTATCAATAGTGTGTGACTTTTTTCCTTAAGGCCACTCTCTGCTTCATACTTATAAAATGATGTCTAGTAAATAGAATGGAAAAAAAAAACTGAGCTTCATCTTTTTTCATACTAAGGAATTGCAAACCTTTCTTCTGAGACCTGACTGGCAGCAATGAGGAAAACATTCATGTAGTTTGGATAGCTGATAAAGCATTGGTTCAAGGCTTTAAGAGACATCAGAGGATTAAGCTGTACCTTGTCATGTTCAGGTTTCTTTTATTCCAAATAGAAGTCAGTTATATAAGCAAACAATATTTAATAAAGGAGAGAAAGAGAGAAAGAAAGAGAGAAAGAAAGAGAGAAAGAAAGAGAGAAGGAAGGAAGGAAGGAAGGAAGGAAGGAAGGAAGGAAGGAAGGAAGGAAGGAAGGAAGGAAGGAAGGAAGGAAGGAAGGAAGGAAGGAAGGAAGGAAGGAAGGAAGGAAGGAAGGAAGGAAGGAAGGAAGGAAGGAAGGAAGGAAGGAAGGAAGGAAGGAAGGAAGGAAGGAAGGAAGGAAGGAAGGAAGGAAGGAAGGAAGGAAGGAAGGAAGGAAGGAAGGAAGGAACATATTCACTTCCAAAAATATAACCATAGTTAATGGTCTTCTCCTTTGGTGAGGCAATTCTGAGGCCAGCTGTTTGGTTGTTTTCTCCTACACTGACACTCGACTTATATATTATGATTGCCAAGTTTTGCTACAGTAGCCATGGATTTGTGTTGTGTGCTGCTCTCTCCTTGGTATCCATTCCCATGCTATGGCACAACCAGTAGCTTCTGCTGCCTCCAGCTCCCAGACAGAGTACATGTAGCATAGAGCACCGACAATCCTACATAACAGAAATTCTTAAATACCTTCTCACACTTCACAATATATTCGTAACTTTTTTGGCAAAGTGTCCTGAACATGTATTTAATGATATTTCTTTTATGTTTGTTTGGTTTCGAAGCAAAACAGATCACTCATCTGTAATATCCCTTGAGATTACTGGTGTAATGTCCTGGTTTTGTTAATAACAAGACCAGTTTCTCTTTTAGTGAATTTTCCTTTCAGATAATTTCTTATAAGTAACTGCACTTTTCTGAAGTTAAATTAATTTCATGTTAAAATATTCTGGCTCTTGACCTCATTGTTTCCTCAACCATTTTTTGTTTTGTTTTCTTCTGTTTTCCCATTTGTTTGTTTTGAAAAGGGTACTGTTGCTTAAAATATTTTTTATTGCAATAAAAATAAACTTTTTCAGGAACAATTTAGTAGCCTCTCTTTATGTTTCTCATTTTGTACAGATGACAATGAAATATAATTTTCCTTTACTAAAACCAGTTTTAAAGGATTATATAATCTCATTTCAAATTTAAAAAAATTTCAATTTTATGTTCTAATTCTTCAACTTTAGTGACTCCATACACTGAGTTATATATGTAATTGTTATATATTGGGGTTTAAGTATTTATTGACAACTAAATAATTAAGTATTTTATCTTAAAAATGTAATACAGTTTCCAATTAATTATTGCAGAAATTGTGCCATATAAAGAATGTTAACACCCTTTGTATTTAAAGAAGAATTCAGGATATTGTACAATGTTCATGAAACTTGGTTGTGATAAAACACTCATAAAAATACTACAGTTTCACAGATTAAATAAATACCATTTTCATTAAAATAATCTGTTCTATCAAAGGCTCAGATTTTTATGATTATCCACTTTTTGTTTACAGTTTATCATTATAACATTCAATTTTTTTTTAAATCCCTCATTCCTTGTTTCATTGATAATTTAAATATCAAAATTCAGTAGAATTAAAAAACAACTAACCAAACAAAAAATAACAATAATAATAATAAATTAAAAATAAACAAACAAACAAACAAAACTACAACAAAAAAAACCCAAACAAAACACCACCAAAATCTCAGCATTCGAAGTATCCATTCTGTTATGTAGAAGGAAATGTCAAGCTTCCCCCAAAATATTCTGCTTTTTTAGGTTCAGTTTTCATTCTGCCAGCAGTGCTTCTGCTGATTGTCATAAAGTTTTGTATAAAAAATACTATAGGCACCTGCAGTAACCTACAGTTGTTTTTAATGGTCTCAGATCTTCCTGTGTACTATTAAGCTGTCATTCACGATCCATTTTGAGAGGTGCTGTCACTCATGACCAGATTTTAGAGGTGCATTATTTACCTATCTGCCATTCCTGAGACAACTCTTTAACAAGTCACATTTCTGTGTTTGCACCTGAACCAATGTAGAAGGTGGCTCTTGCTGCCCTATGACACCTGTTTTTCACTTCTTTTTTGCAAAAGGTTATCATCACATACACTATTTAAAATCTTCTACTGTTTACCTGTTTTATACCTGGCTCTGCCAGAAACTCTGTTACTGAAAGTATTCTGTTTAACTCAGATCATCTTGGAAATGCAAAGTTTGAGGTATACACTCAACATAGCAGATCCCAAAGACAGTGATTAATAACTAGGTATGAGCAAAAGTCAATGCTATTTTATTCTGGCACAGCAAAAGCCAGAGCAGTATAACTTCATGCAGTCAAAATTTCAGCCAAGAGTGAGATCCGAATTGCTTGTTGGGTTTTTTTTTGGTTTTGTTTTTGTTTTTGTTTTCCACAACTGAGAAATACAAAAGGGGGGCTAAGCAACAGGAGTCTGAACACTTCAAAGCTTGCTTTATAAGACATCTGCATTTTCCATATAAAACCACTGAAATAACAGGACTAAAGTCATGGAAGGGACTTGTACAGCACAAAGTTCAAATTTGAACCCAAACACAAGAAATCATCAGAGATATGCCACTGAAAACAAACAAACAAACAAACAAAAACAAAACAAAACAAAGAGAACAAAAAAACCCCACAAACAAACAGATTCATTGCGATGAAAGATGCTTAGCCATAGGACTGTTGCTGACTCACCTCTCTTAGAAGCTGAAGGTTGGATAACCCTTTTTAGAAATCTGTGGTCTCAGGACATGTCTGAATGTAGACACCATAAATGGTGCAAAACTCCCTCTTCCCCAAAAACATTTACAATTCATTTTAATCACTTATCAGCTAATTACCTAGATGCCATCTCTAACTGTGTTCATTGAAGACCTCTTCAGAGAGATCTCATCAATTATCAACTTTCCAATGCAGCATTAATATGTTGGATATAGAGGGATTTTATATGGTAACCTAGAACTACTGTGTAACAGTTTAATTTTATAGAGTTAAAGTTAGGTGCATTGTTCTTATCACTTCCGATTCTTCCAGACTGAACCTGATCAAGTCGTCAAAAACACAGATAGCGCTGATGGATGTGGAAAGCCTTTTCCCTTTTACAGTTGGAGCACAGCAAACTTGTGTTCTTTAGATGTCTTGAGCATCAAATGGCCTCTGAATACAAAGGGATATTTCTGTCTCCTTGCAAAAGCATATATGAGGCTGTGAGAAAGTGAACCTCTTTCAGAATCTCCATAATGAGCAGGCAAGTACAAATTCTACTTTACATAAAAATAAATTATTCATACTTTTTTTTTTCATCCTTTTACTTCCATCCTTAGTGGCACAGTTTCTTTGGGAGAACTGACAAAAGCAATGTCATCTGTACAAAATTAGGGATAAAAATCAAATTCAAAACAATCTCTATTAAAGACAAGAAAGCTTGTATTGAAAATTCCCTTTCCTTGAGTTGGTCACAGAAACAATGCATTAATTCAGTGTGTGTTTTTAGTAGTCATTGTATTCAATTTCTTGGAAAATAAATATTTCAGAGACAATGTATATGTTCTATATTGTGTTTTCAAATGTTCTTATCAATTATTTTAATCCACAAATTAACGTAATGATGTAAAACTCTCCAGCCTATTTCTGCTTGAGGCTGATAAGTACATTTTCTCTTTCTCTTCCTTTAAACTTGGCAGTAAGCAATTGCACTTGCCCGTAGTTCAGAAATAATAGCAAAAAGCCAAGGAATTTGGATTCTTTTTCTTTCTTATATTTATTCTTGGCTCAGTATTATAAACAAATTCAGAGTTCCATACCACAAGCAATTTATTTTCCATGAAAATAAAGCTTACAACCATGGAAGACTGATGATAATTTCTAACATATAAAGATCCAAGTGTCCGCCCCTTTGGGCTACTAGTAAGAAGATATTATAATATAATACTAATTTGTTACAGTTTTGTAAGAAAAACAAACAAATAAACAAATAATCAAAAATAAGTGAAATACAGGGTGAAATAATGTCGCTCTAGACCAAATATGACTTTAGTGTGCAACACACAGGCATGAATTTAATCAGGTCTCTTCTTGCTTCCAAAATAAACAAAAAACCAACAGACAATGCCAAAAACTGGATAATGAAAAACAGCTTCTATACAAAGCTTACTTATTTTTGAAACTTCATATAAAGTAGGAACCAGTTTTCTAGCTATCCCAGGGGAAACAGTTTGACATGTAACTTGAGGAAAGTATGACTGACACATGATTAAGGCACCAGACTGGCGTTAGAATCAAGATTTATCTTAAGTCCACTACATCTCTCATCCATACTGCAGTCAAGATTTGGAAAAGCATTAGTGAAGCTTTTACTGCATCTACACTCAGACGTGCATTGACAGGGAGACGTTGAACAGACTTGATTAAAATCAGTCCTTTTCTAATAACTTTGGAGTTGGGAGGGGGTGTTAGATTTGGGGGTTTTAGTTTTGTTTTTTAAATTGTATGATTTCATTTATTTCTCCAAGAAAAAATACTGAAGATTATTTTGTGTTTCACTTACATTGATTAAAAACTCTGGGTAAAAATGATGGTTTAGGTGCCTTAGATATTATTTTTTTTCTTGAGATAAGAAAGTATCAGAATTTTTCAATGAAATAATTTTAAATCTGAAACATAAATTTATCAAATTGAAAGGTTTTTAAGTAGTTAATATCGGAAACTTCCTCATGTACAAGATCAACAATATTTATATTCAAAAAGAGAGCAAAGATACCCTCAGCATTTGGAATAGATTGTATGGGATTAAAAAAAAGTTAACTTCAAATACACGCTTACTTGGCTGAGGCCCAGAGGCATGAATCAAACTTTCCCTTTTTCCCAGTTGGGTGCCTTGACCTGTCTGATGTGTGTTTTTCCAAATAAAATCTTGAAAGTTGTAGCATCCATCTTGATGCACAGCAGGGGATTGTTGTAGGGTGAAAAATCTTTTTCTTGCTCAATTCTACTTGTGCCTTTTTGAGACAATGGGTTTATTTCAGGCTATAGGAACACAGAACCTTTAAAGTCAGATTCCTTTACAATATCTTGGTCTGACCATCCCTAAGCAGTAGTCAAGACCAGAAAAAAAGACTTGAAAACATGAAAAGGTTATGACGTTTCCAAATGTCAACAGGAGCCTAATTCAAGGACTGGACAAAGGCTAGGTTAGCTCGATTTATCCAAGTTGATTCACTCATTTTTAATTGAAACAGCCATAATATCTGAAAATACTATATTGTCTCACTTCAACCTAAAAAAAAAAAAAAAAAGGAAGAAAAATTATTTGAACTTTTAGTATTATTTGAAATTATTGGAGACCTATTTCTGAATTTACTGTGAAATCAATACAGCAAAATCTTTAAGAGACACATATTCTGTCTGTTCTAGCCAATAAAAGAATGAGCACATCTTTCTTTATGTACAAGGTTAGTACTATCACCACATAGCATACAGTAAATAATACCCATAATAGCTCTCCACCTCATTATAATCTCCTCCTCAAAGTTTTATAGTTCTCTGGTGAAAACTATGTGCTGTTAACATTGGATCCAACTATTAATCTTTAATAGTACACTTCTTATCCATAATCCTTAAAAAATAGTCTAAGTAATAAACACATGCAAATAAAATATAGCATATCTGCATCACTATTAAGGAAATTTGAATTACATTGCACTCCTTAAGGTACTACTGATTAGGGAACATTTAAATCAATGTTTTTATTATTAGGTTTTGTGTTTGCATTACAGTACCACACAATGTCTCACAACACTGATGATCCATTGTGCTAGGTACTGTGCCATGAGTCAACAGAGAGAGCAAAAAAGCAGTAATAACAAAGTATGAGACTTTTTAATATCAGTTTTCTCTTACTGGTCTGCACACTCATTTATTTTTAATATGTACAAGAACATTCTTTTTTCTTTATTATTTGCAGAGAAAATGGCAACCTTCCAAGAAAGCTGTTATATTGGGCTAATACAGGACAAAAATTGAATGTTTTTTTGAGACGTATAATCTAAACTGGGGAATCTTGAGACATCAGGTCAAGATACATTTCCCAGCAGAAATGGGTTCATTTCAAGGAGAAAGCTAACAGCAAAGCTGCCCCATTTTTCTTTTAACCTCCCCATGCACAAAATGTTTTTCAGTGTAAGAAAATCTTGTTATAGAGACTGTAGGAGTACAACTGTGCCATCTAGCGATCTTCCCACATGGGGGAATAAAGATCAAGATACTGTTTAATTCCATGTAAAACACTCATCAAGATCCAACCAAGGTGGGGCTAGCTATTTTAAAATGTCTGATAATTAAGAAAAAGAAATGTAGGCATTCTTCAATGGTAGAGGAAAATACATCATGTCAAGTCCAACAGCACAAGAGGAACAAAGCTGCCTCAGTTCCATGTCCCCACATCCAACCAGCAATGAAGCTGAAGATGTATTCCCAGCAGGCACATGCACACAGAACATACATATACACATGCATATGCACATATACACATCACCAGCCACACAGACCACAGGCAGACACACAGAACACTCATGTGAACACGGACAGACCAACGGCATCATCTTGCTCCCCTCTATTGCTGAGTGGGGTGGAGGTTCAGTAGTGAGAATATGCATATATATATACATAGGTACAAGTGTGTCCCTCCAGCAGCTGCCCCTATATCACCAACTCCATTCAGCAATATTCCCATATTTTCATTTTTCAGACCTTTACTACTGTTGTAACCATAGCTTTTCTATTGTCCATGAAGTCTCTTGCCAAACTTTGGCTTTCCTGACACCATCTTCAGCTGCAAGTTTCTACGTTCATTGTCTGTGATCTGTCTCTGCTGCCTTTTTGCATTGGAGCTTGGCTATGAGTTCCCTGTTCAGTTAGGGAACCTCCAGAAATCTTTGTGCCTGTTTGCATTCACTGTTTTTGCCCTTTCAGAAGAAAACAGAGAGAGAAAATTTTCCTATGACAGCCAGAAGCATGAGAGACAGAAACTTCTTGAAACTGTTTAAAAAAAGCTTCATCCACTTCTTTGCCCTGATCAGGTGGTCGGCAACAAATTCCCAACACAATTTCCCTCCTACTAGTCTCTTCTCTGATCCTGACTCCTGAAGGACCAGAAATAATTATTTTCTCCTTTTCTTGCTGTTATGTATGGACAACATTTTGAGACCTAGTGTTTCTAAAAAGATATGTCGCTGTCACAACTCCACCCACTGCTGTACATAGGAGATACACATAGTATTTATGGCACTATGCTCCGTGATGGTAAAAGTCTTTGAAGGAAAATCATAAACAGACATTTACACACCCATGAGACATATACAATTTATATACCAACTGCTCACACTTCTCAAACAACACCCACCTCCTGTCCTCCTCCCAAGTAACTTGCTTAGGAACTATCCAAATATTATAATAGCTCCAAAAAATGTTGCAAATTAGTGGAACAGCAGGACAGAGAAGTGAATTTTTATTATGAAACAGGCCATTGGCAAAATATGTAGGTGAGAGAATAAGCCTTTCTCAAATGTCAGACAATTGTCTGAGGTAGGTCATAATTTGTTCTGTTTTCTTCCTAAAATACATTAGTGTGCCAATCATTAGTTAGAGTAAATATGTGATACTGCCTCTGTTATTCCAAGATACATTAAGGTCTTATGTATTCCATTTGTAAATTTTCATCCTTTTAAATATTTGAGGTGTTTTTTCCAGAAACTCATGAGCATCACTTTATTCACTAACAAATGCAGTTATTCAATAAGTGTTTAAGGGAAACAGACAAATAAACAAATCCATGCATGAAGTCCAGTTACTTTTAATATTCCCAGTTAGGTTTTCAAGAGCTTTAACAATGGTTACCAGCTGCTACCTTCATGAGTTGTACAAATTTTTGTAGAATAAGCAGCAGTTTCATGACAAAATTTGCATAGCAGTTAACATGATTTATATTGTCAAACCCAGGAAGGTTTGTGCCACTTCTGCCAGAATTCTTGCAAGTTTTCATCTGCTGAGTTGGCTCCATTTCAGTTAACCCTTTTGTTTTAGTCAGATTCTATGGGGGTGCATTTTGGAAAACAAGGAAGTAAACAGAGATGAACAAGCTTTTCTGGCTAGAGAAGACTTTCAGCTGATCCAATATAGAAAACTGAGTGTGAAATTATAGACAGCTTCAAAAAGCAATAGAACACATAATGCAGAACACAACTGAACTGCTTATATCAATGGAAGTATTACTACAAGTCAAGGGAATACTGCATCTTACATCCCAAATCAAGTATGTGGTACACAGAATTTTTGTCAGTCAATTTTGAGTAGCTTATCTGTTTTCTTTTCAGTAATAAACATTTATTTTTCTTCTCAGTCTGGTTCCTTAGGTTCTTTATATGATCTTATTTTTTGTGATGTCTTTTTGAGCTCTAATCTAAAAATCTGCTTATCTGATGCTTTTCTGAATGAGTGTCACTTTTTGATAAGAAAATTTACTAATACAATTTTCAGTATTGCTCTATTTCTTCAAGTTATTTTTGATCTCTGGGACACTTTCAATCATATTTGGGAAAGAGCCGGAAGACTTAACTACAATTAAGTTCCTAAAAGTTCTGTGACAAATGACAACATAGTATATAGGGAAATCCCAGTCTGTGCCTTCACAGAAGGAAAAGGAAGCAGAAATTAATTTTTATATAAACCTTTTTGCAACATCAGACTGGGTTGTCTGCATGCACGTAGCACTGATGCATGGAAACATGGTGGCTAGTTTAAATATCTCTCTTGCTCAGGAGTGTCAAATGAAATAGGGTTAGAGTCAGAGTTATTTCTGTAGAAGATTTGGAGACCAAACAGCACATATTCATAAATTGTCAGGCTTCATTATCATGCTGTTTGTGTAGCAATATGGTTTACATTAAAATTCTCTGATCATTCATTGTCTTGCAATTAGGTTCATGCTTAAGGCATCCTGGCATCTGAAAACAAGATAGGCTTTGGTTTATGTTGTTCGAATTTATTAGGGTCCTGAGGGAACTGGCTGATGTAGTCCCTAAACGACTCTCCATCATATTTGTAAAGTCATGTCAGTCAGAAAAAAGTCTCCAATGACTGGAGAAAAGTAAGCGTTATACCCACTTTTGAAAAGAAGGACCCTGGGAAATACTGACCTGTCAGCCTCACCTCTGTGCCTGCTAAGATCATGGAACATATTCTCCTGGAAGACTTGTCAAAACATGTGCAAGACAGGTAAGTAGAAACAGTCACCATGGTTTCACCAAGGGCAAGTCATACCTGACTAATCTAGTGGACTTCTATGACTGAGACACTGTGCCAGTGGACAGGAGAAGAACTACTGATCACATCTATCTGGACTTCTGTAAGGCCTTTGTTACTGTTACTGACAATATTCTTACTGCTAAACGGGAGAAATATGGGTTTGATGGGTGGACTGTTAGATGGATAAGGAATTGGCTGGATGGCTGTGTCAAAGAATTACAGTTAATGACTCAGTGTCCAAGTGGAAACTAACAATGAGTGGTGTCCCTTGAGAGTTCATACTGGGACCAATACTTCCTCAGTGACACAGACAATGGAATCAAGTACAGCATCAGCAAGTACATTTCTAATGTGAGAGGAACTTAATTCCCCAACCTGAATTTGCTGGCTTCTCATGAAAAAAGTTAAAATAAATTGGATTAGAGAGAAAGAAGCTTTACCAGAAGAAGCAAATGTTTGGTTTACTTTATTTTACTTCGTCTTGTTTCTATTTTTAAGCAATTATTGTGTAATACAGAAAAATAAAATAGTTCAGGGACCACAGGCTAAATTCAGGCCTGTCTTCACCACCTCCCTTTACCTTTAGGATTTTCACAATCTTAGGTGCACAGCAACCCAGGAACAGCAGAACTGGTGAAGGAACATCTTTCTGCATATTTGATGTGTATCTTAGGACATTTCCATGAGACTTGTGGATTCAAACCAAGAGATAGGAAAAAGCAAATCCAAATCTTTCACTTTCTGGATCTATGCTTTAAGTATCAAGTCATTTGCCAAATTCTTGAAGAACCGTATAATATAATTACAGATGGAATTCTCTTCAAGATTGGGTTTCTCTAGCAATTAACAGTGAATACTTTTTTTTTTGCAATTAAAATTCAAGTATCTAATCCCACATGTTTCAACAGATAAAGATCTGCCAAGCAACTATTTGTTAGCTTCTTTGAACTCTCATTGTTTTTCTTAGAGTCCTCCAAAGCCAAGAAAAAAAGTTCTTGTTGACTGATGTTTCACCCCACATGTCCTTTAATCTTTCTCATAAGAAATGATAAATAGCCAATGCTAATGAAATCCAAAAAACTACACATTCACAGACCAACTTAATTTGAAAAAAAATACAATATAAATAAATTACAGTGCATCTGAAACATTCATTATGAACATGGACATCCATATTTTAAAATATTGAATTAGAAGAAATTTAAAGATTTTTCAGGATGGTGTCCTCTATATCTCTACTCCTGACAAGTTGCCAAACTCTTATGCTCTTAAATTAGTGTTAAAACTAGTTTCAAAACTATGGTTTTTAACTGTCATTTAAATCATAGCTCAGACATGGTATTAGTGTTTCAATATTTTTGTATTTGGATTCTTAGATGACATTCTGAGATCTATATGTGCTTTCATAAATATTAATTTGAACTGAAAAAGACAGTTCAATATGTATATTATGACATTAGGATTAAAGAAAATATCCTTGAGCTGTGCCAGGGGAGGTTTAGATTAGATATTAGGTAAAATTTCTTCTTTGGAAGGATCATCAAGCTTTGGAACAGGCTGCCCATGGAAGTGGTTAGGTCATGATCCCTGGAGGTGTTTAAAAGACATGTAGATGTGGCACCTGGGGACATGGTTTAGTGTTGTACTGGGCACTGTTAGGTTAATTGTTGGACTCAATGATCTTACAGCTCTTTTCCAAACTAAATGATTCTGTGATTCTATGATACTAATACATAAAACCATTTTAAAAAACCCTTTAATAATTATGCTGTATTATTCACAGAACATAACCAGGAGTTTATTAGCTCAGAAAAGCTCAAGGAAGTTTTTTATTTGCTTAAAAACTTTCTGTGAACCTCTGATTTTATTTAAATAAGAAAGATCCTCGAACTTTATCAGATATTTTTAAGGCTGATTTCTCCAAGGGATGACAAAATTAGGATGAAGAGCTAGCACAGAGAGATAAATGAGATGTAATTCCCTCCAAAGTGAAAGACAGCCTATGTTGTTATTACATGATATTGAGAGGAAAGATTGCTTATTTTTAGTGTTCAGACAAACAACATTTGGAAGAGGTTGTGTGTTTTGGGCAGATATTTTTTTCAAATAACTTTGGTTTCTTAATTTCTTTAGGGATTACAACTAACATTCATTTCAACACATCCAGAGAACAACTTGATAAACTGCAGTGTGTGAAACAGATTTGTCTAAGTATCAATTTGCTGTCAACCTGTCTGCCTTCTCCATAAATTATGTAAGCAATTGTGCAAGAGCAGAGAGCATTTATGTTGATTTTCCAGGATGTGTTCTATCATTTCATTTGATTATGATAAAAAGGCATTTTCCATTACTAACAACTTGCATGAAATTGGCAGAGCTGGCCATTTCAGAACATTTAGTTATGCAGTTATGGGGTTTTTTATATGTTTATGTCTGCTCAGCTACACAATCAGTATCTGGAGGACACACACCTTCCCCACTTTAAGAACTTTAATATTCTGCAATAAAAAACATCCCGAAAATGGTATTGGCAAGAAAATTATGAAGCATAACTGCATCATTTTATTTATAAGATAATATTATGCTATAAGAGGCTTCAGATGGCATGGACTTAGGTATTGCACTTACATATCCTCCATAAGGAAAATACATAACGTGAAGAATTTCACAGTAAGGTATTGATTTTTGATTGTTGTTTTGTTGCAAATGTAGGTGGTTCTGAATAAAAGGTTTCTAAATAAAAGTGTTTGGATTCTGTTTTGGTTTAACTCCAACCAGCAACTAAGCACCACAGAGCCGCTCACTTACTAGCCCCTAGTTGGGATGGGGAAGAGAGTCATAAGGGTAAAAGTGAGAAAACTCATGTGTTTAGATAAAGACAGTTTAATAAGTAAAGCAAAAGCTCCACACACAAGCAAAACAAAACAAGGATTTCATTCACTACTTCCCCCTTGACTGCTCAGCAACAACTAAAACGTCAGTGTGTTCTCAGCATTACTCTTATATCTAAAACACAGCAGTATACCAGCTATTAGGAAGAAAATTATCTCTATCCCAGCTGAAAGCAGGACAGATTCCTTCTGAGAATTCCACAAACATCTGAAGGATATTAAGCAAACTATTTATTTAAGCTAAGTTCATCTACACTTCAATCATAACACTAGTGTGATCCGTATACATTCCAAGACTTCAGAAGTTACTAAAGGTTCTGACAGTAGCTGAGATTGAAGAATGTGAAGAAAAAATATATTATCTGTATGTATATAAACCATCTACATATGCGAATGTGAGAGAGAAGGCTACTCTCAATCTTCTACTTATGCTGCATGATCAAGTGAGTATCATATGATGCATCTCACCCAGTGTCCATAGCCAACATTAGATCTTGGTGGTGTTGTCATTACATGTGGTGCCACATAGAGATCACGCTTCTGGAAAGGTCTACTACCATTGATAGTTGTAGATATTACATTTCAGTCCCAGCCTCTCTCACCTAGTTTGCATTCTTTAACTCTGGCAATGCCAACAACCAAGCTTAGCTCTATCTTTGTTAATAAATTGAGTATTTTCTTTCTTGAAAGACAAGCACATTTGATGTTCTGTACCCTGACAATGGCATTTCAGTATTCATTGTATTTAGGTTGTAGTCTTGAAAATGCTAACAACACTGGAGGAACAGAAGTAGCCTTTCTTTATTTTCGGAAACTATTTCAATTTGGAGGTTTGATCAGAGTTTTACTTGTATTATTTTTGTTTCTATCATTCAAATTACTGCTTCTCACATGTCACTTCTCTCTCTTGTACCAGAAATATGAAGAAAATTAAGAAGACCAGGATTGTTGTACTCTGCACTGTTCTGACACCTCTTGTCAGTTTAGGTCTTTAGTGAAGTGTTTTTGGCCTATATTTTGGGGTGTGGACTCACATCAGGCAGTGGTTACAAGCTTCTCTCTGAATCTTTTTTGTTATGGTTGATTATTTTTTTTCTTCCACAGATATTTAATACTATTTGCTTTTGTCCAAAAAGTTAAGGTAGAGACCATTACACATCTGTCATGTTCAAGCCTCTGACCATTTATATGAAAGACCTTTCTGGAAAAGTCATATCTGCCAAGTAGATATTATACAAGATGGAAGTCATTTTTTCTCTTCCCAAAATTAAAAGAAGCATTCTAAACAAAAATATACCTACAATAAGGAGTTTGTGACCTGCAAAAAGATGATCCATAAATGCTGAAAATACCTTTGAAAAAGCAACTTTACAAAACATGTCTTTAAACACTGTATTTCATATCCTAACTCATTAGCCTTCTCTGTCTATTTAGACACAGAAAGTGTGTTTATATAACTGTCAAATGCCATCTACACTGATACTACTTTATCTATCATTACTTTCATTACTTCAATATTGATATTTTGTCTCTTCAAACCAAATGTTGCATGTTTCTTGTCACTAAACCCTGTATCAAATCTAATCTACAAATTAGTCCATGTATATTTCGTTGCGATAAACAATGATGTCTGGAACAGACTATTCTTTCATTAATACAAGGTCATCCTCTTTTTCTAGTTATCACAAATGTATACCAGTCTTTCTGTATAAAAGCAAACTATTATATTAATCACCTTACCCATACTGCAATTCTTTATAGCAAATGTTAAACCCGCTAATTTATTAGACCTCTCTGGGATCTCTTTCTCTGCTTTACTAAGACCTTAAAATACTCAGCAGATTAAGTCAAGACATAGTGTATACTAAATGCATAAGATCTTGCCTATTGACTTTTATCTTACTTTGTCAAGGACAGCAACACCATTTTTTTAAGCATGAAAAGATCTTAAGAGAAATAAGAGAGGTAATGCTGGTAATATAATTGCAAGGGAAATAGAACAAATATGAAGAATGCAATTAATGTCATCAGGCTGTGGAAGTCTACAGATCCACACCTGGATCTAAGCTAGTCACTGTAACCTCTCTTTGTGTTAAATGGAAACAAATAGGTTCTTCTAGGAAATATTTTTCTGAATTTTTTTATATCTTATTTAGGGTGATTTAGAGTCCAACAAATTCCTATTCTATTCAGGAATTAAAAAACAATAGTGCATATGTAGAAATCTACATATGGTTATATCAATCTCACAATATCGTTATATAAAACAACACAAATGTGACAGACAGTTAGTCAAAAAGTATTATGTATCTCTGCATTCCTGTCAAAGTTACTGAACATGGAATTCAAGGACGATTCTGTTTTTTTGGTTTTTTTCAGAGTAAGTCTCCAAGATTTTGATCATTTTGTGTTCAGTCCTTTGACAAAGCCTTTCTAAATTCATTACAAAAAATAAGAAAATACATTATTTTGAATTTTCCTACATCAAGAATGATTCTTTCACAGAATCACAGAATCACAGAATGTTAGGGATTGGAATGGACCTCGAAAGGTCATCTAGTGCAATCCCCCTGCTGGAGCAGGAACACCTAGATGACGTTACACAGGAAGGTGTCCAGGCAGGTCTTGAATGCCTCCAGAGTAGGAGACTCCACAACCTCCCCGGGCAGCCTGTTCCAGTGTTCTGTCACCCTCACTGAGAAGAAGTTTCTTCTCAAATTTAAGTGGAACCTTTTGTGTTCCACTTTGAACCCATTACCCCTTGTCCTATCATTGGTTGTTACCGAGAAGAGCCTGGCTCCATCCTCGTGACACTCACCCTTTATATATCGGTAAACATTAATGAGGTCACCCCTCAGACTGCCCTTCTCCAAGCTAAAGAGACCCAGCTCCCTCAGCCTTTCCTCATAAGGGAGATGCTCCACTCTGTTAATCATCTTTGTTGCCCTTCTTGAGCATATTATTTTCAGTGAATGAAAGCAAATATAAAGATGACTCAGGACAAGAATTCTAAAAAGAAAAAAAAAAATTATGAAAAAACTTAGCATCAAACCAGTTTCCTGAGATTTTATGAATCTTTCATTGAATTGGGATGAGTTCATTGTGTAAGCAAAACTAAAAGCAAACTTGTATGAAAATGCAAATTAGGACACCTCCCTCAAGAGTTTCTTCTGTCTTCTTGCACAAAAAGCATTACAGATGAAACTTCTAATAAATCCATCACATTCGATAGTGCATCAGATAGGAAGAATATATGAGAGAATTAAATATAAAATTTTCTCTCTTTGTCATCACTCCTCACACAATAACTTCGAAAAGAAAACCCAACACTACGAACAATAAAAAAATCTACATTAGGATTTTTATAGTAGTATTAGAGTAATGCAGATGTAAATAGAGTAAGACAATTTTGTTTATTATTATATTCTCTGCTCATATTTCCATGCAGGAAAAATTATTTTGAAACAAATTACATACAGCTGTCTTAAAAATAGTCTTTTATATAAAAATAAATTTAAATTATAAAAAGCACTAAGCAAATAATAATAAAAGCCCTGAGATAAATATTATAATTATGAAGTTTTGACATGAATACTGATGTAATATTTGTCTTTTCTAATATATCATACAAGCCTGAAATTACAATTGCTTGTTATTGTTGAAGGCATACTATTACCCGTTCCTTGTCAGCAAGAAATTAGCATCCTATGCTTTGTTACTTGGTCTATTTCAAGCAAATTGTTAACCCATGTCCCCTTAATTCTAAAAAATCAAAATGTTTGAAACTAGGGATCTTCATGTTTTTTCAAACCATGGATTAACTATTTTATTGCACAGTTTACATTTCAAAAGTTATGAAGCCTCTGAATATCTCTGCTGTCTATCTTACTGCATCCATTAATGATACCATACATCTAACAATGAAGTCTTTAAATATTTGAATAATAAAAATTCCATGGTCTGATGAGAATCCCAGGTAAACTCCAACAACTAAACAAAAGGCTCATCAGTTAACACCTAAGGGAGAAGTTTAGACTATCAGTCATAAAAAACTTAAATAGAAGTGTAAGGGAAACTATTACTCAGATCGGTGTTCACAGTCTTCATGCCGCTTTTATGAATGTTTTGCTGGGGTTCAAGAAACTGAGGTTATTAATAAAGGCAATTTCTTATTGAGTGCTCTGCGCAGAGAAATAATAAATGTATATATCCAGAGATATTGTTCCCATGGAAACCATAATTCAGCCACTTCATGCACATACATTAAAGAATATGTTTATGCAAGAGACATGAAATATGGTTTCTTTGGGAACCATAACTTTGACTTTACCGACTTTTGTGTGTGCTAAATGTCAACCATTATTTTGCATTAATATATCTTGTACTCTATTACATTGTATTTGCTGAATAGCACACTGCATGTTTGTGTAATGAAAGGATGTTTTGAAATATTTTCATGCAGAAGATAAGACATAAGGTGATAACAAGAAACTAATTTCAAGTTTCAAGTCCTATGAGGTTATCCTTTCAGCTGACAAGTCTGGAGTTGAAAGATCATTTCTGCTTGCAGATCTGCAAAAATGCAGAGCCATGATCACTCTGCTTTAGGGAATTTCACTAATAAAAACATTATACAACAGAATCTACCTTGAAGCACTGCACGGCTAGTTTTCATCTTCCATATAAACTGAAGAAGTTAGAGATGCAGAAGGCTAGAAAGGAACTTGTACAATATTCTTAAACTAGTGAGTTTAGCTTGTTTTTGGGGTCAGAAAATGAATCATAACTTCAAATTTACATGAAGCTCATGTTACATCACAACAGCTAAACAAGATCTAAAACGTCTATATATTTAGCAAGTAGTCTTTCTCTTCAATATAATGCTTTTCAAATTGCTTCATGTGACTGAAAACTTTAATTACAAGATTTCATGACAATGACCTACATTGTTTTATTTCTTTATTTGGACAGAAGTGCAATCAAACATCTACCTATTTTTATTTTTTTTCCCCTATACATGTTTATACCACATTTAAACTTAATGCAGTGGACAGATTAGCCTGTGGCTTCCAAGGACTACTGTAACCCTTTTTTGCAAATGCACAAAGAACTAGTGCTATTCATTCTACAAAAACAGTTTCTGATACAAAAGTTTGTGACTGGACTAAGTGCCAAGCCAATAATCCCACCATGGAAATTACTTATTTTCTTAGCATGGAACTTGAAGTATTAGAGAACAAAAGAAGTAAGTATATTTCTACATCTTTTTGCAGCAAGGAGCTGGAAAAATTTTTGTATGCTCACCCAGATGATGGATTTCAGAAACACTTTTGCTAAATCCAAATTGATAGACCCATCAGGTAAACTATCAGTTTAGATCCATCTCCAAGAACCTATGGGGGCAGATTGAAAGACCAGAATTCAACAGTCCTTTCTTTTCCTTACAAAAGTTATATATTCATGCTATAGTGGAAGCAAGCATAAACAAACAAAAAAAAAATACTAGCCAGTTCCTAGCTGTGGTGGAGTGGCCCTGGTTAGCAGACAAGCTCCCATGCAACCACTCGCTCACTCATTGCTTCTGTCCTTAGCAGGAATTAGGAGAGCATGGGAAGAACAAGAATGGGAAAACTTGTGGCCTGCCTGGCTGTGGCTCAAACCTTCTCTGGCAGATCCCAACCCTGCAGCCTCCAGTCCCTTCCTCCCCCAAAACTAACCCTTGCCTTTTACATCTAATAGTTAAAATCTACATGGGGTTGTTTCACCCAGCATCCAGGGCCAAACAAAGATAGATAGAGCTTTTTCAGTTCACTTCAGTACTGTGTTAATGGATTTCATACATTTTTCAAATCTTCCTATACATTGTGTCAAGCAGACCTTACCTTAGACTATGCCTTAGTGGACTTCCTTGTTTTAGGAATGGGTTTACAAAAAATAGCTTAAAGAAAAGCTGAAGCATGTTAGGAAACAATATGGAATGGTTATATGACTTAAATTTGCAGTAGATTACTACAAATATGAGCTTGCTCTTCTACCAAACAGTCCTGCTAAAGTCAGTGAGATTCTTCATGGAGTAAGACGCTGCCCGTTTTGGGATAAGTTAGCAGAGTCTATCCCATAATTATTACAGTGAACCATTAAAGTCTTGACATTTATCACACTGTGGTATTTACCATTAGTGAGGCATTTTCAGTTCCCCTATGCTTGGAATGGGGAGTACAGCAAATACCATATGAAGTTTAACTACCATCAGCACTAAATGTCAAGATTCTAATGGTACTTGCTCTACAAGTAATATGAATTTAGAACTGAAAATGTTCAACAAGTTTGAGTTCTGAACTAAGTTTGTTTTGTTGTATCCTGTATAGTAACCTGTAATTTTACAGATTTAAGTTACACTTGCGATTTATTTCAAGTTTATGGAAAGTGTTGAAGACTTTATTGTCAATAATTTAATAAAGTTTAACTTCCTTAGAAACTGCTGCCATGAGTAGCAGTCTAAACAATCACACACAGTAAATGTATAGAATTACTGTATAGGGTAGGTAAGAGTTAGTAGTCTGTTTTATAATAGCATAGCATAATTAGTTTTGTAAATTGTTCTTCATCAGCTTGAAGGAACTTTATAAATTCCAAGCTATTCACTAATGTTATTGTAAGATGCTATCTAGAACAGATGTGAAGAATATTAGAAGCTTCAGTATTATTCTCAGACAGTTGAGAGAATATATGCAAGTACAAATACATGCATGCACACACACATTTGACATCAGACATTTCTCACACTGCCATTTTGTAAGCCTGCAAGCTTCACTTTGGATACAAGTCCTTTTTGCCCTTTATCTTCCTTGTGCACCACAAGGTGAAACAGTACAATAGCTAAAATTCAGTAGCTGATAATATTTGATTTAACATGAAGAATTCTTAAACCTCAATAAGCCCCTCAGGTTTGAAACATCATTTCAGGGGGAAAAGGGGAAGAAAGAGTTAATAAAATCAAAGCAAACTAACAGAACTAAAGAAGTAATACATCCTGTTCCTACATTTATCTGTTATCCTAAGGTGCGTAAGGGTCCTACTCACTGTACTATTCACATCAGGTATCCATGGAAAGTGCTGCAATTTCCAGTAAAACCAACTGCTCTGTCTGGCTTTTTGTAACAAAGGAAGTGCTCAGAAGAGAAGGATCAGACTTTTATTTATTCTGGAATCTGAGGAAGCTCTGGAGCTGGAAATGTTAGCTAGATCTTTTTATAACTCAGCCTAAGTGAACTGGAGGCGACACTGACCATCTGATGTGGCTATAAAAATGGGTACATTGGGGGTGAACAGGTCTGAAAAAAAAAGGTGAGAAATGTAGAAATATAGTAATTTCACCAGCTATTTTAGTCAAGGAAAAATAAGTCAAGAAGAGTCTAACCTTAGCTCTGCAGAAGAAAACATAGAATAGTGAAGTGCTTTACTAGTGAGCTTCTAAATGACATCTTAATTGTGCGTTTTAAAAGAGAAGGAATAACAATGTATAGCTAGAGATCTGTCCTTAGACACTCATGCTGACATACATAACAGGGTCCAAAATTTTAAATGGATAGCAGACCGTGAATTAGGAGACCTGTTAGCCATGGTAGACAGCTTGACATTTACAGTAACTTTCAAGAGAGAGCAAAGATGTAAGCAAGATAACATGCAATAGAAAGGCTTACTTGATTGTGTAGGTTAATACACATTATTTTGAAAAGCATTTACATATTGACCACAGGTTTCCTAAGGGAAGAAAGAACAGGCTAAAATCCTACTGCATTGTAATGACAAGGTTTAAAAACAAAGGGGATCATTAATTTTGAGTCAGAGGCTATTATCAGGAACTATGGCAATGGATGGAGTCACAGATACAACAATATTTTGTACTCTACGAAAAGAAAAATATGTTTGCATGGAGGCAATGAACAATGCTAATAATTAGTGAGAATTGGCACAACAGGGTTTGGTTTTTTTTCAGACAAAAATTTACATTTATTCTTAGCAAATTATTTAACATACAGGTGTGATCTTAGAACTAGCATTTCTCACAGACAACCTTGATATGTAAAAGTCCTGAGGGGTGAATTTATCTCAACTCTTCCTTTAAAACAGAATTAATGTATTGCTTTAATTATTCACCGTCACACACTCCAAAATACGTTGGTCCTTAAAAACAAATTGGCATTTACATTAACCAAAGGGTAAGAGAGAGAAGGTTCTTGTTTTGTTTTGTTTTGTTTTGTTTTTAATTTATCTATAGCTTTATGTGAGGCACAAACAGATTCCAATTGGCTATATAGTTTTCTTGTAAAAACTTTAACAAATCTGTTTCATGTCAAGTTATCAGATGACCTTTCCAACACTCATAGATTACTCTTGTGGACGCAAACTGTATAGCATGTAAACTATAAACCATACCCGATAAGTTATTTAAATGAAAAAAAATAGTAACGTAGTTAAGTCTGTTGAGTACATACATCCATTTACCAACAACGACATTTTTGAAATGGAACCAGAGAGTTTGCCTGGATTTTATTCATATCATAAAAGAAAAAACAAAACAAACCAAACAAACAAAAACAACCTTGAACAGCAAAAGCAAAGTTTTTTATTCACAATTCATGAAGCATACATTCCTGTCCATGGACACACACAGGACAATTGATGAAGATATTTAAGATATAAAGGCAAAGAATATTCAAGAATAATTTCTACTTAGTAATGTTTATAGCCTGCTATCTAATGCTTCATGAAGCTAGACTTTTAATGAGAATTTTTTTTTTCATATGCACAGCCTTTTTAAGAGTTTTACTTATTAGTCTGGGACTAATGAGGAAAAGGCCAGGTATATATACACATACTTACAGACAACATATTTTTCTCAGAATTTGCAAATAAATAAGCAAACAATGTCCTGAGAAATAAAGATTTCTTACTCTTTTTCTTTTTTTTTTTTTTTTCTAACTAGCAAACTTGAACTGCATCAGTCTCCCTCAGTTCTTGAATCTTCAGAAAGTTTTGTGTGCTTGGTACAGACAAGAAAAAAATAAGTCCCTTGGAAAGCTTTCTCCTTGTTTAATTTAGTTTTATTAAGTTGAATAGATAATAATTGACACATATTTTCCGTCAAACCCATCACTGTAAACAGAAAAAAGCTTTTTAAAAAGAAACATTTATTCACCCCATCATGTTCTTCTGAAATGCTAAACAGCAGTTAATGATTGACATTCATGAAGCTTTCTAATTCTATTACAAAATATTTTGAAAAACATGGAAAAAACTTTAATTACTTCTCTAGAAACTTGCTCCCATATCTACATAAAAACTTGCTGTCATTCATTCAATAGAGCTAAACTTTTAAATAACCATGAATACATACCTGAGAAAAAAAGGTTCTTTAATATACTAGATAATTAGAACTCCACTGTTAAATATCAATCTTCTCATAATAGCTATTTAAAAAAAAATAGATTTAAGGCCATGTGTAAGGTTTAATTAATAAAGAACTGTTAATAGGGAACTGTTAGTACACATTACCTTATATAGGCAGAGTCTTCATCCTTTTCTGAATTGCTCTAAATAATTATGAAGAGGTTTCCTCTAGTTCTTTATTTTTTGCCCTGTTCTAAAAATTGCTATAAAGCAAAAAAATCCTCTGCCCTGAAATATGGTAAGCCCAGTAGGAGCATATTCAGCCTAATAGTTAAGGGTAGAATTTTCTTCAGAAATCTCCAGCATCATTACACAACATTAAAAAAAAAAAAAAAAAAAAAAAAAGTTTTGTACTTCATTAACTTGATATTGATAAAACACCTTTTGTTTTAATTGAATGTCATCTTACATGATGACATTTTTAAATGTGAACTTAAAATAAAGTTCAAACTTGAGAACCAGTGGTGTATAATCAGATGAGGTACAATTATGAAATTAGAAAATAAAATAAACAATCATAACAGAGGCTTGTTCAATAGAAATGACTGATAATTAACACTTATAAAATAATAGCTATAACACATGTTGCTGTTTTTGCATCAATAAGTGCAAATATTTTGTGTGTTAAAGTCCAGATACTAAGCTTACGAACTATGTCTAGCAACGTTATGTGAGTTTTAGAACCTGCACTTTGTGAATTCAATGAACTTTAAATTAATAATAAAAATATAAAAAAACTTTTTCCAGAATACAAAAGCTACAACTAGA
This sequence comes from Streptopelia decaocto, assembly GCF_964273445.1. Taxonomy (NCBI): domain Eukaryota; kingdom Metazoa; phylum Chordata; class Aves; order Columbiformes; family Columbidae; genus Streptopelia; species Streptopelia decaocto. Next base: position 165,717,746 of record NC_138663.1, read on the forward strand.
ATTTAAAAAAAAATCATAAAATCTGAGTCTTTTATTTATTCAAATGCTTCATAAACTATGGCCACATAACAAGATTTTTTTAATATATACAGTTCTAAAATGTGTATAAAACAAACACAATAGTCCTTTGAGATTTTTAAAAATGAAAAGGAATATTTTGGATGGTTTTCAAGGAACACTTTCAATAATTTCAAGGAACATCTTTAATTGCCTCTGTGGAAACTAAATCACATTTTCATAGGTTCATAGAATCATAGGGTAGTCCAGGTTGGAAGGGACCTTGGAAGATGATCTGGTCTAAGTTTTTGTGTCAAAGGGAGCCTACATGAGGTTATCTAGCATGTTGTCCAATCTCATCTTGAAAACTTCCAGTGATGGGGATGCCACCACCTCTCTGAGGAGGCTGTTCCAGTGTTCCAGTTCTCCTCGCTCCTTGGTGTTTGCTGGCCAGCTGGGAAGGAGTCCACGTTGGTGACCCTGAGGAGAATTGCTGTGAAGAAAGCCATTTTGGTAGGGTCTTTTGGTAGGATTCCCTTTTTTTGTAAATGAGGGTATGTTAGTGGGACTGGCCTGATATACAGCCTCTGCTATGTCACAGGCTGATCTACAGGATAAAATCCTCAGCCTGATCAAGTCTCTAAGAAGGTGACTGATGCCTGAGGCGGGGGCTGTCCCAGTGCCCCCCAGCTGCCCTGTTCCCTGACTGGGACAATGGAACAGGTCCCAGCTGCCAGGCCCTTCTCTGACAGCCCCTGGGGAGTCCCTAGTGCCCATGGGCAGCTATGTATTGCACCTTCACAGATATACCAGCACTCAGCAGTATGCATGGTCATCCAGATGACTGCTGGAAAATAGGCAGAAACTCAGATTACTAAATTTCTTACTTCCTGTTACTGTTCTGTCAGGGACAATAAAAAATTACTCCAGTCAACAGAGAAGCTCCACACTATCAGGGATCACCTCAGTAGAAATGATTTAAAAGTTACCTCAAAATAAGAAGTTTTAGTGGGTATTCTCTAAAATCCTCACATGTTAAGGAAAGGGATGAGTTACTCATCCTGGAGACAAATGCTCAACTATGGATGATGTCTCAAAGAGGCCTACCTATTGAGCAGATATTTAGGTTTAAGACTTTTGAACATCTTTGTACTTCCAAGTAGACAGGAATACAGAATAAAACTCAAGTGCATTTGGAAAATGAGAGAAATGAAATAAGTAGGATTCAAATTCAAGGAGAGTGTAGAGTAACTAGGAAGAGATAATCAGCTATGCAAATATAAAAATAAATGAACTTAATGAGGAAAAGAAAAAGTAATAGAATCTATCTTCATAATCTTGGGAAAATAATGTTTGCTGGGCTTAATGAAAGTCAGCATTTTGTCAGAAAGATGAAGGTGGGTTTTCTTGTTTTGTTTTGTTATTAGCTAATGTCTCAAGTCAAGTACAGCCTTAGAAATTTTAAGTCCTCTCCCCAATACCCTCCAAAAATATTACAGGAGCAATGTCCAGAAGAAAAAGTCAGGCAGGTCTGGGAAACACAAGTGTTCCAGGCTGCATATTCTCTGGAAGAGAAATCTGAAATACAAGTCCTTAAATACTTAGAAAATAGATGCAAAGTGGATGAGAAGGTTATGGAAAATATTTATATAGGGCAAGAAATAATGAGCTTAAGATAAAGTGAACATTTCTGGACAGTGCTTTCAAAAGTTTTAACATGTCCGAGTTAAACACTAGGATAGATTGTAGAAATTATTCTTTGTAGAAACCATATCTAGACTCTGCATTCCCTTTTGGCAACATTTGTCTAGCATTGCTTGTGAATAGTGTATTTCACTGTAGGGCTGGAAGTAAACTTGCTGACCTATTCAAGTGTTTTACAGACTTGTTTTCTGTGATATCTCACAGGCAATCCCTAGAACTACTCTAGTGATATCTCTTCTTTTTCCCCCCCTTTCTTAATAATTCATAGTTTAAAAACTTACTTTTGTGCTTGATCTGATCCACTTCTCTCTTTTTTCTCAGTGAGACAAATTCATGTGTTTAGCTCTAGGCTTTCCATAAACTGCCACACATAAACTATTACTCTCAAAGCAAGAAAGTTGTTACTCTGAAGGTTGCATGCTGTTTCAGCAGGATGATTTGTTACTGTAATTAAAAAGGTTAATTGTTCAACATTTAAAATATGACTGTGCTAGTATTGTTTTCTCAATCCAGTGTAGAAAAATAGTCTTATGAACATAGAATCTTATATTTGTTGTTTTGCCAATTTCCAGTCTTTCAATTTCCTTAATGGTTGTTTTTTCTAGATGTGATGGATATGTGTGCAGAAGGAACTTCTTAAATCAACAGTGATTTTTTTTAAATCGGATGGCAAAATATTAATTCACATTATCTGAAGATCTGAATTACTGCTTTCCTTTTCTTTTTTTCCTCACAACACATATTTTGTGACACTCCAAATTCTGTGAAATTAACATTCATAAACCGTAACTGAAGGAAAAGACACCTAGGAAGGGAAAACACTAGGAAAGAGGTTGAAATGAGCCAAGGGTTTCTGCTGCTGTTAATGATTTACAAAATCCTTTTGTCTTTAATGGATCTTTGTTGTTTGCCCTTCAATGGAAACCCCATCCAACATTTTCCTCCGGTAAAATGGAATTAAGTCAGAATTTTCATTGTCCAGGAGTGAAAAGGAAAATCTATTCAGGGTAGTCGAATGGAAACAATTATGGAAATATTCTTAAAAAGATAAAAATAATAAAAAAAATCTACTAAAAAATGCACTGGTAAAGGGGACTTTAATTGCCATTTTTTCCTGTATTAAAGAAGAAGCTAAATTTCAATTGGCTTCATAAGGATGCTCTTCAAAACAAAGCAAAAATGCAAAAAACTAGAACACTTCTATATTTGGATACACCATTATGAGCGTAAATACCTTTTAAGAGCAAGTCTTCTCAGCATCAGAATCAGTGTATTTGCATTAAATTATAAAGAAGGAACAACACAGGGGAATTAGCACTACAGTAGAAATGGAATGAAAACAAATAATTCTCTAGATAATAAAGAGAAACATCCAAGTGTATTTCAAGATTATAGGTTTCCTAGCATTTATAGCTATTAAGAAATTATTATATCATTAAATTAAGATGAAAGCCCATTTGCTTCTCATTACAGAAAATATTCCAAAATAAAGCTATATGTGAATTCTTCACATTTGCAAAAATCAACAGTGAACAGTATAGAAAGTCTGCATTTAACATCTATCTACAGGTTGAATTCTAACTCCTGTTTTAAAGGATATGCTGTTTTCAATGCTTTTATAGGTGTTTTCTTTGTATTATATAGTAGTTGTGTTAATGAAGGCAGCAAATACCTTTAAAAAGTTGATATCACTAAGGAGTTGAGACACATATTCAAATCTTAAAGTATGAAGGTATGAGAAGCTTAGTTTCACTTAAAAACATAAATAAATTCTATACTAGTATTTTTATTTACTTTAATTCACTGAACACTAACACATAAGACCAGCTAAAACAAAGGAAACACAGATGTTCTCATCCTCTACCTTGACTTTTAAAATACATTTAACAAAAAGATTAAAAAGTAAATGTCTCAGGGATTTCTATGCAGTAGAAACAGAAACACCTCTATATTTCAGGAGAGTTTGGATGACCAATGTAAAGCTCCAGAGCGAAACTCTGATCTTTTGAATTTAGAAATAAAACTAATGATAAACAAGTTCTCTTTCCTGAAAAAATAGCAATAGCCATTTTACATCATAAGGTAATTTCAATATGTTTTGGAAAGGTCTGACACAAGATAACGTGCCGCTCAGTCTGTCCTCCATATCAGTTTACATCTCTTGATTGTTATGCCTTTTTTCTTATGTGAGCCATACTACTTGTGCATAGAGGTATTTTCTTGCTGTGAGATTCTGATATCCTTCCAGAAAAAAAGTACAACAATCTAGGCTACGAAAAGTATGTAATCCTTTTCACAAGTGTTTCCTTATTGTTAGCTAGTTAACATCTAGATAACTAGATAATTATCTAAACATCAAAGAACATTTGATGATGTAACTTGACAAGGGGAGACCACTGAAAAATCAAGTCTGGTAAGTCGTTATGCTGTTTAATATTATATGACTGCCATTCATGAAGCAATATTAAAGAACAGTTCCAGAAGTAAAAAGGACATTCCTGACACCCACAACTTAATATAGTTCCATCAGAGAATCAAATGATAATTCAGGTTGGAAGGGACCTTGGCAGGTCCCACACATAGCTATGGGCTTGGGGAAGGGTGGTTGGAAAGCTGTCAGGTGGAAAAGGACCTGGGCAGGTTTGGTGAACAGGCATCTGAGCATGAACCAGCAATGTGCTCAGGTGGCCAAGAAGGCCAACAACATCCTGGCTTGCATCAAAAATAGTGTGGCCAGCAGGACCAGGGAAGTGATTGATCACCTGTACTCAACACTGATGAGGCCACACCTCAAATCTTGTGTTCAGTTTTGGGCCTCTCACAACAAGAAGACATTGAGGTGCTAGAGTGAGTTCAGAGAAGGGTAATGAAGCTGGTGAAGGATCTGGAGCACAAGTCTTATGAGAAGACGCTGAAGGATCCGGGGTTGTTTAGTCTGGAGAAAATGAAACTGAGGGGAGACCTTATCACTCTCTACAACTACCTGAAATTAAGTTGTAGCAAGGTAGGTGTTGGTCTCTTTTCCCAAGTAACAAGCAATAGGACAAGAGGAAATAGCCTGAAGTTGCACCAGGAGAGATTTAGATTGGAAAAATTTTTTTCACTGAAAGGGTTGACAAACGTTGGAACAGGCTGCCCAGGGAAGTGGTGGATTCACCATCCCTGGAGGTATTTAAAAGGCATGTAGATGTGGTGGTTAGACACACGGGTTACTGGTGGACTTGACGGTGCTAGGTTAATGTTGGACTTGATGTTCTTAAAGGTCTTTTTCCAACCAAAACAATTCTATTATTCGGAGGTCCTGCTCAAAGCAGGATCAGCTCTGGGATCAGAGAGAGTTGCTCAGGGCTTTGTCCAGTTAGGTCTTCAAAACCTCCAAGGGTGGAGGTAGCACAGCCTCTCTGAGCAACTTGCTGCACTACCTGTTCTCTTTTAAGATTTCCTCATTTGCCTCTCAGTCCTCTGTCATACACCGTGGGGAAGAACCTAGCTTTATCTCCTTTGTGACCTGCCCCTAGGCTCTGGGGGCTGCTGTTATGTCCTCCACAGCCATCTCTTCTTCAGGATGAAGAAGCCCTGCTCCTTCAGTCTCCCCTCACATGGTAAGCGGTACAACTCCAACCATCCTGGTGGTCTTCCATAGCACTTTGTCCAACTTATCTACATCTTTCTTTTATTGTGTGTGTGTAAAGGTAATCAGGTGCATTATCTAAACGTGATCTCATAACAGCTAAGTACAGGGAGATAAGTACTTCCCTTGACCTTCTGACTGTGCTCCTGTTTATACAGGCCCATATGCTCCTTATAATCTTTTTTTGCCAGGGTGTCTTACTGGCTCACATTTGACTCATCGTCCTTTAGACTCCCCAGAACTGCTGTTCTCTAGTTCATCACTCACCAGTCTGCCTTGCTGCCAGAAGGTATTTGTTTGCAGAGGACAGAGTTTGCATTTGATCTTGCAGAATTTGAGGAGGCTCTTCCAAAACATTTCTCCACACAGAGAATGTCAGCACTGACCTTCAGCATATCTACTGGTCCCTCTTAAATTGGTGTCATATGCAAATTTTATTAATGTACTGCATCACCTCCTCCATGTCATTGACAAAGTTGTTAAACAGGACACATTCCCATAGAGACTGCCATGGTACTTGTTACCAACATCTGACCCATTAACCACCATCCTCTGAGTCCAGTTATCTGACCGGTTTTTCACCTATCAGTTTTTCCACCCATCCAGGTCAAAATGTCCCAACTTTGATACAGGAACATTATTTGAGACTGTGTCAAAGCCTTGCTAAAGTAGAGATAACTTGCATCCACAGAGGTCCTTTCATCCACAAATCCAGCTATTTTTTCACAGAAGGTAATCAAGTGGGTAAGGAATGATTCGTCCTTGGTAAAAATCCAAGCTGACTGTTCATAGAGGACTCTAAGATTTTTCTAGGGACTCCAGTAAGGCTGACCACACTATAGTTTCTTAGCTTGACCTTTTGGACTATCTTTAAGATGAGTGCAACGTTAGCCTTTCTCCAGTCATTTGGGATATTCTTTGATTTCCATGACCTTTTGAAGATGACAGACAGGAATCTTGGAAGGATGTTGTCTCCAAAACAGGATTCTTTACCCAGTGTGCATACAAATGAGCTGAATTTACCACACAGAGATAAGGTATTGTTTATTACAGAGTTGTGCAAGCCTGGATGCTGGAATAAAGCCAGCATGCCAGCAAGAAAAGTAACAGACATTATATACAAAATCTTATCACACTCAGGGCAGTCCTAGAGAGCCAAGTGGTAACACATTTGCACATTGCATTACATAATCATTTTAGCATATAATGAGCAACGTACAGCTACAGGACACTTTATCTAATAGTCTCAATATATGTGTTAAAGTATGACTCAACTAATTGAGTTGAGGCTTCAAAATGTCTAAAGCTGCAAGATCAGTCTCTCTGAGCAGGTGTTTTGGAAGTCACCCTTATCTTTGTCAGACTGACCTAAAACTGAAAGGATTTACACATCTTTAGGTTAGCAATTGCAGACAGCATTCATTCTTTTAAGTGATAATGACAACAAGGGCACTGACAAGCTCATTCAGCACCCACAGGTGCAACGTGTCAGGTGTCATGGACTAGTAGGGGTTGAGTCCTGAATGAATCCTCATCTACAGCTCATACTTCCTCTTGTCCTTAAACTCTGTGTCTAAGTACAGAGGACCCGGTGATCTTGTTGATGAAGACTGAGGCAAAGGAAATGTTGAGCACCACAGCCTCATCTGTGTCTTCTAAATTGCTTATTCCTGGGTTTTTGTTTTTTTCTTAGGATGATTTGGTAAATACTTGGTCTGTGAATTGTGACTGTGTGAGATCGGTGTCCAGAATGTTTGCTTGTTTTCAGAAGATTTTTGCCCAAATGGGTAAATAATCATAAATCAGTCACAACTCTTTCCCCTACATTCACAAAATCCTTTGGAAATCTTTGCTGCAGATTTAAGTTTTATGTTAGAATCATCAAAGTTATTACTCTCTTAACTTCAATCAAATCAAATTTAAGAAAGCTTTTGGCAGTTTCCTATCAATTTATTTTCAATATCTTCAAAATTGCATTTAAAATATGCTAGTATATTTGCTCATCAGCAGAACTATCTTGTCAGTAGGACCTAATATGATAGAAAATAGCTACACTCCACTAATAAATACACAATTTCTCCTCATAGACTGGATCAAAATTAATAAGCAAGATCTCACAGAGAGTCTCTAAACAGATAATTTGGACTTGACAAACAAAAGCATAATATTGTAACTGTGAGTATTTAGGACTGTTTCTGAAAAGGAAAAAAAAAAACCACAAAACAAAACACAACACTTTTCCCTTTGTTCTTAAATTTAAGCATATTGCATAGCTTAGAAATATTCAACATATATGCTTACTCGTCCAAACAAATTGATACATTTGCAATCATAAGTGAATGAGAACATAAGCCTATTCAGGCAAGTTACCTTGCTTTCCTGTATGCCTGATTTCAGCTCACTTCAATTCATAATCCCACAGAAGGAATTACAGGGATATGCATTTCTTTGTCTTACATCAGCCAGAATAGCTGCTTTAGGAAGCATAAAAATATTGATTGCATAATCAGAGCCTTCCTCTTTAGTTAGTATTTTTTTATTTCAGATGATGTGCAGAATATCAGCTCTCTGAGTCTTTTATGAATTCTCTGTCTTTTTAAGAAACATCATTCCTGACTGAATTAAAATAGAAAAAAAAAAAAAAAACAAACAAAAAACCAACAAGTACTTCACTACAATAAAGACTGAAAACAAGAAAGCAGAACACCACGCTGTGTGACAAGAAAATTCGTGATTGCACTCAATCTTGATGCAGACTGTCATTCCAAAGCAAATCTCTCCCTTGAGAGTTCTGATAAATTAGCTGTTTCACCACCATATGAATATACTTATGAAAAAGCCCATTCAAAATGTCTTAAATACTATCAGCTTTTTATTTACTTCTTTTCCTTGACCATGACCATTTGCTTTGACTGCAAACTTTCAACACTTCTGAAAACAGGTCTTGTCTGTATTAAATATGAGTTTTCTCTGTCTTTGAATTTTCATTTAGTCTGACAGGTTAAACAAATTTGGAAATTTCTACACTCTACAAAAGACCACAGAGTAGAAATCCCTCCAATGAGTGAGCAACATAAAGAACAAGGTCTAGCCTTTGCTAATCAAACACAGGTACGGTACTAATAGTCTCTGCATAATACTGAATGGATGTTATTGCTCAATAAATTCCTTAACATACTATTGCCCGAATCACCATAGACATAACCTTTCCCAGTCTCAAGAATACACTTCCAAGACTTAGTTATTGATAAGTACTATTAATATATCATAAAAGCATTGCTCAACCACTTTAATGTCTTCATCATCACAATATACTGAGAAACAGGAAAGCTGTGTAGCCATTTTGTACTATTTTTTCCAATCCCATCACTAAAAATATGAAAAAAGTCTAATCTCAAAGCAATAGGTCACATTGTTAGAGGAAGGCTGTATACAGATGAATACGTTTTTTTTTTTTTAACTTCCTAGATAATTAATTGCCATTCATTTCAAGAAATGTGAAATATTTCATTATAAACATATATTTCATTATTATTCATTATTCAGATAATATTTCATGGTATATTTCGTAATAATATTTTTATTATTTCATTCATATATTTCAATATATTTCTAAGATGAATCTGTGTAACCTGAAACATAGTGTGCAATGAAATAAAGAAACAAATTTTCTATGTTTTCTGATAAGTAATGACATCTACATAAGGGGAAAAAAGCAAAATGTAGAATTTGTAGCTCAGATAGTCCATGCCAGATGGCCTGCTAAATGCACTAATTCCTTGCCTGCTAGGAAATCCTAATTACTGCTTTAAAAGAAGTAATTTCAGTAATTTTGTAGTGGTTTCATCTGATATAACACCAAAAAAAAAAAAATCAGGAATGAAAAAATTCATGTGAGATAAACTATTTTGTCATTTAGTATTCATCTGCAAATCTGTGGTACAACACTGATTATTCTGGATCTAAACATAAACAAGATCCCTGTATTATATGGTAGTGAAAACTACTGTATTGCGTTAAATTCTGTAATTTCATTCCTGTGTTTTCCTCAGTCTTACAAATTTGTTGTCTCTGTGCTAGTTACTCATTTTACACTGAGTTCCATATGGACATCACAGAATAAAATTGCAAATTTAGCCACTTCATTAAAAAGAGAAAGAAAGGCAGAATTTTCCACCGCAAAACATAAAAATCTGATAGCATTTTGTGGAAATATACTATAAAGTTATGAGGCAATTTCAGAGGAAATAAATTTAATTTAAATGGATAATCAAACTTTTTAAAGCACTGTTTGTATACTTCATGATTTGTTATATCCTGTCAGCTAAAAAGCATGTTCATATTAATTATATTCCCTGTGTTCATAATTGAGTAATAACCATGCTAGCTCTCATTTAATTTTGTCTGTACATCACTGACATGCAATGCAAACCCTTAGTGTTTGCAATCATACAAATGTACTGAACCCTAAACCTCATAGAATAACCACAGGATCTTAAAATTATTTGTTGACAGTTCTTTAACTTCGTGTTCACATCTATAACATTAGGAAAATGCAAATAGATTACACAGACTTATTAATTCATAGAATCATAGACCGCAAGGTTGGAAGGGACATCAAGGATCATATGGTCCAATCTTTCTCTGCAAAGGCTCTGTCTAGACAAGATGGCCCAGCACTCTGTCCAGCTGAATCTTAAAAGTGTTCAATGTTGGGGAATCCACCACTTCCCTGGACATATTATTCCAATGGCTGATCGTTCTCATTGTGAAAAAATTCCCTTTTGTGTTCAATCAGAATGACCCAGAAGTAACTTGTTCCCATTACCCATCATCTTTTCCACGTGACTCCTTGCAAAAAGGAGTCTTCATAGCCACCATCTTCTTCATAGCCACCTGTTAAATACTAGAACATCATGATGAGGTTCTCCCTTAAGCCACCTTTTCTCAAGGCTGAACAAGCTCAGTTGTCTCAGCCTTTCCTCACACAGCAGCTTCCCAGTCCTTACATCATCTTCATGGCCCTTCTCTGAATCCTTTCCAGCCTGTCCACATCTTTTTTGTATAGTGGGAACCAAAACTGAACACAGTATTCCAGGTGTGGCCTGTCAAGTGCTGAGTAGAGTCAAATAATGACCTTTTTTGTCTCTGCTTGTGGTGCCCTTGCTAACGCAGCCCAGCATCCTGGGCTGTTGTCTTTTTTTGCTGCAGCAGCATACTGTTCACTCATATTGTGCTTGCTCTCCACCAGGACCCCCAGGTCCCTTTCCACAAAGCTGCTCCCAGTGGGGTAGATCCCAGCCTGTGCTTCACTCCTGGATTATATTTTCCCCGGTGTAAAAACTTACGCTTATCTTTGTTGAACTTCATATGGTTCTACTTTATTTAGCCTACTCTTCCAGTCTATCAAGGTCTTCCTGCAGGGTGGGTCTCCCTTCTGAAGTGTCCAGTTCCTCACTCAGTTTGGTATTATTAGCAAACTTCATAATGGTACAATTGATCCCATCATTCAGGTCACTTATGAAGATGTTAAACAGTGTTGGGCCCAGTACTGGTTCCCGGGGGACCCCACATGTTGACTGACATGTTGCCAGTTTGAAAAGAAGCCATTTATGACCACCCTCTGAGTATGGCCTATCAGCTAGTTCCCCATCTACCCAGAGACCACTTGACCAGACTGTAATGTCTCAGTTTCCCTAGGAGGAAGCCATGCGAAAACCTATCAAAGCCTTAGAGGAATCCAGGTAGACAACACCCACCATTTGGCCCACATCAACCAAGCAGGTTACTTTGTCATAGAAGGCCATCAGGTTTGTCAAGCATGACTTGCCCCTAGTGAAACTTTGCCAATTTCAATTTGAGGTGAGCTTTCACTTTTCTAACTGCATCTCTGCATGCCCTGGCAGTGCCCTTGTAGGCATTATTCGTCCATTTTTCCACCTCTGGTTCACTTCTCTTTTGGTTTTGAGTAGGCTCAGGAACTCACTGTTAAACCAAGGGGGCCTCTTTCTCCACATACTTCCCTTACCTTTAAACAGGATGACCTGGTTTTGTGCTTCCAGGAGAGCGTTCTTGAAAAACTCCCAGCACTCACTAGCTCAGTAAGGATATCAATCTTCATTCCTCTCTCTAGAGCTGAAATGGTGCCAGGGACATCAGGTTCCTGTTCTAGCAGGGCAGAAAAGGGTGGCAGGAGCTAGAAGCAGAGTTATTTTGCCTGTGTTGGCACTCTCCTGATGCAATGCTTTATTCATAGTGCCAGTCATTGCTGTAGATTTTCTCAAATAGAGGACATCGTTTAAAACAATTGGGTCCAGCTCCCTGACACCATGGTCCCCACCAAGAGGAAAAATCCCACAAGGGACAGCTCCTGAGCATGCTGAGAGTGCAGATGAACCAGGGACCAATAATTAGAGAGAAACAAAAGAGTTCTGGCCTAACAACTGTTCCTCAAAATATCACCATGGTAAAACGTCCACAAAGTTTAAGAGGATTATAAAACTTGAGCTGAAAGTAATGGAAAATACCAGAAACAGTGGTAAAAAAATTCAAATGTTATCATCCATCACTGACTGGCGTTACTGAAATACCACAGTGGATATAATACAGTTTGCAAATCAATCTAATATATTTCTGCACAGTGCACTGAGCTCTTTTTTCACATGCATATTGTGCAGTCATTTAGTCTTGCCTATACTAATCATGACAACGTTTTTTTTACCTGATATACCCCTTTCTACACTGAAGAGACTCAACCAAAGAAAGGGATCTGACTCAAGCTGCACATTTAAGGACCTCTAGCTTAAGAGCAATCTAATTCCACTTATTCACAGGCACACCAGTTTCCAAAAATATTTCTAACCCAGGCTGGAAATTGAAATCTAAGCAACAGACTAGTGAGTGGGAAAAGGAGATTGGAACTTCCATATATTTATCCTGCAATTTTGTGCAGCAGAAAAATCTAAAGGTGTTAGATTACTAACATTGTTCTGAAGGTAAAAAACATTTAAGTTAACCCACATAAGATTGTTTTGGTTTAGTTTGTTTGTTCATTCTCTTTTAAAGATCAGGTATCTGCATGCTTTTGTGTAAATGCCTTTATGACACTTTTTGGGAAGGAAAAAGAGATTAATCTGAAAAAATATCAATGTCTAATCTGATGTAACTACTTAGGGCATGTCTACACTACATTAAAGGAACTTCCTTCTACCATGCCCTAAATATATATATATATATATATATATTTAAAAAAGTATATTACTTAATAATATAGTACATGCCTGACTTAACAAAAAAACCCACAATGAATGACATTGAGCAACCTTGGTCAGTCACAATGCTTAATAACTTCATGCCTGAGTTTCAGTTTTTATAGGGTTTTTTTGGTTTTTTAGTCACTCTAGATGTTTGTTAGACAAAGCCTGCCAGTGGTTCTAGGAACAGTTATCTTTGAGAATTGCTCCCAAAAATAGCATAGATAGGTTTGCTCCTCAGTGATGAATGACCACTCATCTTCTTCAAAAAGGATAGCTAATAAGGCAGCCAACTGAACACACAGTACCTCCACAACCTTTTATTTCGTATCTTGCTGGATATGACCCATGTTGATCAAGAAAAAAGTGCTACTATTTGGAGTTGTCCATGTTTCTACTAGGAAAAATGCTACCAATTTCCAGACCAGGCTGCAGATGATGCTGTGGCATGCAAGCACTGTTGCAGTAGAACTACGGGACATTTCAAAGACCTTTTGCTGGAACCTTATCTGACCTTAAGAATCAAAACCTGTTACAGGGCAAAAGGACTGTAATCTTATATTGCATTATTTGGATGAGTGAAAAATAGTTCATAGTATCACTGAGATAATTAATAACATAACATTTATATTTGTAGTTTCCACTTATACCTGTGCATGTGTATTGATAAAAGTGTATTAGCAAATCACCTGTCTTCAGTTTCCACCATAGTGTTTCATTTCACAAAAATCTAACAACAGTGATGATAAAACCATGGTCGAAAGCGCAGCCACTCTAAAAACATACTTGATCATTTATAATGGTGAGAGATCTAAGCATCTTTTGGTTAGAGAGGTTAGATCTACAGTAAACAATCCTGGGTAATGTGTTCAGCTTCTGAAATACCACTCTCCATGCTGTTGGATGATGGCAATCTTTAGCAAGGTTTAATTCTCTTTCAGTTATCTTTTTCCCAAACAACATTTGGACATAATTTTGGGAACTGCAATAGGCAAAAACATGTACCTAATAGGCATAAAAAAATGAAGATATATTACTTTGGCATGCTCTTTTTGGCATAGTCCACCAATATTGTCCCAGTAAGCAAACCCATACCATGTCTTCTCATCACATCAAAAGCTGAGAAATGTACTATGAGAGAAAAAAAAAGAATCTGTCATATTTTCCATAGACAGTCTCCCAGGGCAACTACAGATGTCAAAGCAGCAGCATTAGTGAGTATATCTACACAGTAATGAGGTAACTCACTGATCAGTATGTCAAATATGCAGGACAGCAGCACTAAACACAGCAGAGAAATTATCATCTGCAGAAAATTGATCCTGTACATACCTGTGAACGCATATGAGCTGACCAGCTTCCTTCCCATCAAACAAGTGGCATGGTCCAACTCTTTAAAAAGTGGAAAAGTTCAGCAAGGAGTGGCAAAAATCACTCACATGAGGAGCATTGAGATTCCATTTATTTTTTTCATTTGGCTATTCCTAGGGTAAAAAATAACAGTTGGTAAAATTTTGTGAGAAAAGTGGTAAAACTTGCTCTAGATGGATGGCGGTCTTATGCATGTGTATTATACTCTGGGTGTGCAAGGGCTGGAGGGCTGAAACCTTCTGGATCATGACAGTTGGAGAGACTTACCAGGAAAGCCTGTTCAAGGGGCAGCATGCAATGACGATCCACCTGACATTGATGACACAATAACCCAGCCTTGTACTTCCAGCTTTGCCACCTCACAATAAATTCTCTAGATGCAGGCAGATGAGTTGGGTGTTGTGTTAAAGATGTTTGCCAGTAAGTAGGTAGAAAAGCTTATGAGAAACACCCCTTTCCAAGGCCTGTGGCAAGTAAATGACTATTCATTTTTAATAATTTATATATATATGGACATGGTGTATTCCATGACGCTTTGCTCCAAGGCTGGAGAATGGTCCATACACATGATCGTTGTCACAGACTTCTCTTTCACACATAACCAAAAGAGTTTCCAACTGAGTCATGATAATGAGCTTTTTGATGTGGTGTTTTGGATTAAAAAAAGGGATCTCAAACATACCAACTGATGTTTGTCCAACATTCTCATTTCTCTCTAGCTTCAGACTAACATCTTCAGTTTTTTACTGTTACTCTTCCCATTGATCTTCAGTCAGAAACAGAAATTTTAATCTTAAACATATTAAATGAGCCTTATTAAAACTTCATCCTGTCTGGTAAAAACACAGAAAAGAGAAGTTTCAGCTTTGAATTAAAATTATAGACAAGTTTCCAGGTGAACCTCAGCTGATTTACAGTCACAGAAGTAGTTGCCCAAGTGGAACAGATTGTCTTTCTGAATAGATTAATCTATAATAAATTTCCATCAGGATAAAAGACCAATAAGTCAAGTGACAGACCCTCTTAAGTTTTATTAACTTGTTTGAGAATGAACTCTTGCTGTAGTAATAAAAACGGGGAGACACTGACAGACAACAATGTATCTTTTTTGGTAAGCTATTTTCTCACAACTGGAAGTTTTGGCTCAGTAATGCATGAGGAGGGGAAAAAGGCAGGACTGCAATTCATCACAGACAGATGGTAATAGGAAGTATGTTACCAGTGAAGATAATCCCAAAAAAGAAGAGTGGTTTCATCCTAAGCCAGCATTTTCTAGGACTTCTATTTATTTATTCATCTGTTCATTGGCTGTGGGAAAACATTGAATTTGTCTCCAGGAATTTGTGTTCCGTTTCAGAATGACATTTTTTTCCTCTCTCTCTTTCTTAAAAATCAAATGAATAGCATAGACCGCTGGGTTGTAATCCAAAGATAGAAATATGAGATGTTTAAAAAGCCATCCTCCATTAAAACTAGTTGTATGGGATATTTATGCTTTAAAGAGAACTTGAGAGGGGAGGGGGAAGGAAAGAAGCAGCCATAGTCATAATGCTGTTAATGCTGTTTTGCAATCAGTTATTGTAAGATGAGTATGAAGAAAGAAACTATAGCCACAAAAAGCAAGCAAGCAACCAACCAACCAAGCAAAAGCTCTCTGTTACTTTAGTCACCAAATGAGAAATGAAGATCTAAATCTTTATCCCTTCGGATAATGAGGGCAGGCAGAGAGAGAGCAGCAGAAATGCATCATCAGTGGATGCCTTGGGACAGTCAGTTCAGAGCTTATGGGTCAGGACTAGAGAGCAGACTAATGCTGGAAATATTGCAGTTAGTGTCTGCCATAGATTGTCTCATCAGGAAGAAGTGAATGAGGCCTTCTGCAGAAAACTAGAAGAAGCTTCATATTTGCAGTTTCTCATGAGGAACCTGGACCACCTGCTATCAGCCTTCAGGATATCAGACCCCTGACACCCATAGGAAAAGTCTGGAGTAAGGAAAACCAACCTTCAGCAAAGGAGGATTAAGCTAGCAAACACTTAAACAAGTTGGACATACACAAGTCCATGGGACCTGATGGGATGTACCCACAAGTGCTGAGAGAACTGGTTGATGTCGTTGCAAGGTCACTCTTGATTATGTTCAAAAGATCATGGTGACTGGGGAAGATTTCTGAGGACTGGAAGAAAGTAAATGTCACTCCAATATTCAAGAAGGAGGGCCCAGGGAACTACTTACCAGCCAGCCTCACCTCAGTCCCTGGAAAAGTGACGGAGGAAATCTTTCTGGAAGACATTTCCATATACCTGGAGGACAAGAGGATGGTTGGCAGAAGTCAGTGAAAGGGACATCATGCCTGACTAACCTTCTTTGCCTTCTTTGAAAAAATGTCTGGCTCGATGGATAAGGGGAGAACAGTGAATGCTATGTTGACTTTAGTACATCTACATTAACAAGCTGAATATAGACAAGTGGACAAGTGAGGTAGAACAAGTCCAGCAATGGACCACAAAGATGATGAACGGATTGGAAAAACTGTCGTATGGGAAGATGCTGAGGAAGTTGATCCTGGAGAAAAGAAGGTTCAAGGGTAACATATCATTGTCTATAAATGCCTGATGAGGGAGACTAAGGAAATTGTAAAAGAGAGGTGGTATCCAGTGACAGAGTAAGGGGTAATGGCCACAAATTCTACTTAATTATAAGAAATAACTCTTTTTACTCTGGTGATGGTGAAATGTTGGAAACAGTTGATCAAAGTGGTTGTGAAGTCCTTATCTTTGGAGATATTCAGAAGCTGAGTGGGCATGATTCTGAACAACCCACTCTAGTTGATCTTGGTCTGAGCAAGCATGTTAGACTAGATTATCTCCAGCGATTCTGTGATTCTGGGAAAGCTACCGTGTCCTTAAAAGGTAAAAGGCTAAGCAAAAAATTCTGGGGAAAAAAAAAAAGCAGCATTGTACTTCAGATGAGATTACTTTCAAGGACTGAAATTACTCTATCCAGAAGAAAGGAACCAATCTTAATGTGAAAATATAATATTTCAAATGGAGAAAGTTGATGACTTAAAAATTAGTTTATTGATCCATGCCATGTTTATTCAAATTGTCCTCCTTTCATTTAAAGAAAAGTACTACTTTACGCAGGAGAAAGGCAATCCACCATTTTCCCTGAAGCTTTTGGAAGTTACGTTTAGAACACTGGAGAGAGCATTTGGTTTGAATACTGTAAAGTACCAATGCCAGCTGTGATCCAGTCTGCTTAACTTAGAAATCTCAATTATGCCGGAATTTTGATATTAGCGAACTAGTTCCCAGTGATTCCCAGTGAAATCAATGGAGAGACACAGATGTCTTTGAAGATCTGTAAAGCAAGCTCTAGTTGTGTAATGAACGTTATTTTTATATTTGGAAGAGACATGAGACAGTATTTTCCTGACTGAAATTAAAAATGTCAGTCATGAAATACACTGTTCTGAATGTTCATTTTAGGTCAAACCCCAGCTTTAACCATGGGTAGATAATTTCATTTTGCCAGAATTCTGTTTATACAGTCTGCCTCTGATCTATTCCTTCATGTAAAAATATGAAGTTGCATCTGCCTTCTTTCTTTTATTTTACCCTGCATAGAAATCTAGTCTTCCAGATTTATCCTTAATTCACTTCAAAATTTTGGGAAACCCAAGAACAGATTTGAAATGAATTTATTTATTTTTTTAACACCTTTCTTTCCAAAATTTTTCATTATCAAATACTACTTTTTGACTACATGATTATTCATCCAAAGAATAAGACAGAATAAGAAATCCAGTGTCCTGGAAATGAGTTAATGGGTTCATTGTTTCTCTGTCACTGAAGAGGAATAGGACCTTGCAGAATAGATTTTGTTTTCAATTGTGAAACTTTTTTTTCCTGTTTGTTATCAAAATGGTATTGAAACAAAGAACAAGGAAACATTAACACCTCATTTACCCTAAAAAGAAATCAAAGTATTCAGTATAGCTGGGGAATCTGACTAAAGGGTTGGTTTTATGTACAGTATGTACATATCTTAGTAAGTTACTATATTATAATACATAAACAAGGGAAAACAAGCAAGCAAGCAAACAAACAAACAAAACATAGTTTGAGAAACAAAAGCAGAAAATCCTATACAGAAAAACAGTAACCATGAAATGTGGAAGAACATACAGGATGTTCAAAGGAAAGATATACAGAGTGCCATGATCAATCTGAAAAGTAATTTGAGAGGAGCAGGAAAGACCTTGGTTTAAGAAAAAGACTTGTTGACCAGTGGGATTTCAATTTAATTGTCAATTCAACCAAGAATATCCATTCTACAATCACTAAAGCAACATTTAGGCAGTTCAGGGTGGAATAAGACTACTTCTTTACTGTTCAATGAACAACAGGATCAGTGACAAATGGAGAAATCATCTTAGGAAACAGACTCAGTGTAATAAACTGTTAGGAGATGAAAATTTAAAGTCTACTGATATCATAAAGTCTAAAATACTCTGGAGAATATGGTGCATATAAAAAGCCAGAACTTGCCAAATCCACTGGAATCCATAAAGAGGTCTAAAGAAAATGCAGCTTTACTCTTAAATGCTTAAATTAGAACCCATTACTGTCAAAATGAAATTTAGGAAATTTTATTTACCTAAAAATAGTTGAAAGACATTGCAGTCCATGCTTGCAATAAAATTCTATCCTGACTGGAATGCTGAATGAATACAGATTTCAAGAGACTCATATAGAAGAGCAGACAGAGATGCTAAAATACATGTCGTTGTGATCTGATTTTTTTTTTCTAACTTCCCCCATAGTGCATACTATTCCAGATGTGCTGAAAACAGGACATTTGATTCTAAACAGACTAACACTTTTTTTTTTTTTTCCTTGAAGGAAGAACCATGTTGAAACTGTTAGGTTATGCAATCAAAGGTTCAAGAAGGATTCACAAACAAGAAGTATCATGGAGGAAAAATAGCAATAATCTAATGAACGAGAGAAGTCAGTGACCTGGCCCCTCTCTCAGGTGTCTCAGAAACCTTCAGCCTCATGGATCATGAGTCAGCAGGAGCAGCTTTCCAGATCACAGAGGGGTATTGCTGTCTAGTGTTATGGAGCTAATGTTGAGATGCAAAGGAGCAGCATTTTTGGATTTCACCAGACTTAGCAGGGAATGTTAGGAGAGGAATAAAAGGCAGAAAAGGGAGGGATCAAGGTGGTTTAGAGAGAAATAAACATAGGAAAATAGAGGAATAAAGAGATAAAAGAGGTCATTCATGTAAACGGATCCTGGTCAGTGCGCTTCTGTGGCTGTGCCCTGTACCTGATTCCCGCACTGTGTCCTGTCTCCTCATTAAACTCCATTTCTGTTTTCTAACTTCTCTGCAGAGCCTGTGAGATCTGGTGGAGTCAACTGAGAAACCTGTTTGCATATGTGTGTGTGGGTGTGTGCATGTGCATCTGCACATGAGGTAACCGAAAACCAGGGGACCTAGGGATGACCTATTGCAGAGAGTGGCCACCTTCTTGATCAGCCAGAGAGGGGAAGATGATGAAGCCATTGGTGTCATTCATGTTCATGTGAGTGACATATTTTCTTTCTGAGCTGATCCTTGTGGCCAGGTGTCTGTATACATATATATGTATTCTATATGTCTGTT
Organism: Streptopelia decaocto; assembly: GCF_964273445.1. Lineage (NCBI taxonomy): Eukaryota > Metazoa > Chordata > Aves > Columbiformes > Columbidae > Streptopelia > Streptopelia decaocto. The sequence goes on from NC_138663.1 coordinate 165,737,376, forward strand.
TGCATGCATGCCTATAGTGAAGATGTGTTCAGCTTCACTTCTAGCTGGACCTGGGAAGAAGGAGCTACAGCAGCCTTGCTTCCATCAGGCTACTGAACTCAGCAACTCCTAACAAAAACAAAAGATAAATATCACAAACATTAAGATGCTGTGGTGTTATTTATGGTAAACTTAACTTGTGCAGGAATATATATACCTGAATAAGTAGCTGCTTGTGCAGAAACAAGTGGTTTTTATATTTCCCTCCAAGATATTTCCACTAAATAGTTAAAACATATGATCAGAAGAAAAACAGATCCATATCTCCCTAAAACATACAGAGTATTAAATAGTTTGTATTTTCAGACAGTTTGCTTGAGTCTCATTCAGAACGTAGCTTGTTTTGTTTCTCTTTTTCTACAGAAGCTTAATGAAGACCTCTACAGATTTTTCCAATTATTTTAAAAAATGATGACTTTTTTTTTCTTTTTTTTTTTTTCCTAGGGTTAGGGTTAGGGTTAGGGTTAGGGATTCATTTTCAGAATCAAATTTGTATTAATGTTGATTTCAATACAATATATGCAAAGTTACTGAATCGAGTAGAACTATAAAATTACACCAAGGTTCATCCACATTTTAAATACCTATTACTGACTGTGGCAAAATAGAGGAAGGAAAAAAACAAGCCAAAGATGCTCGTCTTGATTGCATTTGCAAAAGCAGATTTTGTTGTTGTTCCAGAAGACCAACTAGTATGTTCGATATTTCCCTTGAATTTACCTTTTGCATGAATGAAATGGAACTAAAATATGTTGATATTAAATGTAGCACCATAATAACAAAGAAACAGAAAAGGGAAGATATAGGCTTGTAGGAATGGTCAGGATTAATTGGAAGCTCCCTTTCTGAAATAACCCTGTAAGTTAAGAGGAACATTTAAGAAGGCTTAACTCCATCTCAAGCTAAGCTGTTTATAAGAGGGAGGTATTGAGTCTTCTAAATTAAATTTTAATTTTTCAGTCCTTAGGCTTCCTCTTGCAAGCTCCCCATAAAACTTTATTTCCATCTTTTTTTTAAAAAAAATCTTTTAAACATTCTTCCATTTCTCTCTCCTTCTTGGGTTGTCATGCACTCTTTTCCTCTATCATACATATTCAGTCTTTCATGATCCTAGTCTTCCTAACTCAAGAGTTCAATTTAGCTTGCCCTCTTTATCGAGTGTTATAGTTTATCCAGTCACTTCCCCACTATGTTGAAGAATCCTCTCAATCTGAGTGGATTGCGCCTCATATGAGTGCTTCCAACCTCGCTGACTGTTTTCTGTAACCCATACTGAACCTGACTGCATAGTAATCACTCATGAATGATCTTATCCATTTTACAGAAATTATATAACTGCATAACTTAAATGGTAAAATGTTAAACAGCAGTAATTTGGGTTTCAAGACTTATGAGAAAACAAAAGCTTACCTTTAGATGTACTAGGAAAGTAAATTATCACCTTGATCTAACTGACAGCTTAAAAATTAAAATCAATTTACAGCTTTTGATTTTGTAGCACAGAATTACAAATTAATGAAACATAATTTAAGTAGTTCAGAAATAGAGTAGAATGTGTGTTCAACGTAGCTTAGTTAGAAGATCTAATATTGGTTTGATTTTTACATGTCATTTTTACATAACAGTAAAATAATGAAGTCTAAACAGGCCAATACTAACTAACATGCCTAAGAAATCTTTGGAATTACTGCAGTAACAGAATAGTATAATTTTTACCTCACTGAGCTAAGTGATACTGTCTTGGCATTGAAGTGGTACAGTTACAATGATTCTGCACTTGTGTATCTGTGTAAATTTAAGCCATAGTGACAGCTCCATGGCTTCAACATCTGATTCATTAATGGTTGGTTATATTACATACGCCTATTGTTCTGCTACTCTAAGTCTTTAAAATGTGGGTATTTATCATGAAAGTTATCATTCAAGCCTACTTATAGAGAGTAGAAAAATTTTTATTTTGAAGCACAGCATGCCATCTAGTGGAAACACGTTGCAAGAGGCACAGCAGTTAGAACTGGAAAAGGTGGTGAAAAGCTAATCACCACCTCATCTGAGCTGAGCAGCATTCGCTCACTATCCATTAGTGCTTTGATTAATGAACACCTGACATATTTGTGAATCTTCATTTCCAACTAACTCCAGCCAAATATTTGAAATGGTATTTGAGGACTTGTTATACATTATTCAAATGAATGGGTATTGAGCAGAACTATTTTGAAAGCTGTGCACGAAATATTAGAGTCTCTTAAACAAAAGCTAACTTTCAAGAGCAGAAGCCCAAGAGCTTAATTAACTTCTCACTGTGACACTGCAGAGTAATTTGCCCTCAACAAACAATTCCTGTGGCTTCAGGGTTTTTCCTTTCTTCATACTGGGACATAAAAGAAAATACTGGCAGTACTCCCTGTTCTTGCACTGATGTACAACAGCAAATTTTGAAAGAGAAATTTCAGAATCACAACACCACAGAATCACAGAATGGCTGAGGTTGGCAGGGACCTGTGAAGGACAAGTGGTACTCTTCCTCCAAGTAGGACCATCTAGAGCCAGTTGCCCAGGACCATGCCTAGATGACTTTCGAAGATCTCCAATGGTGGAGTCTCCACAATCTGTCTGGGCAACCCATGCCAGTGATTGATCACCCCCACAGCAAAAAGATGTTTCAGATGGAACATCCTGCATTTTTGCTTGTGTCCATTGCCTCTTGTCCTGTCACTGGGAACCACTGAGAAGAGCCTGTCTCTGTCTTCTTTAGACTCTCCTTCAGGTATTTATATATATTGAGGAGATCCCTCCTGGGCTTTATCTTCTGTAGGCTAAACAGTCTTTCAGCCTTTCATCACAGGATCAATACCCCACTATCTTCACCATCTTTGTGGGCCTTTGTTGAACTCTTTCCACTAGGCCCATACCTCTCTTGTACGAGGGAGCCCAGAACTGGACACAATACTAGAGGTGTGGCCTTACCAGTGCTGAATAGAGGGGAAGGATCACCTCCCTCCACATGCTGGCAGTCCTGTGCCTAATGAATTCATGGATACCACTAGTCTTCTTTGCCACAAGGGTACACTGCTGTTTTATTTTTTACTTGGTGTCCAACAGGACTCCCTTGTCCTTTTCTGCAAATCTGCTTTCCAGCTGAGTGGCCTCAGTATACACTGGCACATTCATTTCAAAGAGGAAAAATATGTCAGCTTTGTTACCACATATTCTAACGTTATCATATATTCTGCTACATCTTTAAAGGAATTATTAATTTATCTTTACTTTTTCTTCCCACAAATCCATATCAGACATGGGTTTCATAACTCTTCAAATACACAGGTCACCATGTGCATCACTTCATAGATTAAACACATAATAAATTCAATCTGGAGAATGTCTGTTAACTAAATGGGCATTCACTGATTTTGGTGGGACACCTAAGTCATGACTCTCGTCTAGTGGCTTTCATCTTCAGAAATCTTTCTGTTGACGTGAGCATACCAGCCATCCTCACACTGCTGAGTTAATAACCGAGCATTAAGGCGTATCCAGGTGTGACAGTATGCAGATGACTGTTTTAACAGTGCTTAAGAAGACAGGGGAAGGACAGACAGCTGCATTCAACATATCTAGAGGAATTCAGCAAGAATTATTTCACCTACCATTACAGCAGAAAATACTGTTTTGAGAGCCTCACATTCTTACTCTTGGGTTTAGACGGTTCATATCAATCTAAGAGCATCTGTTTCTAAAAGAGAAGTCCTGCACTTGCTCCCAAAAGACACATAGGGGCAGGGCTGAATTCTCTCTTTCCACATCAGTGTGGTTTAAACTGACCGAAACTAATTGTGAAACTGCTCCCCAGAGGCAAGCTGGCTGATGAGCAGTACCATTCATCTCAGATGCTCCCAGTGCTGGCTTACAGCCCCCACAGCATTGTGAATTCAGAGACCTCAAGTTTCCCATGCCTCTTGAGTGCTCACTGAAGAAGGAAAGCTCTTCTGAGGTTGCAAAGTCTCATCTTGGTTCCCAGCTTCTATTAAGAGTCAAGACTATCCAAGAGCTATACAAAATACTCACATGAGGTGTGGCAGCATTTGCCACCCACCATTTTTCACACTGGTGCTAATACACTAATAACTGGATCACTTCAAACTAATAAATGTAATGAAATTCACCTGAAGGAATAAATAATTTATCAAAGGAATCTCAGAGTCTTTTGCTATTGTCTTTGACAACTCTTGGAGGACAGCTGGGGTTTGTGGAGAAGAAAAGGAAGAACATAGTATGCAGCTTTAAAAAATGGGGGACGGAGAGGATAGACAGAGGGAACCAGCTTCTTGATCTTACAGGTTAATCTCAGATGCCAGAAGTGTACTGGAAAAAAATAATCAACTGATCTTGTTATAGCCTTTGGAAAATGAAAGATAGTGTTAAGAACAAATCACATCAGAGCAATGCAATTCGAAAAAAAAAAAAAATGAAAAAACAACAACAACAAAAAACAGTTCTTATGAGTAGAGAGAATTATAAGTCACTGTCTCTTTCTAGCTTTTAGCATTGGCTCAGGTGACCTTTTAATAACAGTTAGGACACATGGTGCAAAGCAAAGAAGAAATAATAGAGTGGGAGTAAAACTTGTCAGAAAATCCTAAAGGATGACTAAATCACAGGTTAACCATCAAAATGACAGACAGTTTTGCACAGGGTTCTTCAGTCTATCTTTGACAGTTTCTAATAACATAAATCAGTAAATGTCAAGTTGCAGCAGAAAGGGGGACAAGCACTGAGATGTATAAACATGAGTATTGCTCATAATACTGGAAAAAAAAAAAAAAAAAAGAAAGAAAAAAAATCTATTTTCCTCATAATCCAGAGGTTATGTGACAAGAACACGCAGAAGTACAGGAAACATGACCTACAAAGAATGACTGTAGGTATGAGGACTGTTTAGTCTGCAGAGGACTAAGGGCATAGTCTTTGCATGGATAAGGGTAGTTGTTGCTATGAAAAAGGGAATAATTTGTTCTTAGTGTCCACAGGGAATAAGAAAAACATTTCCATTACAGGAAGTTCTTAAGGACAGATTTGACAAATATTTGATACTAACAGTATGGACATAGTTAATTAGAAAGTAAAGGAATCACTTAAATGACTCTCAAGGTTAATTCTAGTTCTAATTTCTATGACTGTAGATGACAGACATATTGGCCAAACCATTAAGCAAATTTTCTGTGTCCAGAACTAAAATTGTCAGAGGTCTTGGGAAAAAATCAAAGACATTTCTGTTCCTGTATCACTTTGAAATTTAAGGAAGGAGAAAAGGCTCTCTATACTATCATTTTTTCTAAAATTTTTTCAGAGGAAATATGAGAAAAAAATTAAGAAACCTTTGAATTGTACAGTGACTGTCTCTTTGTACTTTTATTGAAGTTAAGGACATTTGTAGTGTTTTTACAAATACTTTCAGTTCTCATTGTAAGTTCTGAACAATGTGTAGCTTTACTGTACTTTAAAAATTCTTGTTTGGAACAAATTAATCTGCCTCTTCCTGACCTTCCTCTCCCATGCCAACCCATTTTAGCCATATGTATAACATAACATATGAATCTGACTAAATGACACAACCATATATTTTGAAAAAGAGGAGGGAAAATAAATATCTCGAGAGCGGTTGTCAAGAGAATGGGACCAGACTCTTTTCAGTGGTGCCAAACGATAGGATGAGAGGCAATGGGCAGACTGAAGCACAGAAAGTTCCATCTAAACACGAGGAGAAACTTCTTTACTTTGAGGGTGCCAGAGCACTGGAACAGGCTGCCCAGAGAGGTTGTGGAGTGTCCGTCTGTGGAGACATTCAAAACCCACCTGGATGCATTCCTGTGCAATCTGCTCTAAGTAAATCTGCTTTAGCAGGTGGATTGTACTAGATGATCTCCAGAGGTCCCTTCCAACCCTAACCATTCTGTGTTGTTCTGTGAACTTGGGAAAGATAAAAGAAAATAAGGTGAGACTTCAGATAGGGTTACTAAGATCCAAGAATTTTTGAGTAGATATTTTCATGACAGGAGTCTGGACATTACAGAACGCCTTTCCTACAAAAATGACAGTCTCAAAGTTATATCAAGTTCTGGTTTGATTAGTTTCTTGTGGCAATGAAGGACTTGTGAAGGACCTTGTGGCAGTGACTGTGTGGGTGTCTTGTGGGACAACATCTCCTTTTGGGCTGGAGGCCAGGAGTGGCAGAGGCTGTCCAGGGTGCCCGTCAGGGCAGGGCCTGGCAGCCAGGCCCTGTCCCACCACCGTGGGCAGGGTGGAGAGAGCCCTGAGGGTAGATGGACAGGAACAGTCAGGGCTATTAGTGGCTGTAAGGGTTGAAAGTGACCTTAAAAATGTTAGATATTGCATCCTTAATGGTGTGCTGACATGGCAATCATGGCTGTCAGGTATTGTCAAAGGAATATCATAAATATTCTCTCATTATTAAAGACTAAAAAACAAGGATTTTATCAAACAGTAACAAAAAAATGAAAAGTACCCAGCACCAAACCCCCGTAAATTATACCATTCCTACAAACAAAAAAAAAAAAAAGTTTTTTAATGAAGCAGCCTTCTTCAAATTGTAACTCTCTCTACCTCAAGGCCATCCAAAAGCTTCCAGGTGAGAGTTACAGTGGTTTACCATGTGTTGCAGCATTAAAGGACAGATGCTACCAGAAAGTGTCTTTCTATTGCATCGCCTCATGTATAATGTTGAAAGATTTTTCTAAATCAGTCCTTTAATTCTCACAAAAAGTACTGATTTCACTTGTTACCAACAATGTCACTTGAGTAGAAGAACCTGACACTTAATTTTACAATGAAGAACAACTACCCCTTGTTCTTTGCCCTGTGAAAACTTTGTGTAGTTCTGCTTTATATGCACAAGGAATTTGCGTGTTTCTATCTTATAGCTAACTTTACTATTAAATGTCAATTAATGTTAGAACTTTGTATGAATTTCACATAGCTTCGTTTGTCAATTTGTTTCCAATTTAAGGCTCTATCCTATCAGAGGCCCACTGGCTGCTGTATTTGCTGTATCTATAAAATCACACCTGTGTAGAAACAGCACCATATAGAAACAGCACCATATATGGGTATAGATTTGCATTCAGGAGCAGGTGACAGAAGTGGTCTGGCTGTTTTCTAGTGCCATGAGTATAACCACAGAACACCTGTGAGGTGGTATCTTCTCATACAAAGGATCACCACCACATGAAAGTTCACTACTATAAATATGGATATAAGAAGATACATGTCTGCTGTGCTTTTATTTGGAAGAATATGCCGATACGCAGAATAGAAATTTTGGGTCAAATCATGTGGCCTGTATTGTAGTTCTGCTCAGTCAATGAGACCAGAATTAGACTCATACAAATCACATGCCACATTGATTCAAATCATATGGGAAATGGTGTAAAAACTTTCATAACATAACATATTCAATAAACTAGGATCACTTGCACCAAACAAATGAAAGAATCACAAGAGTTCGTTATGGCTTATTCTGTTTCTGTTGTCTTGTTATCTCACTGTTCTACAGGGCTGGCTGTACTGTATTCGGGAAAAAAACTTTCATGTGCAGATGGTGTTTGTGCTGATAAAGCTAACAAAAAAAAATAGCAAACAAAACAAATTGCCACAAGCCATCACAGCTGAGCAAGCAAGTAACTGGCATTTGATGTATCTTACAGGGATACCATGTTTAAAGCTTGCAATAGCTTCCAGCATTTGAATAGTGGTCAAATGGAGGAAGAGTTAAAAAAAAAAAATCACTCTAATGAATTAAAATTCGTTAAATACACTCTTCATTTGAAGACAGCTTTAGAACCTTCTCAGTAATTAAATAATTTGAAAAGATGATAGGAGATGAAGGAGAGGAAAATAAGAGAACTGTAAAACTGGCAGCATCATTAACGTTATATTACGGTTGAAAATTATATACTCACATTATCCTGATAGGCCCCAAAGTGATAGGCTAAACACAGTCGTGAGTTTCTGAATGAAGTGACTGTAACAAGAAAAAAAAAGTCAACATCCATAGGTTATGTTGTTAGAAGAGATTAACATATCATTCACCATGATTACATTTGTCAGGGCATATAATCACATGTATTTTTTAACAAGCATGTAAGTATTTTTATTTGCTGACCATCTGTGGGTAGAAAGAGGAAAGATAAGAGACTGAGGTACAAAATTTTGTAACTTTCGAAAATAATTACAAAGTTATTTTCATTTTTATCTTTGTTTCCTATTAAATCTTCCTCCCTTTTCCATCTCATATAGACATTTCTTACCCTTGTACACATCTAGACTAGCTGTTCACCAGTGGATGAGTTTATTTAATGAACTAGAGATTCATTCCCCTATGTGCCATCTTTTTCTGACACCAAATCACGTTCATGTGAGTTGCCTGCAGGCTGTACACTTGCACTGCATTTATTATGGAACTTATGATGACATGATGATTTTTCCAGGCTCCAGCTGTAATGCATCTGGTGTTTATGGAGGTCAAAAGAGGCAGAAAACTCTGTTTTTGCTTTTTTTCCTGCCAGTTCATGTCTTTTTTTGACATAAAAGTTTCAACAGGTGTTATCCATTGTAATTACAAAAAAAAAAAGAAAACAAAGAAAACTTTACAGATGTGACCTCTTAGGGAAGGAAACCTGCTGCAAAAGCTATACTTTTTACAGTGTTCTACATTCTGCTCCTGTAAACCTTTTTTGGTGAAACAAACATTGTCATAGTGCAGTCATATAGCTGGGCAGACAGCCCCTGAAAAGATAGCTGCAAATAAAAAAAAAAAACACATATGCTTTATAGTACAGATATATTTTCAGGTAAACATGAACAGAAGCATGCACATCTGTCTTTCTAATACGGAAGGAATATGATATTTAAATTTGAAATTACAGAGCTAGAAATGAAGAAAAATCATTTTCAGGATAGAGGTCTGTTCACTTCCACTCAACTGTATCTTTTTATACCAGAAGAAAGATAGCTTCTTAAGAGGTTGCCCTGTTTCTTTTGTCTTGCAGTCCAGTTCTGAGCCAAGATGTCCAGTAGTCTTGTCCTGAATAAATAGCTAAACAGAGCCGTGTTCATGAGATGAGAAATCTACACAGACAGAACTGGATTGTTTTCCCTGAAGAGTTCTGTGATGAGGTGTTTGTAAAGCCATCACATCACTATGTCTCACAAAGATTGTGTTGCAAGGAAAGTTCACAAATTGCTTTGTCATTTTCATGCCAAAGTTATATAAAAAGGAGATTTTGAAGAATCTGGTAATTCAAAAAATTAGCATGCAACATAAAATACATATTTTCACTGATCAAAGAAGCATGAGGTGCTTCTGCTGATCAACCCATGTTTTTTACCTACCATATCTTGTTTAACATACAGTATCTAGCACAACTTTTCATGTATTAGGTAAAAAATAAACACTTTATAAAACCACTGTAACTGAAGAAAAAGCAGTTACTTTAGGATATAGTTCTAAACTGCCAAGCTGACAAAATTAAAGATAACTTCTCTGTGTGCACTGGGCCAAAAGAATTACTTTCAAACTTTCTGATAAAGTCTCACCAAATCCAAATCAGGTTTCCAAAGAAAGCATTCCCTAGGTTGCTGGTTGGTTTGTGCCAGGGCTGGGAACACTGAAATGTTCTGCCTCTTACCCTGGGTTATACCCACCGCCTAGATGTACTATAGCAATGCCAGCGTCTGTGATTTAGGCACAATAAAAACTCCAGTTTTCATATTCCCTACTATGGAATCAAGACTCTAGGGTCTGCAAGACTCTAGGGTCTAAATAAAGTTCAGCTCTTGAGTTCTCAGTAATTACCCTGGGAGTCATATCCCTGGGTAACCTTCTCAAGGTTTTGAATTTTTAGACTGTATCCTAAAGAGCTGGGGCACGGAGACTAGGTTTCTTGAAAAAAAAAAAACTTTCAAGACTCATTAGTGCCAGAGCAGTATGAATGGTACTCTGGCTGCAAGAGGGCTTCTCAGTCCTCCTGCAGATGTTCAGTGAAATGGGAATTAGGCAAGCCCTTGAGGCTGCAGAGGCCTAGAAGCTTCCAGCCAAATTTGAGTTGAAATCTAATCCAAAGTAAACAACATCCTCCACAAACTGGAAGTTCCTCCCGTTCTGAGTTGATCAACAGAGTAATGAGAAAGCAGTTAAAACACAATATCAGACTGTTTAGCACATAGAAAAATAAAGCCCAGAAAAAGATGCATACATTATTTTTTCAGTCATAGCATCTTACCATCAGGACATTCTATAAAATAACTCTGTCTTTCCCCATCTGCTGCAGCTAGCCAGGAATGTGAACTACAGGTTTAAACAGAGACTAGATACTCACCTTTTTCTGCCTATGTTGTCATGTAACTCTTATTACGGGGCAATTTTTCTGGAGAGGTAATTTTCCACCTTTCTCCTCTTTTTCCATGCAATATCTTGCAGCTACCTTAGCAGCTCCTATAAACTGCTTTTTCTACATGTTTTCAGTATTCCACTAGTTGCAGGAACATTACCATTTTCTTTCCAGGCATAGATATCCTCCTAACAACAGGATTATCTGCCACGTACTATAGTTACTTGATTTCAAATGGAAGTTCACTTTTATCGTCTTTCCTTTCATACCTTTGCAGTCCCTTAGATCAACTAAAGCAATACAATTAGATGTTACTGGAGCTCCTATTGCAGTGAAATCATCTGTGGTGGGATGCTATGTGGTACTGCTCTCAGAAAAAAAGTCTCAGGAACAGCTTAGAAATCTGCTGTCATTATTGAAATTAACTGATAATTCCACAATCATTCAGGATAAGTGTTTTCTGGTGGTTTAGGTACCATTCTGCCATCACTGTCAGTACAACTTGGGGTATCAGAAATTGCTAAAGATTAGAGATTAACTGACAAAGTTTAGAAAAGCCAACAACTTTATCTTTGTGCCTTGAATGGATTTCATGCAGAACAGGATCATTTGCACTGCAGAGTTACTTCTTTCTCGTTTAAGATACTTCCTTTTAACTGAAACACAAATAGGCTGAGATGCACAGGTAAAGATGACACAGGCAAGCAACACAGCATGCCTAGAAGACTAAAACTTTATGTTTATTAAAACCAAAATATAATAAATGGGCAACATGGGGAAGTATACAATGTGACTACAAACACTAAAATTAAGATGTCTAGCTGTATGTGTTCATGTGAACTAGATATAAAGACTTCAAATAAGGCAAAGCCAAGGGAGATAAATGAAGAAATTCAGTTGCCAAAAACACATCTATAAAACCCGTCTGTGGGAAATACTCTAGATATCCCTTGTGGACTCCATCTCCCCTTCCTGAAGAACTTAAACATTTCATTTCTAACTATGGATCACCTCAGGGTTCTTATTTTCATCTGTGAAACCAGGAAACAAGGATTATTTTCTTTTTTGTACCACTTTATATTTGTGTCTTTGAATTTTATCTAAGTTACTGATTCTGGCACAATTCTTCACAGTTTGCCATCATTCTCAGTATGGTGAATAATTCTGGTATAAGCAAACTTTGTTTTTTCATTGATAACTATATTTTCCCAGTTTATGCATGAATATGCTTAATGACTTACATTTCAGAGCGCAGCTCTGGATAGAACTCCAGTTACAGGCTCCATCCATGGAAAGACAAGATTATTTGGAAGGCAAACTTATTTGATTGGAAGGTCCCTTCCAACCCAAATTATTCTATGATTCTATGATTTACCTGTACTCTCTAAATGAGTATTCAGCTTAGCTTTTATCTCCTGACTGCAAAGTTTCCTTAAATTCATTTAGTGAGGGATTAAGCCAAAACATTCTGGAGTCCCTTTATATCAATGGAATCATTCTGATTCATATCCTTCTAAAGAAGTCCAAGGGGTTTGTAAGATGGCATTTCCCTTTATGAAACCCCTGTTGACTCACATCTAAGTGGATCATATGTATGCCAGTGTCTACCAATTCTTTTATTGGAGTGATAGCATTATTCTACTAAACCATTTGCCCTATACAGATGTCAGGCTCAGTGTGATATAATTTCCTGCATTCCTCCATATTTTTCCTTCCCACACACACTGTCTTTTGGTACAAAGTTTTTAACAGAAGATTATACACTAGCACTAATACCTCAGCTACATAATCTCTGAATTTTCTTATATTCCTTAGTGATAACCAACTAACATACTTTTATTAGCAGAATAGTTATGACTTAAAAATACTGGGTTTTTAATGATGGATACATCACACTTTTACAAACTTCCAAACAAAATTTTCTAGAATCTTCTCCCTCCTTTCCTTCAACTTTATTAAAATATATAGTCAGATATTCCTATTTTTAAAACCAAATAGAAGGAATGAATTGTATTTGGGAAAAAAAAAAAAAAAAAAAAAAGAGTTAGGAAAATAAGTGATTACTGTATGTTAGCCTTAGACTTCCAGATTCCTTATGGAGGGTTTTCTTGTCCTGAGTTAAGACTAAAATTTAAATGACAGAAAACATGTGTCTTCTAGAAATAGAAAAGTCTAACAAAGTACAAAAAAAGTTCACATTTTCTAAAGCAAAAATACATGCAGTTGAGTACTAAGTATTTTTCATCTTCTGGTAACAAATAAGTTTTAATAAAAAGTTCTGAGAACAATGCTACTACAAGACATGCTAAAGCAGGACAATTTCATAAAGTGACACATTTGAGAGAAGCTCACACTGACAACCCCATCACTACAAACATATTCTAGAGTAAGGTAGATAACAAAAATAGTCTAGACTTATTTCAATAAATAGGAGACAGTTTAATCATATCTAAGTGTCTTAACTTACTGGTTGAGAATATTCAGTGCTAGAAGTCATAGGGCTTTTAAATTAGAGTGTTTAGAACCATGAAACCTGAGAATGGGTGTTCTGTATTAGGAACTGTTGCCATATCCTATAGAGCATGGGTGACAAACTCATTTTCACCTGGGGCCACATCAGCCTTGTGGTTGTCTTCAAAAGGCCGAATGTAATTTTAAGACTGTATAAATTTAGGAGTAGTTACACTTATACAGTCCCAAAATTACATTTGTCCCTTTGAAACCAACTGTGAGGCTGATATGGCCTCCAGTGAAAATGAGTTTGACACTCCTGATATAGAGTGTATGTTTTAAAAATTGACAGTATTATAGTATTTGCAATTTGTCATGCTTTCTTTATTCATTACTAAATGTCTTGAATATTCTCTTCTGTACTCTGGAGTACTGACACTTCACCTCCAAGCTTAATCAGATAGAAAAATCCTGTAGTTATTTGGTTCTGCTTAAGGCTGCTGAGATCGCATAGTTAAGTTAGCATTTTAAGTTAGTCTAAATCCTCATTAACTCTTTCTACTTTATTTGGAGCCTAGGTTTATCCTTCTATAAGAATTGAAAAGGCAGACACTGAAGCTGAAAAGAGACCTCCTATTTTCAAGGTTCTCACACTTTCTGCTTTGTGGATGAAACATTCTGTAGACCTTCTCTTACATTTAATTTGGGCTTCTATACATTTCTTCCTGTCAGAAGCATCTAATTCTTGTTGACTTTCTATGTGAGACAGTGAATTCCTGCTCCAGGACTCCATTGATCTTTACCTGTCCCACTTTCATGGGATTAATATGTGGGGATTTTTTTTTTTTTTTGTGAGAGACTGATGTTTTTTCTGCGTCTTCCTGTTCTCTGTTTTAAGGAAGATTCTTAAAGAATTCTTCCTTCCTGTGCATTAAGCAAAGTTTTACTCTTTCCTATCCAGAATTGGTGTACAAGTGCAGATAATTCTATGAGTGTTCACAAATCTAAATAAACACTTGTAGAATCAGATTAGTGTGCATTTCTGAGGACCTTCTTTATGTTTCATAATAACAAAGCAATGTCATTTTGGAGTGCAATATTTTTTTCTTTGCTTCATCAAAAACATATACACGTTGTTTACTCATCATTTATCACACAAAACACAAGGTGAGGCCACACCAATGCTAGGTAGAGCAAGATGATTACCTCTTTTGACTGGCTGGTTATGCTGTGTTTAATGCACCACAGAACGTGATTTGCCCTCATGGCTGCTAGAGCACAATGGGATGGCTAAATAACTCTATTTTCCTAGATTTTAAGTGATCAACTTTCAGTGTTCCCTATTGAACATGGAGGCTTTGTGTATTGTCCTTAGAGGATGGCCAAGTATGTATGGAGTCCTGGCACATACCAGTGAACTCTAGACCACACAGGCCACATACATAGTGAAAGGCTTTTGTGGTTTTTAAGTTCATTTGTGTTCAAATGTTATGTCAATATGGTTATCTGCATTTAGGTTAGCTAAAAATTTGAAATTCTGACTGCATCTAGAAAAACATAGCTCTTTACTGCCTACAAGTAGGAAAAGGTCTTTAGCTTTTGAAAATTCTCTATGCTGTGAAATAGAATGCTACATATACATAATATTTGTTTAATATTTAAAACAATCCCACTAATCCCACAGCATCAGCAACACAGGCCAAGTGACACCAAACTTCTGGCAACTGCTGGCACATCTAGCTGAGGCAGATAGACATCATGTAGAGAACTGTATCCTCACACAAGTTTTATTTTCAATTCCTCCTCTTTAATAGCGGCTTGTTTCAATGATTTCACATATATCCTCCAGGTGCTTTTTTACTTTCCAGTCATTTTGTCTGACCTAAAATCTTTTCCCTTTCTGTGAAAAGAGAAGCTTATTTAAAATGAAAAAGGTCATCCAAGTCTTTCTTATGCCCTGAATCATCAATTAGTTCTGCTCAGTTGCACCTCCTCAGTCTCAGTATTTTCTCCTGAGAGACGGTGCCAAGGTAAATGTTCAATAATAATTTTTATTTCTGTGTAGAATTCAGAATGTTCTTCATACTCAGATGCCAAAGGTTTTCTCTAAAACATCTAACTCCGTAAGGCCTCTCTGGATATTCATGCTGTGTAGTCTCAGTTTTCCAAATTACACTACTGCCCAGGGCATTCTTCCTAGTAATTTTCTCCCCAGACTCTCCTAAACCCCTGTCATACAAACAAATCAACAAAGAGTTTAACTTTTGTAGAATTTTTCTTGCTGTGTTGCAATCAGCTGTCAGGTTTTCCTGCTGCCCAGTATTTGGTACATTTTCCTTCCAAAGCAGTATCTCCTTTTATTTATTTATTTTTTTTTCCACCAAACATCTCCACCCACTTTATCCTCAGAGATTACAACTTCCAGATTCCTTAGTATTGAATCAGCCAAGACAGTTAGAGGTGAGCTATTTTTAAAGAAACAGACTCTGATATTATGCCCCGAAGGAGTGTGTAGATGAGGTTCTTAGGGAGATGGTTTAAAGGTGGACAGTGTTAGGTTAACAGTTTGACTCAATGATCTTAAAGATCTTTTCCAACCAAAACAACTCTATGATTCTATGAAACACAAAACTAGAAGTCCAATAATTCATTGAATACAGTTTACGAGTGTCTGAGGCACAAATACTGACAACTCCAAGCTTATTGAATAAACAAATATAAGATACGTAATAGGAGAATGAAGTGTGAGTAAAATATGGCACAGCATAAAGCAGAAAAGAGAAATGAAATACAGCTTGCTAAAGATTGCCTAGCACAACAGGATAAGGTGGTAACAGAAAAGAGGATATTTTTCATGTAAAGTGGCAATCAATACACCCATAACCTGAGAAAGTTTCTCCAAAAGCTGCTGAGCTGCTAATGGAAAAATTAGTAAGAAAACAAAGGTCTGCAAAGAATATAATAAATCAGGTCTCCAGGGTCCTGAAGTACTTTTCATGCACAGAATGTAATAACATTTCATTTCCTACTTTTCTGACAGGAACGCCGGCCCAGCAGGATGATATAGAGTCATATAAGCCTTTCTGCTTCATTTCTGTACTGGATATTTAGTAATGCATATTAAAATAGTCTACAGACACAAAAGAAAACAATATGTTCTGATTCAGTATCCCTATTTTCTGTTCATAAATACTTCAAGACTCCTCATGGTGATGTGCCATTTTCTACAAATAATTATCTAAGGGTCATACATGTTTTTTTTTCTCTTGATTAAAAAATGGAACAGACTATTCAGTTCTGATTTGATACATAGAGTGAACTTACATGGCATAATGCAGTTAAATATCTAGATACCATGACATTATTGATGGCACAATACAAAAATATAAAGTATTTCTATAAAAGGAGGTTGCCTAACTGTCTGTAAAACATGTAGTTTAATAATGTTGACTGATGCTTGTGACCCAAAACTCTTTTTCTAGCATGCTAAATGTTTTGGATCTGTTTCTGAGGCCTCTAATTCTCCCTCTACATTGTAAAAGTGGCTTATGCATCTAATTTAAAATACGGATGTGGCTATGGGACAGGAACCAGAAAGGTTTTGCAGTATTCAGTATTGCAGTAACTATATCCCTTTTTGGTTTAGACATTTGTCTAATGCTTAAGAGAAATATATCTGAGAAGAACTTGAAACCAGTTTTCTTAGAAATCAATCTATTTTGAACCATGACTATAGCAAAGTGATTCCACCTATCCCAGTCTCCAGCCTTTAGCCTTCTGTGCATGTTCCATTCATTCTTTGATAAAAATTGAGCTTTTTTTTTTTCAACAAACAGAGCATCATGAAGCCCTTCTCAAAAGTAAAATCTATGAAACTTAAAAACTGAATGCAAATAGTCCTTACCTCCAAATAATATGTTTTAACCTGTACCTTCTTCAGTATAATGACATATAGCTTTGATTGTTCTTATGTTTTTTTTTCCCTTAGTGTAAGCACTCTTAAAACATATGTGGTTTATGTCAAATAACATTTTATACAGATCAATATAAACCATGGTTGGTAATTGCATATGGAACATTTATCCTATACTATTTATCAAGGTCATGTCATTTAAGTATTTTATGATCATCAGTCATTTTCTTGAATGGTAAATCATAGAATCAGAATGGTTTGGATTGGAAGGGACATGAAAGACCATCTCGTTCCAGTCCCCCTACCATAGACAGGGACAACTTCCACTAGATCAGGTTTCTCAAAGCCCCATCCAGCCTATCCTTGAGCATTTCCAGAGAGGGGCCATCCAGAATTTCTCTGGAAAACCTGTTCCACTGTCTCACCACTCTCATAGTAAATAACTTTCTTTTAATGCCTAATCTAAATCTACCCTTTTTCAGTTGAAAACCATTACCCCCTGTCCTACCACTACACTCCCTGATAAAAAGCCTCTCCACATCCTTCTTGTAAGTCCCCCTTAGGTACTGGAAGGCTGCTATAAGGTCTTCCCAGAGCCTTTTCTAGGCTAAACAACCCCAACTCTCTCAGCTTGTCCTCATAGGGGAGGTGCTCCAGGCCCCTGATAATGTTTGTAGTGTTCCTCTGGACTTGCTTGAGCAGATCCATATCTTTCTTATGCTGAGGGCCCCAGAGCTAAACACAGTACTCCAGGAGGACCCTTACAAGAACAAAGTAGAGGGGCAGAATCATTTCCTTCGACCTACTGGCCACATTTCTTTTGATGCAGCCCAAGATAAGGTTGTCTTTCTGGCCTGTGAGGTCACATTGCTGGCTCATATTCAGTTTTTCTTTCACCAATACCAGCAAGTCCTTCTCTGCAGGGCTGATTTTATTCCTTGTGTCACCCAGCCTGTTTGAGATTGTCCTGACTGAGATGCAGGACCTTGAACTTGGCCTTATTGAACTTTATAAGGTTTACATGGGCCCATCCCTCTATCCTGTCAAGGTCTCTCTGTATGGCATCCCTTCACTCAGCTTGGTGACATCTGCAAAATTTCTCAGGGTGCACTCAATGCCACTGTCCATGTTCCTGTCAAAGATGTTAAATAATACTGGTCCCAATATGAATCCCTGAGGGACACTACTCATTCCTGGTCTTTACCCAGATATTGAGTCATTGACTGAAACTCTTTGAGTGCAACCATCCAGCCAATTCTTTATCGGCCAGGTGGTCCACCCATCAAATCCATGTCTACATTTTAGAGACAAAGATGTTGCATGGGACAGTATCAAGTGCTTTGCACAAGTCCAGGTAGATGATGACAGTCATTCTCCCCTTATCCATCAGTGATGTAAACCCTCTGTAGAAGGCCACCAAATTTGTCAGGCACAATTTTCCCCTAGTGAAGCCAGGTTGGCTGTCACCAGTCACCTCCTTATTTACCATATGCATTAGCACAGTTTCCAGGAGGATCTGCTCTGTGATCTTTTCAGTCACAAAGGAGATACTGACCGACCTGCAGTTTCCCAGGTCTCCCTTTTTTACCTTTCTGAAATTGGGAGTAATGTTTGCCCTTTTCCATCATTAGGAACTTCACCAGTCTGCAACAACTTTTCAAATGTGATGGACAGCAGTTTAGTAACTTCATCTGCGAGTTTCTCCAGGATTCTTGGATGTATCTCATCAGGTTCCATGGACCTGTGCACATTCACTTCCCCTAAATGGTCTCAAGCCTGGTCTTCTCTTACAGTGAGTGGTACTTCATTCTTGTACTCCATGTGGAGTAAAAATGCATCAGTATTTTTCCTCAAATTACTCTTGTAATAATGAATATGCACGTTCAATGCTGTAAATAAATTTGCAGGTACCTAAGAATAGGCACATAAACATGAAGTATTAAAAATTAATGACAATAACAGCAAGAACCATTCAAGAAAAAAGAGTGGTCTAAATGTCACAAAATACAGTCTCTAGTTTTGGTACCTGAACTTTTGCTTCATTCATGATACTATCTGTGCATGAGCCAATACTGACCACTCAAAAAAGGCTATTTAGTGACTACAATAAAATTAATTTACAATGACAGTTGCATTTTACTATTTGGCCCAGAGGTATATTTATTTTACTGAAATTAAGTATGAAAGGGCATTGAAATCAAGGCACTTGTTTCACCTAAAGCTTTCAGTGGAAATATTTATGTAATTTTATTTTGTATAACAAAAAGAGAAAACACACAGGACTCCAGAAATCTCCTCAGCTGAAATGAACTGGAATCTGAGAGCGTATTAGGAAGCTATATGCCTGTCCTGTTCATCCTCTTCCGTGAGTACCTGCTTATGAGACCAGTGCTGAAGACAGGCTTTGGGCCTACATGGACAAATGGACTGAACCAGTGTTTCTGTTCTTATGTTTCAAACCCATAAATTTCAGGAAAGTTTTCATTGTTCTATAAAAAAAGAGAGATGTTTGTACACATCTCTACTCTCATTTTCTCATGTCATTGCCTTACCAAACTTGATTCTTCCCAGCCACCTGGGAATGAATTTCCTGCTGGGTTAATTACTCTAAAAGCTGACAAACCTGTCGACTGCCCTCACTGCAGCAGCTGTTCAGACATTCCATTATATATAACCCATGTAATTCTCCCCTGCTAACTTGCCAAACAGCATGCAGTTGGCTGAGAAAACAAGTCATGGCAATTGTTCCTTTATGACTGGCATGGATCATCTCCTCGGTACCTCAGATCACAAAAATAGTGTGTGTTTTTTAATTATATCGCCTGTGCACTCCTGTCTACATCAATACAGATAATAATGTTTCAGTCTTCTGGTAATGGAACAGGTAATAACAGAGCTGCCACAAATATTCTTATACTACTTATTAATTCATACAGCAAAATATGCTAAACATTGTTATTTTGACCCAGTTTTGATTCTTTGCGTGTGTTTTCGATTCTCTCTCCAAGTAAATTGTGTACAAGGAAATCACCATACAGTGGCTGAAGACAAAAGCTGGACTAAGCTTAGGATTAAATAAATACAATTACATGGTACCTTTTAGAAAACCATTTAAAAGAAATTCAAATATGCATAGGCATTAAAATACTCATGTACGGCATCCAAACAATGCTACCTCTGCCATAAAATAAGTATGATGTTAGAAGGTTATATTTATATCTATTTTCAAAGGCTGAATTACATTAAAAAAAAAACCACATAAAACAAACAAACAAAAGTTTTCCCTTTAGGATACTTCCTACTAAAATGTGAAATAAAAGTGCACTCTCGATTCCATCCATGCTTTCACTGCATGTCTTTTTCATATTACATAGGTCCTGATATTTTACACTCGTCACTAGAAACAATCCACACATGAAATTGCTAAAATCCCTGTGGGGCTGACAGCAGTACCGATGCTTCAACATTTTCATGCATTTTTCAAAGAACCTCACTCTTCCAACTAGTTTAACAAAATCAGATGCTAATAATCCCTTTCATCTTAAATACTTATTCCAACCAAGAAGAACATCTTAAGCAGCAAAATGAAAACATTTACTTACAATATCTTAGAGTCTGTTAGCATTTGCATGTCTTCCTGCAGTCACATGAATCAAGGGAAAATTATATTCTAACTAGTGCCTCTATAGCTTTAAATAAACTTTGTCCATAGAATGATGCAGCATTAGTATTACAAAAGTCTTAGAATATCTCTAATAGCAGAAACTGCAGAGAATGAGAATGAATTACCTTACTTTTGTATATCCATTACTACAATGTAAAAGTTCTTTTTCTCCTGATATTGTATCAAGGGGGTGTTTTATTACAGCAAGGCTTCTTATATTACCTCAGGCTGTTAAAATGTTATTTTAACTTCTTTCAGAATAATGTCACAACCCGTCCATTAAAATTAACCGTTAGCATGTGAACTGCAAGCTGCTTAACAGCACAATCTCTTCTAGCTAATAAAGACCATTCCTCGTTTCCCAACCCCCTAAATGGTGAAGTGGACCATTGTAAGTCTGAACTCTGTATTAGAATGGTTTGCCTCATTTACAACTGTCACTGAGGGTCATCCAGAAGGCAACCTGCCTGAACTTTACCTTCACCCAGTAACCCTCAAAACCATCCATTATAACACTCATCAAACTCAGAAGGAATGAAGCAGAATAGAAAGCTACTAGGCAAAAATGAAAGTTACAAAGAAACAAGAGTTTGCCACAGCACTCTTTGTAAGATGATTTTTTTTCACTTCTTTGAAAAAAGTGAAAGCAAGTAAGGCCCAGAAAAAGAATAATTAGTCTTCAAACCATTTTAGTTGAAACAGTGCTAAATACACATAGGAAATAAACTATAAAAGGGCCTTGGGCACAAACAGAAAGGAGGTAATTATTTTATTACTCCCTTTCCTCCCTTTTAGTTACCAAGATTACAACTGTATTTTATTGCACTGGCCAAGCAGTCACAGAAGTCAAGATGTCTGTTTGTGTTTCTGCAAGTATATCCAGAAGAAATTTGTCCTGGCAAGCAAGTCTATCAACTTCGACTAATGACATCCAGCAGGTCTTATTTCCTAAGGGAAGGATTAATTTCTCATTAATGACAATAGTAAAGATGATATCATAATTCATTATCCAGTTCACTGCCCAGGAAAAAGACTTAACAAAGGCAGTTTTCTTTCTCAGCATTGAAACATATTTTTTTTTCCTTGATTCAGACATGTAAAATCTGAATTCTTATGCTGTTGAGGGCATGAAAGTCACTCTGTCAAAATCCACTCTCTCAATACAACCAATGCAAATACCACCACTTGGACTCATTAAAAAGACTCCAAAACCCTAGCCTTGTCCCAGTGAGAAGTTCACCAAGTCCAATGAGAACCAAAATAGAAGTCCTGTTGCCAGAAGCTCATTCAAACGCATCAAATACGTTCCTTTCCCTGCTCTCCACATGCCCATTGCAGCAGGAACTCTGGGAAGGCTTTACCTTTACAACTTCTGCCATGTAAAACTTCCTTTTGGCAACTCCAAGCAATTTATTTGACCCAGACTCTTGGTTATACCATCTTTCACAGTAAAGACTCCCAAACTACTTAAGAATAAGCAGCTGTTTGACAACGTAAAGCAAGGCTACTTGGCAGTTTAGGACAGGAAGTACAGAGAGTTGCCATATGCAGCTTTAAGAAATTGGGGCAATATCCAAACTGGAAAGGGGCCAAGACACTAGCTCTAACAACTCTATTCCCACAGGCTCAGAGACATTTATTTCTTAATCCCTCAAATCTACTTTAATTGTGTGTAAGGAAATGTCTGTGTTAAAAGAAAAAACAAGGGTTACAGTAGTTCTTTTACAGCTCTTTTTCTGCACATACCACTCAAATAAAATTTCCTCCCCAGTATTACTCTTTCCAATTACTGATTGCTTCTAATCTGTTCCTGTTTCCTATCATTTTCTCAGTTACTCTGCCTCTCTTGACTCTACTTCATTAATTTACTGCTAGCTCTTCCTGCCTGCTGTTCCCCATTCTAACCCTTTAATTAGTACCTTCTGAAGTTGATTAAGGTACCAGAGAAACTTTGATTCTCACTGCCAGTTGACTGATAAAATGTGGAATAGATAGATGTGATTGAACAGCTGTCTTCTCCTACCACTTAATTAATTATTTTTTTCCTTCATTTATCCTTACAACTTTTGCAGTTTCACATAATACCATAACCTGTGCATTAAATCATTGTTCTGCTTGGTGATTACTTGGCAGACAATATGTTTTTAGAGGTCCTTATATAATAGATTTTAAATAACAAAAGAGTCCTTTCTTTGAGATTTTTGCCTTTTTCCACCACACTCAGCAACAACACAAATAATCATCCAATTTTCTGGGAGTTGTGGAAGATCATATGTCTTAAATGTCTGCTTGTGCTAGCTTTTACTCTGGTTTTGCAAGATAATTTGAAGATGTAGTCTATAACATTTTATTTGAAGATAGCATTGTGATGCTGTGTACGAAAAAATTGATATTACTTTAAACACCATAAATTAATGAATTCCACTGAACAAAAGGCTTAAATATAGAATCTGTACAATAGTAAAATTAAAACCCTAAGTTAGTTTAGCTTTTCAAAGTGAAACCAAAGAAATGGTCAGGCATTAACGAATTTGGGATGTTGATTTTTTTTAAAAAAGTGTTCATTAGTTAGAATCTCATTTACTTTTGTGAGGAGATTTTTAAAAATCCTAATGACTTAGATTAACAGATGCAAGGAATACGCTGTAATCTCCACTGCAATAACCATATTTCGGCATTTCAGAGAGGTTTCTATGCGTTACACTGACACAAGCTACCCTTCTGCAGTGTCCATATAAACATATATTTGCAAGACACTCTGAAGTGTACACTCTGTTGGGCTGAGTTCTGATTTCACTTCTGGCAATGGTGCATGCTTCAAAGGCTGTAGAGTATAATGTCAATTCAACATTACATAGCTGCTTCTGAAGAGGAAGTAACTCCTTAGAACAGGGTGTAGTCACCACAGATGTTTAGCCTGGAGGCTATGAGAGTCCCTGGAAAATAAATGAGCTATGGCTGGACAAGTCTTAATTCTGCATTTGCAGTGTTATTGTTTGAAATAAAAAGAATAGAAGCTCAGAATAGTTTACAAGCTAGCCTTAAAACAAAACTCTTGAATTACATGAGAAACTAGAATAAATGACACAAAATGACAGATTTTTCTTAAACAAACAAACAAACAAAAGCAATAGGTAAGGAAGGCTGTGCAAAATGTACTAAACAAAGTAAACAAACCCATTATTTCTATTTTAATCCAAAGTAAAGCTTTGATCCGAGTACACTTCCCTCTTTTCATTATATAAAAAGAGGAGGTGAAAGTTTCTTTAGCTGAATTTTCAACTTCAAAATTGTTGCCAATCATCACTTTCATGCTCTGAGTCCCTTCAGGCTTCTTCATGTGACTGAAGTCTTTGCTTAGACAAAACGAACAAGACTTGATTGGATGAGAATTCGTTTGACTAAGTTCACCTATCCCCTGTTTTTCACCTATTCACATTAGTTGTTGTAACTTCCCTATGGCAGGCTAAAAAGGGGTAGAAAAAATTGAAGAAAAAAAGATAATAAGAAAATACTTTTAACATCTTATTCCATTTTACCTAATAACTTAATTGCTCATTCAAAACAGCTGGTTCCCATGCAACAGAAATGATATTAGTGCAGCAAAACTAAGTGAATGTAGAAGACTTAAAGCATTTCACAGGAGAATGCAATCTGCAGGTAACAATTTTCTGTGTTAAAGAATTTCAGTTGGTAATTGTTTTTTTTAATAGATTTAAGAGACTGAGAAATTAATTAAACACTAAGAGAAAGATTTCTGAAGGCCAATCTGTCACAGATTCCCAAATATTGTATACCAACTTTCCTAACAGAACTTAGATGTTAAATTACCTTTAGTATCTTTGACAGCCTGAGCCTAGAGATTTGTTCCTAATGCAATGACCTTATCTTTGTAAGAATATATTATTGAATAAAGGTGTATTGAATAAAGAGTTAAATATTAATGGAAGCATGTGGGTGCTCATCTCTTGAAATAATTCATCTTGCTTGCCAAGAAATCTAACTTTATGTTTTACTCTTTTTAATCTTACTTCTTACACCACTTGAAAAACTAAGATTTTAATAAATATTGCTGTTTTTTTATTCTTTTATATAATTCAGAAATCTATAGAGAGAAATAATTTTAAACTTGAGAATTTCAATTTGATGACAATATTATCACTTCTCATTCTTCACTAAGAGGAAGTAACAAGAACTATTTGCATATAAGCTTTGCCTTGCAAGATCAGCATTTTGACATTTGTATATCACAAATCCAGTAGTTTTAAACCAGGCATTCACCTGGAGTGGGATGCATTTCACTTAGTGTCAAGTGTCTAAAAATTAGAGGTCTGGGCTGTGTTAGTTATCTTGATTCCACAGTTACCAGTGGAAGTATGTGTCTCCCAAGATAAATTCATATCTTCTTTAAATAAATGTTCAAGACAGAAAAGATTAATCATAGAAACATAGAATCGGTTGAAAGAGACCTTAAAGATCATCAAATCCAACCATTAACCTAGCACTGTCAAGTTCATCTCTAATCCATGTCTGTAAGAACCTCATCTACAGGTCTTTTAAATATCTCCAGGGATGATAACTGTTAAACCTGTTGCAATGCTTGACAACCGTTTCAGTGAACAATATTTCCCTAATATCAAATCTAAAGCTCCCCTGGTGCAACTTGAGGCCATTTCCTCTCTTCCTATTGCTTGCTACATGGGAAAAGAGACCACAACCCTCCATGCTACAGCCTACTTTCAGGTAGTTGTAGACAGCTATAAGATCTCCCCTCAGCCTCCTTTTCTCCAAGATAAACAACCCCAGTTCCCTTAGCCACTCCTCATAAGACTTGTGCTCAAGACGCCTCACCAGTTTGTCTTTCTTTGTCTTTCTGTGTAGGTTCCTGTCTCCTTCCAGTTACTGTAGAAATAGTACAAAAAAGTAGTTCAGGCTTCAGGCATACATTTTTGATGGTAAAGGTAGATATCTGGGGTCCCATTCATGGATCCAGCCATTTAGGTAATATTAATATTTGTTTATAGGGAGTCTAATCTTGAGCTCTTGAGTAACTCAATATTTTCAAAAGCTGCACTCAGTGTAACATTAGAAAACCAGATTGTGAGTGTGTGGGCACGAAAAAAAAAAAAAATAGAGTTAAACTGAAGGGACTCACTTTTGAAATTCTTCACATGGTACTTGGACTTTGCAGATTTCATCAATCTTATCTCTATTTTATTAAATAATTCTGTATAAATAACTAAATAATCACAGCCATAGACTGATATAAATACAGTGGTGTTATCTCTGTCAGTTTTATGGTGCCATTAAATATTTTTATTTTATCTAATGAAGTTGACAGTAGAATATAATATCAGAACTATTGCCCTTCCTTTCTCTACCCCCCCACCCTGTAAAGGAAATATCAGTGTATGGCAATTCGGAGTATGTTTTGTAAGATAGTTATACTTGTGTTCAGGCTTCGTCTATTAGTGTTGACAGCCTGGAATATCTACTGGAGGGGCAGGTATTCTAGACCTATGTGAACAGTGAAGCACTGTGGTTTTTATTGCATAACTTAGGGCACATCTAAGGCATACCTTCTTTAATACAGTAGATTCCTATACTTGAGGGTGTTCCAACCTACATTTCCCAGAGAGTGCCCTTTCCACTAGGCTTAATGACTGTAAGAAACTGAGTCTTTCATTGGGACTTTCAGACTGGTTAGGATTTTGTTTCCATTTCTAAATATGTAATTTCAATTTTAGCAGCAACAAAATGGGTAGAAAATGAAGTATTTAAAATAATTTTAACAGTTACTTGCACTGAGAAAACCTTATATTTACAATGTATAGAAAGTCTAGTTTATGGACAAATAATGCCTGCTATTTATAGGTGTTGTAGTTTAACTTAGTTAGGCAGCTAAGCCCCACACAGCTGCTCGGTCACTCACTTGCAGCAGGATGAGAAAGTGTTGGAAGGGTAAGAGTGAGAAAAATCATGGGCTGAGACAAAGACAGATCAACAGGTAAAGCAAAAGCTGCATGCACAAGCAAAGCAAAAGAAGGAATTAATTCCCTTCTTATCAGTGTGCAGATGTTTAGCCATTTCGAGGAAGACAGGGCTTCATCACATGTAAATGGTACTCGAGAAGACAAATGCAATAATTTCGAATGTCCCCCTTTCCACCTTATTTCCCCAGCTTTATATGCTGAGCATACACACCATATGGTATGGAATATCTCTTTGGTCAGTGGGGGTCAGCTGTCCTGGCTGTGTCCCATCCCAGCTTCTTCTGCACCACCAGCCTAAGGGCTGATGGGGCAGCATGAGAAGCAGAAAATCCCTTGATGCTGTGTAAGCACTGTTCAGCAGTAACTGAAACATCCTTGTGTTATCAAAGCTGTTTTGGTCACAAATCTAAAAATACAGCACCATATGCAAGCTGCTGTGAAAAAAATAAGCTCTATCCCAGCCAAAACCAGTTTAATAAGGAAGAGAATGTTCCTTACAGACTTCAGGACTTTGAATAAGCAATTTGCTGGGTACAGTGTAGTAGTACACAAGCAGTATATACGATGGTACTAAGAATAAAAACTAAATGTATTAACTCTCTTTACAACCTCAGTGTTGGCAGTCTCGCAATATTTGTAGTTTGGTAGCAAGTACATTTTATCAGAAAGAATGGGTAGTGTTTAATTTACTAGTAATTTAAATACCTTGAAAATTACAACAAATTTTATTAAATGTAATAGTGAAGAAAAAAATGGAAAATCAGAAAATCACAATATGTTTTGATTTGTAAAAATAGTCCTATTGTTATGCCTTCATCTGCACATGAACAAAAATGTAGAAGACAACTTTTTACTGTGTAATTCATACACTGCAAAAATGTACGAATATTCTTTTTGTTGTAATGTACATTTTTTGGTTTATATGTATTTGCATTAAATTTATATTTAAGAAGCAGAGGTGGAAAAGCCTTCTGACTTTAACATTATGAAAGGATATTGATCTCTCTATATACATCCACTCTTACACAGCTCTTAAACAATTCGCTATTATCCACTGAATTCAATGTTCTACATTTATGTGTGTGTAAGTGCATATGCGTGCACATGTACATACATATTCCTGTATTCTCTTTACATTAAATATCAAGATTCAGTCACAGTTTTAACTTCTTTTGTGTGTACAGGGAAGTACGATCACTTTCAGCTTCATCCTTTATTTTCTTCTTGAGGAAACAAAGCTGAATCTTCTAAAGTTTAAAATTATGGGGCGTTGTTTGTTTATTTGCTCTGTGTTAAGAGGCTGGAAGACACAGTCAGTCAATAGTCTCAGGAGGTTTGCAGATGTTCATTTAAAGGCATTATTAAGAAAACTAGCAGATGTATTCTCTGGCAAACAGCTCAAATTGCTGTGACCTTCTGTCCCTCAGAAAGATAATTTACTAAATAATGAGGTGAATAAGACCTGTTATGAAAAAGTGGTTACATTTAGCTGCAAAAGAATGTTACTGCAATCAGTACACTGTCCAGGTGCAATGAGAAACAAAGCAAAATACTTTTCCTGCAAGGCCATATCCTGTATGGAACTAAACAACTGCTATCCCCAAGGCTCTCCTAGTGCCACGCAAGCAAAGATAATGTGTGTCTCACAGGGTAAAACATTCCACGGACAAAGGAGAAAATTACACTTTAGTTTAGACCAGGTTGACTTGTGGTCACTGGTATTAGTACTACTGGTTTTATGGGTGGCATAATCCTTATTGTGCTAAAGAAGACAGCAGGGAAGGGGGAAGACACAGATTCAACATTATGGTGCTAGATGGCAATACCCACATAAAATATAGATATATAACCTCAGATGATTACTTTTCTTTCCTTTTGTCAGTATAGAATGAACTAGCATTTATTGGATGCAGTTATCTTCAAGAGGACATTTACATTTCACTGCTGGTATTGGGAAGTAAAGGCACCGATTTGTCTTTACTGTGAAGAAGGTGGAAGATCACTAGCTCAAATTTAGGCATTGACAGTCTAGGCATCTGGGGCCTGATTTGGTTAGCTAAACATTGGCATCTACTGCGATCTGAGAGGTTGAAGTTAGAGACATTTGTGTGAGGATGACATATAACATATGATTCGTAGAAGATCTAGGCCTTTCTGAAGTGACAGCTTGAAGCCAGGCTGTTTTGCAAAAGAATCCTACATGGCACTCTTATTATTTGGACTTAGTTTGAGAACAAGAGATAACACAGAGATGTTTTTAATTTCTCTGGTCTGAGACACTAGATAAATGAATCAAGTCTCTGAAGTTATGTGATATTAATACCACCCACTCTGGTCTAGATTTTGATTGAAAATACATGTCAATAGGGTCTAAAACTTTTCAATGTTACAAGTGTTTCACCACTGTCAGGGCCAGAGAATCTGTTGCTATGAAATACCCATTAATTTGCACCCTTAATAATCAGCTTTAGTAATCCATAATGCACATTAACCAAGCACTCTGTAAGTGATTGTTCAGTCATGCTAAAAATGCAACATTTCCTCATTATGTGGTTACATTAGTGAGTTCTTACGACATTCTTTTTTCTATTGCTACCCCATGAGCACTCAGCTTAAAGGTAATAAAACAAACAAATTAATTTTGCATTTTGAGAGCTAGAATTTCAGCTGGCTTATATAAATATAATTTCACCGGAGCTAATGGAGTTTTCAAAGTTTACACCAATTGAGACTTGACACAGAATGAGGTTATGCAATACATTTGACCAGTACAGCTTGATACTTTTGGTATGAGTACTTAATTTGGTCAAGTGAGCACAGCAAAAGTCAAACTTTCCAATACTAATGAGCTTTTTATTTTCTTTGGACTGTGGTTACAGAATGACTTATGAGGTTCAGTGTTCTACACCTGTCTGTCTTTCCTTCTTGTTGGGCTCCTGATGAGTACTAAGAACCAACAGTCAAGCTTTCCCACAAGAATTGCTTAACTCATGTCTTCTGGCTGGATACTCAGGCTTTCGTCTAAGTTCTCCACCTCCCTGGCTGGCCTCTTTTGCCACGGGGTTGTCTTGGCCGTCTGCCCTCATTATTTTTTCTCTCTGTTTCACCTCTGCTCTCTGCTGTATGATGTTCTCTTCTCTTAACTGCTGAGGAGATCTCTTTCTAAAACTTCCTCCTAGTTCTATTTCTCAAACTGATGACTGAGTATAATCATTTATTTCATCTCCTTCTCAGCATGTCCCTTGACAGGGAGCAGCCAAAGGTCAGAGGGAACATATTGAGAGAGGGATGCATTATTATCAGCTGGCCCAACACTAAAATGTGGCAACAACAATATTTGCTCTCAGTCTTCCTGGGCTTTGAAAGCTTTGAGAAGAGAGTAGGATAAATGGCAGAAGTTAGGTAGGGAGGTAGAAGGGAAATAAAAACAGAGATCTCTGAAGAAAGGGACTCAGACATAGAAAAACAACATAGTGTCTATCAACATATAGATGAAGTGCAGCCAACTAAAGATAAATTCAACTAAGAAAAGTTGATATATTCTGAAATAAAAAAAAAAAAAATAAATCTCTGAATAAATGCATTTCCTTTACTATTTTCCTTTGTTAGGATATACACTAATTAATGACAAGCTTCCAGTTTAGTTAAACTCAACTTTACAAGTGGAAAAACTGATACTGAACTTGAGATTGGTGACAATTTTTTTTTTTTTTTTAAATAAGTCTATAAATGGTCTAGAAGTCAACACAATGAGATAGGTTATGAACTAGACTATACCCCTAGAACCTTTGAAATGTCCTATTAGCAATCTGGGAAGTAAATAGAATGCAGCTGCACCCTGGGAAAGAAGAATGCACTGGGTTGTATTTCATTTTGTCATCTGTCTGAAACAGACAGAAACAGAGGCTATTTTGCATCTCACAAACCTTGTTGGAACCAGGGATAACTTCACTAAAGTGAGTTTAAAAGTCCCAGTATAAAAATAGTGTGAAAAGGTAATACAAAGTTGTCTAAGACCTTTAATATAGATGGATGATTCTTCAGTGCTGGAGTCTGGTGTTGTCTTTGACAGCTGTCTGTGCTGAACGCAAAGTGTGTATACATCAGCTACCAAATTAGAAATATCCACTCATTTGTGAGGGCATGTGTGTGTTTGATAATGATTCCAACAAGTGATTAGCTAGATGATTCTGGTACATCTGTAGTTCTCCTGTAGCTGAATGTTTGTTAGAAAGACCAAAGAAAAGCAGAAAAGTATTACTAAAGTAATAAAGGAGCATGAGGAATGAAAGAAACATTTGAAATAATAACGTGTTAGGGCGAGTATGCAAAGGCAAGAGTTCACAACAGGGCTTACAGTCATTCAAGACTCATATAATCAATAAATATGAGAAACATACAAAGATGTTCATTACCAGAAACAACTAAAGCTTTGATACTGTATTTGTTCAATATTTGAAATTCCCCATAGGGAGAATTTTGACTTATTTTTTCAGTGGAACAGAGTACTCACGGAGGGTGAAATATCACAGCAGTGACTTTCTAGATATTAATTTAAAGTATTTTAATGAAAACAAAAGTTATCATGCTCCTCATAATGTTTATTACTTTAGAGTTCATGCTGGATCCAATAACATTTTTTAGCTTGATAACAATTTCTAATAGATAGTAAAACTCAAATGCATGTATATATTATAGACCAGAAAACCAGATCAGATTAATCACCATTAATGTTTCTAATCATGATGTTTGAGCTTGTGCCAAAATCAAAATATGTTTTAAGTAAGAAACACATATACATTATTTGATTTGTTTAATTCGTAAAATCTAGCTTGAATACACCTTTTACAGTTACAGCTTCAGATAACATCCGTGTTTAATTCTTACTTCATGCACTAGAGGGTTCCCTTTCCCTCCTGTTATGAAGAAGTTACTAAATAGTTTAACATATATATTTAGGCTAGCAGGAAAAAACTTGGAGTGTGTTTTTGATTTGCTGCTATTTTAGGTAGAGGAATTTATTTAGCACATTAAGCTTTCACTATGTGAAGGATTTACTCTATAATCCTGTCTTCAATAGAAGGATATTTAATATTATCCTGTCTTCTGAATCTGTTCATTTACAGATATATATGTTTCAAAATTATTGTGCAGTATGTGAGTGATATTTACTACAATGAATCATATTTTTATACACTTATTTGTGGATATCTCTTTTGCACAAAATCCCAAACCAAAATACAAGTACACTATTATGGTGTTATAATAAAGGTATAGTAAATTAAAATACATAGGGATAAACAAATATGGCAGAGCAAATAAGATATTTTCTTGATTTTTAAATAAGAATTAAAATAAGGTGAATGTAAATTTTAAAACAGTGTGACATTGTATTTTCTTTTTAAAATGTGAAAAAACTAATGCATCCAACTACATGTTCTATGGTATTAAATTTATTCACATTTATTATACAATGCAGCAGAGACTTTGCTTGCTTGTTTGCATAATAATGTCACTAGGGCTATGAGATGCCTGTTAAGGGTGAGACTAACTTCTGCTTAATTATTGACTTTACCATCTCAGAAGTTTCTGTCTTACATGCAGAACAAACATGGCAGTAAACAGAATAATTTCTGAGAAGGACTAGGGGAAATGGTAAAACTTTAAAAATGTGTTACATTTGTCCAGTATCTTGCACTCTTCTAATAATAACAATAGCAAGTTCCGTTCAAAACTTCTTTTGAATCAAAACTGAAATATTCTTGCATTAATTACAGTAAGATAATAAATTGTAGTGTAATCATCCTTTAAATTAAACCTGCCCCTCTTTCTAGCTGTTTCTGTCTGCATCTTTTTCCATGCACTGAAGTCTAGGGTAATCTAAGTAGGACTCAATGACAGACTATAGGCACATATTAGATATCTATGCATAAACATCAAATCAGTAGAGACCTAGCTAATATAGTAGAAGATACAGACAGCTATTCAGTCGACAAAATCTAGGTGTCTTTGTTAGAGTGAGCTGAATATCTCTCCGGACCGTCTTTTTTAATTAGATTTCCATTTTGACCATAGAGGGGGCTAGACATTCCACACTACATAGGCACATATAGTCACGGATCTATAGACAAGACCTGATCCATCTTCCTAAAGTGTTTAAAGAGAAATTATTTATTTTTCCTGTCTAATTTCAGTCAGGAAATAATATTATGGGCTTAATTCAGTTACACATAATATATCAGTGCCATTTACAAAGGTCCAGGTATCCAAGACTTACCTATTAGATTGAGCAACAGCATACTCTGCAGTGAGAGTGTCTTTCCTCTATCCCTTGCTGGAATATAGAAATCCCGACAATCAGAGAACACAAAAAAGTCCCTTTGTATACAAACCATGATGCACTGGAAGAAGGTTGCTGCCCTCAAAATCTTCATCCTAATAAAGGCTTTAACAGTGCTTTCTCTAGACCTGCACACTGATAAGCATGCCTGAGTACTGTAATGTTGTGATAGCCAAAATAATTCCCATGACATCATAACTATACAACATAACTTCTCTTTATTGTTTACATAAGTATGTGGCAAATGAAATCACAAAGCATTGAAGAAAAACGAATTTTCTTAAACAAATAAGATACATAGCTACAGCTGAGCATAGCTATTGTTCATTTATAGACTAAAAACTGGTGGTGCAACCCAGTGTAGCTTTCCATCATTGCTAAGTCTGATTAACTTGCCTCTGCACTTAGAACTGCTCCAGCTAAACTGACATGGTAATTTACTAAGCTAATGCCAGATGCTTGTGCTTGTCAGTTCTACCTTACTATTTAAAAAATAAGTCTTTGTTAGTTTAGTTTGTGCCTAACTTCTTAATCTTAACTCCTATCTTATTACTTTAAATGTATGTTCACATGATTGCAAGCAATACATTTATTGCAATTTAACAAGTTACTGTTTGTCAATTGATCAGCTTAATCATGATTTTTAATGTTCAAAATGGTTAATGTGCTTAGTTCCATTTAAAAAAAAAAAAAAGGTATCTAATTTCATTTGCAGCAAGGCACGAAAGGTTTGAGAGAAGAAGGTACACATATGTTAATTACCTTGGCTCAATTCACAGCAGATAATTTGATAAGCAGCAGTAATTTGATCAGCTGAAATAGTCTGAACATATTCTGAAACCCTGTAGACAGACACAAATCTTTCTGGGAATGTGGTTTGTGGAAAAATTGTCCCCAGCTGTACATTTGGTCTCTCTCTTGAAGGTTACCCAACACTAGAGCAGAGCCAGTTATGTGTATGTTGTTCGTACTCCTCTTTTGCCTTAGTACAAAGGCAAAGATCTTTCTTTAAACAAATATCTACATTGTCAGCTTTTCTGGTGGGTTTTACTTGGTGCTTTACTTCAAAAAAGCAAGAAAACTAGCTTCAGAAAGCCTATGTAGCACTGGTGATGAGTAAGTTATATGGAACAGCATGTTTTCTGAAAAAATGAGAGCCATATGCAAGTAATTTGTTAAAGCAAGAATAAAGAAAAGGTATGAACTGATCCTGACATCATCTAGAAAGTCTGATTCCCTGCATACATAGTATTGCATTACTGACGAAGTAACTTGTTGGAGATTTTAATTTTTGTCTGAAAATACTCATCAAAGCCTGAAGAATCATATTTAATGTGATAGAAAACAGAATGGCAAAGGAAATTATATCTTATTTTCTAATTTGTTAATATAAACAGGACAGTGTCAAATTTCAGGCATTACCTACCAAGTCAAAATTCAGGTCATCAGCCCACTGATGGTTGGATAGCCTCTCATCCACAGGCATGCCACAATCACACTGTAAACATATACTATGGATTTGTTCATGCGTGTGCGTGTGCATATTGACATTAAGGAATGTACCTATATCCATGCTTATATTCAGCTATTCATGGGTATGCAATTCACTATATTAATGGATTTATTTCACCATTATCCTTTCCCCATTCTCCTTGGTCCCACCTGATATTTACCAAACAGAATATCTTTAACAAAATAACATCGAAGGAATGTAGTTATTAATACCTTAAAATTACAAATCTATACAGTAGAAATTATTTTATTATGAGTTTCATTTAGATTTTTTTTTTTTAAGGAAACATAAAAAAAACATTTTGTGCCTTGTACATGGAGATACATTCCTCTGAAAAGAATGAAAAAATTGAAAGAAAATTAAAAAAAAATCATGTTATTGCATTCCATTACCATCTCTACTATAAAACATGTTTAGCAGCAGTGAATATTTTTTCAATGTTTTAAATATTAGCCTTATTAGCCTGTGTGAAAGTGAAGGAAGTTTTGAACTATATAATCTTTTGTTATGCCAAAATTTATAAAGGTGTACTTAAAGAACATGTACTGATTTTCTAAATGTAAAAAACAGTGTACTTTCAATACTACTGATGTGCAGAGTGAAGTGCCATTCCCTTTGGGAGTCATCAAGTTTCTGAGCATGTCCAGTTTAACAGGAAGATCACCTTAGAGTGCTTCACATATTTTAGAAGTGCTTCAGCCTAAAAGCAATAAAGCTACCCAACCTGCCCTCTACAACATATTCTTAAGAGTACATTTTCAAAAAGGCAGCATAAACTTAGCTTGTGATCATGTGTTTGGTGGTTTTGTGTGCCCATCCTTTATTTGACAATCACCTGTAACATTTTTAGCATGTATTACAACTGGTTTCTATTATAAACACAATGATCCAGGATATCAGCTGGTTTAAATTAGTTTTGCTCTACTGGACTCAGTAAACAAATATCGATTTCAATGGAGCTATGTTGATTTTTATTTCCAGACGTCTTCTTCCATTGTGTAGAAATATTATTTATTATTACGACAAATTGTGTTAGCACTTCATTTCGTCTGAAGAACCCTTCACTAATAATGGTACTTTTTCTTATTGGTGACGCTTCCTAAATTTTAATCAAACTTTAGTGTGTATCACAAATCTATGCTAATTGAAGAGGTGTACATGAGGTTATGCTACTTTCAATTATCTCATTTAAAACTTTCATAGTTCCTTAGGGTAAGAAGCACTTCATATACAACTGCAAGGTTATACTCTATAGCACACCACTGACAATATCTCATCTTAGATAAAAAGGATTCCACATAACTAATTATTTTCCAGACTTTTGTGAATCATGAAGTTTTACTGAAGTGAGTATGCAGTCACACAGTATCATTTGACTTGAGCACTGTAGCAGATCTTAAATATTTCAAAAAGCTTTGCAAGTCACTATTCAGAAAGTTTTGGCTGAGGGAAACAATGTCCAACAAGATCTCTAAGTCTTGCATAAAAATATCTATATAATAAAGAGATATTTCAGAAAACTAAGGAAAAAAGGCAGATCTGAGAATTATTTGCAGGGAAGAAAGAGAATCTCCCTGTGCCCCACTGTCAGGCCATTTGATGAGTTCAGTGCATTGGCCTAGCAGCTCTCTTCTCACTGTCTTCTCTCAAAGCCACATCTTTTCATTCCACAGCAATGCTCACATACACACATCCTCAAAAAGCCAAGAGCATGCAATTTTAACATCGGGCCTCACTGGAAGTGCCCATAGTACAAATGTAGCTCATTGTAGATCACACATCACAATATGCTTATCAAACTAGTCAGACACAAAGGAAAGGGTCTTAGGCAAGAAACCATTAGGAGTGGCAAACTTTTACACCAAATAGCTCTTGTTTAACAACAGGGTAGTAGATCAGGGTATCTGGCTCATTTTGTTTGCAAGGAAGAAAAATCAATATATATCAATTTTCCATTTTTTTATTCATGCTCTTTTGTATTACTTATAAGGTAACAAAGGTGGATTTTGCCTAAAACTGCGTTCTTCTGACACTGACCTCTTGTCTGCACTGAAATTCCCAATTACAGGTGTAATCAGATATTGTGTTGTAGAAGCATATCCATATTTCTAAAATAGATAATAGTAAAGGTACAGCTAAATGCTATCATGATGTTAAGAACTGGTACAAACAAAACAGAAAGCAAATATAGCTGCACTAATGAGCCTTTAAGTTATCTGAAAATTAAAGAAGATGATAAATATATGTATCTAAGTTTAGATGCAGAGGAAAAGCATGAGAACTGAAGGATGAAGCTAAAAAAGGACTAAGGCAAAAACTAAGTTACAAACAAGTGACTTATTAAGGAAAGAATGGCTCATGGAATATTTCGACAGCTTGGTTCATTGTCAGTAAGTAATCACTCATGAAATCCATCCTCTGGCTCTAAAGAATCCACTAAATACAGCATCCAGAATATTAGTGTTCTTCTTTGGATACTAAGGAAGACATTATTATATTTAAAAGAACATAAGGAAAGCTATATAAATGAAAAGGATAATCAAAAGTAAAAAAAGATCAATTCTAGAACTCACAGATACAATGGAATAACTTAATGAACAGTCACTTTGCTAACACCTCAGTAATAATAAGGCAACCAGAGACAGACCATGGACAGTAAGCAATAGCCGTGTATAATGTGTGTCATTTCCTTTCTGGATACTGTAACAGGTCTGTTGTATATAGGTGATTCAGTAGACCTGATATATATAACAACACTTTGTTTAGAATTCCATATCAGAAGTAAAAATGTTGAAAGTAAAAATGCTGAAAAAAATACACAAATAATAGTTATTAACAGTCAAATTGTGAAGATATATCAAGGAAGATCCTAAAGGTACCGTTCAGAATCATAGAATCATTTTGTTTGGAAGAGACCCTCAGGGTCGTTGAGTCCAAGCATAACCTAGCTCTGGCACTAAATGATGTCCCTAAGAACCTCATCTAAATGCCTTTTAAACACCTTGAGGAATGGTGGCTCCACCATTTCCCTGGGCAGCCTGTTCCAGTGCCTGACAAACTTTTCTGTGAAGAATTTTTTCCATTTCCTTGTCCACCAAACAGTCCACCCATCAAATACATATCTGTCCAATTTAGAGAGAAGGCTGCTGTGGGAGACCATGTCAAAGGCTTCACAGAAGTCCAGATAGACAACACCTGTAGCCCTTCCTTTATCCACTGATGTAGTTACTCCATTGTAGAAGGCCACTAGATTGGTGAGGCAGGACTTGCTCTTGGTGAAACTGTGCTGGCTGTCCTGAATCACCTCCCTGTCCTCCATGTGCGTAGCTTCTAGGAGGATCTATTCCACAATCTTCCCAGATAGCACTGAGAAAAAGATTAAACTATATGCTACAGGATGTTCTGATTAGCTGATTTTCATTGCCTTGAAAATATTCAGCTGTAACTGTGAAAAAGCCCAACAATCTTAAGTACTGACCTAAGAAAACAGAATATATATACAGGGCTGGATAGTTACCGACTTCCTTCCACACCAGACTCCATGTCAAAAGCAAAATATGTTACCAGTTTTGACAGCAAATCTGGATACCATCGAATTAAGAAAGAAAGAAAAAAAAAAAGTAGCTGAAGATTAAGAGCAAAAAAACATATTTATGACACCCTGTCAATTATTTCAGTCCTCTAGAATGCTTTTCAAATTGTGAGTGCATGAGGGACTTTTCAGAAGGCACTAGCTGATCTAAGCCACATTTTGAGAATTTTAAACATCCTCACGTATTTAGATGACTTCATTTGTTTCCATAAAACATCGGAAGAACATCTGGCAGGAGCGGAAAGGCTTCTAAAGCTTTTTAAGGAGTAATGGTTTAAACTTCAGAAAAACAAATGTGAGTTTCTGAGGGATCACATTACCTTGTAAGGATATGCATGTCCTGAAGACAGACAGAAGCCTCAGTCACAGAAATTGGATATTAAGAAATATTGTATAGTTCCTGGAAACATAGATGTAAAATCTTGTCCAGATTCTCAAGGATACTTACACAAAATTTTCCAAAAAAGCCAACCAAAAGCAGCTTTGTCATGATGCAAAAACTTGAGAATATTTTTTATTTCCTGAAGTTTTAAATACATTTTTGTTTAAATTCCTTAAAATACAGCAGCTTGTAGAAACTTGTGTTTCCTCAGAAATTAATGTCACAGTGTTAGGGGAATAAATCAATAACGTGCTGAATAACAGCTATTTAAGGTTTTAAAAATGTGTAGCAAAATTAAATACTCAAATTTATCTTATGATCTTTGAGTCGGCCTCAAAGAGATATTCACTAAGAATGAAATGCATCAGGTATATGGACTATAATTCCTCGTACTGTCTACTTACAAATCCAAAAGAGTCTTGTGGAAGTGGGCACACAAACTATCTAAAAAGATTTTCAATTATGTATTAGTTTGGAAAACAGTGTGCCAGCATATGTTTCAAGTTCACTAAAGGCAAAGAGATTAGAGACACTGAGGTTCAGTGGATGTATTTAAGAAAAATAGGTTTTACAGGTTAAATTGAAATATTATTGAAGTATTAATTTGCCTAGTTATACATGTCATAGAGATGTTACATTGTTGTTCTTGTCTACACTATACACAGAAGGGACCTGAAGTGTCC
The DNA here is from genome assembly GCF_964273445.1 of Streptopelia decaocto. Lineage (NCBI taxonomy): Eukaryota > Metazoa > Chordata > Aves > Columbiformes > Columbidae > Streptopelia > Streptopelia decaocto. Next base: position 165,776,352 of record NC_138663.1, read on the forward strand.
TCAAAGTCTATGGTGGTGACATGCTGGATTTTTACTTTTCTTTTTTTTTTTTAATGTGGCCTGCTTGAAGCTGTTATTGTCTGGGTGTTCTTTTAAGAGATCTCAATTCTGGAGAACAAAGAATTTTTTCCAAAATCTCTAAGAAATTAGATCACAGAGAAGCCTGGCAGATATCTGATGAAGTAGCCCTATATATTTATTTTTTTTTTCTGAGACATCTATTTCTGGATATATCCAGCAACAGGATACTGGCTAGATGGACAACTGGTTTCACTTCAGGTGTTCAAGATGTTCAGTCTTAAAAGTTTGTCCACTAAATATACATTTAACTTATTGTACAGACGTGAAATTCTCTCCTTACTGAAAATCTAGATCCTGTTCTGTGTCCATAAACACAAGACTCAAGAAGACCAATCCAGAAATATTCAGAGAACAACAGAGTGGATGTTGATGACCAATGAACTGGACATGGAGAAGTCAAGAAAATCAATTAAAACTTGTGAAGTTGTTTTGAAACTCTTTATTAAACTAAAGAGCAGAAAACAGAAAGAAATAACTTTTAATAAATACTGGTATTATCCGAAATCTGACTTGGAGTTTCCCTGAATCAGTCACCCTAAAAACCCTTTATAATCATTAGAAAGAAGCAGACATTTTGTGAGGCCTGGATGTCTAACACAGGAAAGATGTCTCACATCTTAAAAGAGACTACCTCTAAAGTTGGCTCAGAGAAAGGTAAGTACTGTCTCTGTTACTTTCAGTAGCCTTCTGTTAACTGTATAGTTGCAAAATCAAATGCACAAACACTGAAGGAGAACAGCAGGATTAGCATTCTAATGTAAAAAAGATCTGGGGAAATTCACTGCTGGTGAATGCCAAACGAGACATATTAGCAGATATAATGTAAAACAGACATTTCTGGTTTGTAAACTAGCTCAATTGTCTCAGTAAAAACAAACAAACAAAAAGGATTTTAGAAAAAGTAAAGATTCAGTTCAATGGACAGTTTACTGAAAATATCTTCTCAGTGTGTAATACTGTTTAAAAACCCAGCATAGCATTAGAAGGCCTGAAGAATGAAACAAACATTATAATTACAGAATATTATAATATCTTGTTTAAACCAGGAGTCTATCTTCACTGCAAATACTGGTCTATGTTCTTCACTACCTTAATATGGGTAAGGTTACAAACACTGTAACAGTCTGGTCATGGTAGTTATTGTGGCTGTAGAACAATGTTCATGAGAAAAAACTCTGAAAGAGACTGAGATACTTTTCATCAAGTATGAATGAATAATAGACTTAATAAACACATGCAACATGATAAGTAGTACAGGAAAAGAAAGAGCAGATTTTTGTCTTATTCTTTTTCCTTTTTATAAAACAGACTTATGGCAAAATGAGAAGATATGTAGATTTGTAAGAATACATACTCTCACACGGTGTAGAATTGTCACAAGTTATCCAGAATTTAACAAGGCTTGAAAAAAGGGGATCAAAAATGCTTATGAGTCAAGGACACTTAAGGAATGCAAAATGCATTAGTTAAATACACCATGGGGAGCATAAAAATAGATGCTATGTTTCATAGCCTAATGTGATCTCTGACTTCTTTGAGAGAAAGTAAACTTTTTTGCCCCTTCTTTTTGTTTGTTCAGAACTGGTCACAAAGTAGTAGATTCTCTAAAAATTATTATTTTAAACCAATCTGTTAGTCATTTTGATGCAAGAAAAGTAAGATATGAATGAAATACTCCATAGACTGTTGTAGGAGCTCTTCTGCCTGAGTAGACTGGAGACAGTAGAATTATGCTTTCTAGCCAGAAATCAAATTACAAAGCTCTTGGAACTCCATATCCATCATTTCTGTCCACCATGTGATATGCTCTACACATTCTTCAAGTCCATTCTGTGAGCTTTCAAACTCTCTTCTTTTTCCAGCCTTCTCACTTCAGCGCTGTTTTTTGTATGACGCTGCCTAAGATAACTTTTCTCCTTAAGCACTGTTATATGTAACACAAGCAGAAAAAAACTGCTGGAATGCATGCATTTTTGCCATATATAAGTAGCTAAAGCTTTTCAGATCACTCCAAAGCTTCAAGAGCAACAAACTGTGATTCTGCAAGAGCACCCAGCTGTTCCAGAAAACAGTAGTCAAAAGAAACAGGACAAGCTCCACAGGAACACTCATGTACAAGTAGTGCCTTTCCCAGTAGGGCTGTCAGCCATCACAACTCAATTTAGATTGCTGTCATGCTCTACTACACTTCCCTAGCCAAGACTATGGGCTGCTTCCATACAAACACAACATTTGATGAAATCTTCAATAGAACCTAAACCCAAACTGTATTTTGTTCAGCTTGTATCACTTGTTCATGAACCTGCTCCTGAGTAACCACTTAATAACTGTAACTTTGATTGTGTGATGATAGAATTTACATCCCCACTCAGGTTACATTGATTGCCATGAAAGTAAGGTAAGTTGATTGACCTTGTATGAATCTGTCAAAATAACACACATGGTATGTCTAGTGAATGACCTGTTGTTACTGGTCAAAATTGCTCACTTTGAAGAACAGCTAAAAACAGAAAAGAGGAGAATTTGGCTTAAAGATTACACTGTTATTCTCCTTGAATATATTGACAGTAAAGGGATAATTGTAGAAAAAGAATGAGTATAAACTGTGCTTGACTAAGCTTTGGTTAGAAATCTAAACAAAGATTCTATCTATCTTGAGAGAAGCCAGATTCTTGAACAGTGTTTCACCAAGATAACTGAAGACAAGGAACATAAATGCTTCTGGATGAAGCTGAACATATTTATTAACAGAATTGTATAAAGGACTTGAATGTAATAGCCAAGAACTAGTCATAACACTTTGGCTTGCTCCTGTGTCCCAAAGGCCTTTATTAGTGTGATAAAAAGGAGGGCAGAACTTAGACATAGTTAGGAAAACACAAGGGGAACTGGTGGGTGAGATTTCAAATACACATATTACCTAACTTTTATAGTACTTTCAGGACAATAATAAAAAAGCCAAAATAAGAAATTCAAATTAAAAAAAAAAAAAAAAAAAAGCTGTATCTCCTAATTCTATAATTTTGTTTACTTTTTTTTTTTTTTTGGTCAGACAGTAAGAGGGCTATTTATTTTATCTGTCATGGGTATTTATTTTATTGATGGTGAGCAAAAAACATATTTAAAGGAAGATAAAGAATTTTAAAATTCTCTAGTTTCTGACCTAAATCCTGCAGAAAATGGTTTTAAAACTCTTAAATATGATGATGTATATACCTGACATAAATATTTAAACTGCCATTTGAGAGTAGAAGTGAAGTTATCCTGTTTGTAGATACAGTTAGATATAGTCTTCCAGATTTTGTGACAGTAAGTGCTCTTTTCATTCCTTCTGCTATGATTAAAATCAAGACAAGCACTTTATACCTTATCTTCTAATGCAAATGAATTTGAAGGTTTTACTCTGAGTATGATGGGTGTCATACAAAGCAGTCTGTAAATTTTTTGTGGTGCTGGTAATGACCTTCTACTTTGTCACTTCTATGACTGTTCTGTACTTCATCAAATATTAAACACCATCTATCTAATCTATCTGAACAGAGTGAACAGAGTGATGGTTCCTGTGTAACACACACGACTTAAGTTACAGGCTAGAGTTCAGCCCTACAGCTAGGCTATTGAACTTATAATTTTTGGTTATTTACATTCATATCAAATGCCAGAGAAGATTAATCACTGCAATACTGTTCACAAACATGTGTGCTGTTCCCTCAGCCTCAAAGAAATGTAAATTCAACTTGTAAAATATCAATGAACTACAAAGAGTAAATCTCATGTAAATCTTATGAAGTTTCTACACTCCCCAAGTACATTATGAAACACTACTAACCAGTATGCAGGAACTCTGTTGCAGTTGAAAGTAAGCAAAACCATATTTACAGTATGTGAAATATGAATCCTTACCTTCTTTGCAATGCATAGTATTCAGGGCCTCTGTCTTCCAGGTGATACCTACAATTACAAATGGGAAATTAAGTCTTGAGGATTGAGGGGACATTTAACCTATGGTACCTACTGTTGAGCTGACCATGTGACTTCCCATAACTATTGTCAGCATCAGCTAAATTAATACAGAGCCTTGATGCCCACACAGGGGAATTTCACATATCTTCTGGGGATTGGTTCAAAAAGTTAAAGAAAGTGACTGTCGAGTTGCAGACTGACAGCAGCTGAAGAATGTGCAGTGTGTCTTAAAAGTATGGTGTTTGGGGTAAAACTACCAAAGATGTCCTTAGTCTCCTTAGCCTTTGCAATGTCTGAGTGCTTATTGAAAATGCAAGGAAGATCCAGTCATATTCCCTTTTTACAGTAAAATTCGCTATGCTCACAAGCAATAAATTGGACAGCATGTGGCATCAGTTTTAAGAAATATCAGGATCCCCCTGGCATGGAACCTCTCCATTGCTACGCTACCTTTGGAGCCATTTTTCAATGTGTGCGAAGGATCTGCAACACAGTAGAGCACTGAAGACTTATGTGTCTGAAGTCTATTCAACACAATAGGATGAAATTGTTTTTAACAGCAAAAAACTCTAAATGCCTGTCTTATCTGTGGATGTCATTTGAAACAAACAATGAAACATATACACTTATGCATGGACTGAGAAACTATGGACACACAAATCAATCCCAAAATTCAACTCGTTTTGTATCTCATACTACAGATTTGTAGAATGCATTAATTTTCATTGCAGTCTTCTGCTGAAAAAAACAGCCACTAAGAAGTGCTGAGACAAAATACAGCTTAAGAGGATCCTGCAAACACTTAAACTCTAAATGTGCCCTAAGCAGAAACAACCCAATATCCTGCATTTAAAATGAAAATATATTTCTCCTTTGTGAATAGTTAGCTGGAGCCAAGAGCACATCTGTTATGAGGATTCCACCTCGTTTTTGTGCTCAGCATTCCTGAGAACAAAAGGTTTTTTTGTTGTGTCTTTTTTTTAAAGATCATTTACAAATGTATATCTGCAAAAACCTTTGTATTATTTATTTTTTTTATTTTATTTAATGTTTTCTGTTCATCCATTGCTTATCATTAGGTTCAATAACAAAAAGCTGAATCTCTCCTGAAGTGATAATGGAAAAAAGGGATATTAGAGAGAGGAAATGTTATGGGAGTGACAGAAGAATGCAGCTATAAATTTTGATGAACAGTGAGTGTTCAGTGACCCAAGACAGAGGAAGCTATACATGATTTATAACTTTGAGATATTCTGTAGTTGAGGTAATTTAAGACATAGAGTTCTATCTAATTAAAAGTAAGTACAGTATCTACTTCGGTCTTAGCTCTTTTATTGGGTCTTGGCTTCAGTAAAATTATTTTCATGTGAACCACATTGCTATTTTAAGGGCCTCTGTATGGTGTATTGGTTGATTTATTATTATCTGATTTACACATTGAAAATGATTGCCCTCGGGAGAATTACAATGGGATTTGATTCAGATGTAAATAAATAACAGAAGAGCCCTGAGATCTCAGCACAGTTTGCTTCTTTTTGTGGAGCTTTCCAGATTTCCTAACTTGCCAGAAAATATTTTCCAAACCTAAAGGCATAATTTTACAATTTGTGTCCCACTTTTTTTTTTTTTTTTTTTTTTTTAATTGATACATTATTTATATAATGCACAGCTGTCTCTGACTTCTCCGGTATGGTTGTCCTTGTGGTCATTCCTGTTGTAAATTCAGGCTAGATAAATATTTCCAATACTCTCATTTGATACCTGAAAATAACTTTCTATTATTTGCTATATGTATAAAAATACCCTGATTCTGCAAATACGTGCACACACACATAGATTTATCTAAAACCTAAGTTGAAAAACAACATACAGAAAAACCTCAGATGTCTTAAAGTCAAAGCCTGAACTTCCATTTTTTAGACACCTGGCACTCTGAGGGAAATCCAAAATCTGGATTCAGGCACATTAGACAGGAAATCAAGAGAACTTGCAAGTACTGGTCAGGGAACTGCAGAGCTAAGCAGAAGAAAACCCAAACTTCCCTAGAAATTAGGAAACTGAATGGGACTTTCAGGGGCTTATCCTGACCACCAGAAATTAATAACTTTTTCCAGAAGAACTCACACAATATTTCTGCCTATTTTTTGCACAAATGATTGGCAATCTAAAGTAAATTACTGTAACACAATTAAAAAGATTGCAACTCTAGTTGAGGGACAAGGAATTTTTAAATACCTTGAGATGGATAACAAGAATATGTTTGATATAAGAGCATGTATCATTCATGATCTTGTGTATAACTTTTTACTTCTCCTCAGGTGTAAACTTTTACCCACAGCTTTACAGTTTCATCCCTAGTGATGACATAAGAAATCCATCCTACATTCAGTGAAAGTAACCACAACGACTTAATACAGTATTAATTGATTAAAATATTAACTAATTCATTGCTTTTTACCATCAATTATTTGGAGACCTCCTTTACTTTAAAGAGAACAGATGGACTGTCTTTAACACTTATGATGGCCTGGCTTATCTGTTCTTTTCTTTCAGTTTCATGTTTTCCTTTTGGAGTTCTAGGGGACAGAGTCCCTTAAGATCATTGAGTCCAACCATAACCTAACTCTGGCACTAAACCATGTCCCTAAGAACCTCACCTATCCATCTTTTAGACGCCTCCACAGATGGTGACTCAACCACTTCCCTGGGCAGCCTGTTCCTGTGCTTGACAAACCCTTACTGTGAAGAAGTTTTCTCTAATATCCAATCTAAACCTTCCCTGGCACAACTTGAGGCCTTTTCCTCTCTTCCTATTGCTTCTTACTTGGAAAAAGAGACCAACATCCTTCATGCTACAACCTCCTTTCAGACGGTTGCAGAGACCAATAAGGTCTCCCCTCAGCCTCCTTTTCCCCAGGCTAAACAGCTCCAGGTCCCTCAGCTGCTCCTCATAAGACTTGTACTCCAGACCCTTCATGAGCTTCATTGCCTTTCTCCGAACTCTCTCTAAGTACCTCAATGTCTTTCCTGTAGTGAGGGCCCCAAAACAGAAGACAGGATTTGAGGTGCAGCTTCACCAGCACTTAGTACAGGGGGACAATCACTTCACTAGTCCTATTGGCTACAAGCCAGGATGCTGTTGGCCTTTTTGGTCAGTTGGGCACACTGCTGGTTCATGTTCAGCTGGCTGTCAACCAACATCCCTAGGTCCTTTTCCACCAGGCAGCTTTCCAGCCACCTTTCCCTAAGCCTTTAGCAGTATATGGGGTTGTTGCGACCCAAGTGCAGGACCCGGAACTTGGCCTTGTTGGACCTCATGCAATTGGCTTCAGCCCAATGATCCAGCCTGTCCAGATCCCTCTGTAGAGCCTTCCTACCCTCAAGCAGATCAACACTCCCACCCACCTTGGTGTCATCTGCAAACTTACTGAGGGTGCACTCAATCCCCTCATCCAGATTGCTGATAAAGATATTGAACAGAACTGGCCCAAATCCTGATACCTGGGGAACATCACTCATGACCGGCCACCAACTGGATTTGGCTCCATTTACCACAACTCTTTGTGTCCTGCCGTCCAGACAGTTCTTTACCCAGTGAAGAGTATGCCTGTCTAAGCCACGAGCTGCCAGCTTCTACAGGAGAATGCTGTGGAAAACAGTGTCAAAGGCTTTACTGAAATCAAAGTACACAACATCGACAGCTTTTCCCTTGTCCACTGAATGTGTCACCTTGTCATAGAAGGAGATCAGGTTAGTCAAGCAGGACCTGCCTTTCATAAAACTATGCTGACTGGGTCTGATTGCTTTGTTTTCTTGTATGTGCTGCATGATGGCACTCAGGATGATCTGCTCCATGACCTTCCCTGGCACTGAGGTCAGATTGACAGGCCTGTAATTCCCCAGATCCTCCTTCCAGCCCTTCTTGTCGATGGGTGTCACATTTGTCAGCTTCCAGTCAACTGGTACGTCCCCGGTTAGCCCGGACTGCTGATAAATGAAAGTAGCTTGGTGAGCACTTCTGCCAGCTCCCTCGGTACCCTTGGGTGGATCCCATCTGACCCCATAGACTTGTGGGTCTCTAAGTGGTGTAGCAGGTTACTAACCATTTCCATTTGGATTAATGGGGCTTCATTTTGTTTCCTGTTCCTGTCTTCTGGCTCAGGGGGTTGTGTACCTGGAGAACAACTATTCTGACTAATAAAGACTGAAGCAAAGAAGGCATTTAGTACCTCAGCCTTTCCCTCATCCTCTGTCACTATGCTTCCCCCAGTATCCACCAGAGGGTGGAGATTCTCCTTAATTCTCCTTTTGTTGCTGATGTATTTATAGAAGGATTTTTTTGGTTCCCTTTTACAGCAGTAGCCAGGCTCAGCTCCAGCTGAGCTTTGGAAGATGTGTTTTTCTCCTATTGACAATTTTTGGTGTAAATGGCAGCATGCAATGAAGTCACAATAGCTCTGACAGGCACCATTCCCCAGAATCTGAGTGAGGTGGGCTGACATGTTAGAGAGTGACAGAAACCACTGACAGCCCCCAGAACTTTCAGGGAGGAATGAGCCAGAGCTGGGGCCCAGCCAGCCTGTCCCATCACAAGCAGATGGAGATGGGACCAGAGACAAGACAAGATTGAAAAGTCTGGTCAGGAGATGAGGTCCCCAGAGAGTCAGAGCCAGAGACAGGGCTGAGCACAGAGACCCCTACAGCATTAGTGCAGCCGGCATGGGTGCTGACCAAGCCAAAATGGGGCACAGGGACCCTGAGTGGGGGATCCTAGGTCAGGCCCATCAGGGCTAATAGGATCAATAGTGCTCTCAGGACCCTGGCAATAAGACTGTATCTTTATGAGAAGCTAGAGGATGAAAGAGCAAAAGTTATATACTTTTGGTGAAACAGAGATTTAGGAGCAGTATTTAAATCTAAGTGGGTTGTAAAATGAGTGTTGTTCCTCCCAAGCAATGTCAGTGCTGCTCTAAAACAATATAAGATGAAAGCCCATAATTTGCAGATTCAGGTAAGGAAGTTAGAGATGCAAGATTCCTAAGAAATTGTCATTAGGTTTCTAAAGTTCTTGTGGCAATTCTATCACATGACCTAGATATCATCACAGTGTAAGTTACATGAGCTTAAGTTTTGTTATTTTATTTTTAAATCTCAGCCTTATCCCACTGAAAGTTTCAAACTCATCTGCTCCTATGTCATTGCTAAAATCCCTTTTGAGCTCAGAGTTTTAAGGCAAATGGAGAGAAAAGAGACGCCTGATTTATTACTCAAGATATGTGACTCATATAGTCCTGTCAATGTCCAAGAGAGGTTTTTTCTTCCTCCCTCAATTACACCATTATTTTAAATACCACATACGGTTCACAGTGTTATCAAACTTTTCTACAAAGAGAATCACACATGCACGAAGAAACTTAGTAAGAAATGAAGTAAGAAACACAATCATTTAATGAACAAATTTGTGTGGTAAAAAAATGCAGGAGCAGTAAGGTAGTATGAGAAAAAATAAACGAATGCAGGAGAATAATGTCAAGAAAAAAGAATGTAAATATGAATGATAATGCAAAAAAAAAAAAAGTAAGAGGAGGAAAATATCAAGAAATAGGAAGCAGTAGAAAAATTAATAAAAATGGAAAAAAAATCACTGAAGACAATGTATTTGTTGCAAGAACACATTGGAGGTAATTACAGCAGTTGCTAATCAAAAATCTGATATAAAAATGTACATGACACACTTGCGTGTGAATTAAAAAGACAGTCTATCAAGATATATCATAGGATAGCAAGCAATTGCAAATTAATGCAACAGCTTGTGCTTATTTTTTATGTCTAGATAGTGAAAGGACAAGAAAACTTCACCTCAGGATGAACTCATCAACTCAAGAACTCAAACATTAGTGTGTGTGTGGTTTTTTTTTTTAATGGAAAACCAAAAATTATTCTTAAACTATTTTTAAAATGCAAGATTTTCTATTCTATTCCAGTGTTTTTCATTAATGTATTTATCTTTTCATCATGCAGCTTATCAATGTTTTAATTCATACTTCTGTTGAATAATATATTTCAGTGTGATTATATCCTCAAATGCTTATTTTGTGTCTGGTAATTAGTACAAACAGATGCCTAGGTATAGTATGTGATTGCATTGTGCATGATGGTAGTATGTTTTTTGGTCAATAATTAAAAGCATGTTCAAAAACATTCAAAAAGTGGTAGAATTTAATTTTTCATTATTTTGTTACAAGACAAAACAAACCAAAATGTAACATCCCTGCTGAATATTTGGGTTTGTAAGGAATGTTATTGGCAGTTAGTTTGTTTTATTTTTTCTCTTTAACAAATGGATACATGCATGACCTCTCCTTCTGTTAAATCCTAGTTAAGGTAAAACACCATCAATTTTGGTTTCAAGACATTAAGGTCAATGCTACAGTCTCACTTCTGTTAAATTCATTTACTCAGCTTCATATCCACTAGGTAAGTGAGAATGTAAGTTATTAACTTTGTTTTGATTAATTTTAGATTACAATATATGCATTCTGCAAAGCAGTCCTTGTCCTTAAATTATTCACTTCATAGGTCATGTATCCCCATCTCAGCTCCTGGTACCTCTCTTACAATACATACCAAATTATTATCCCAACATCAATCAAGAGATAGACTACCCAGCCAAGAGCTACCAGGAACTAGGACATGGCCTCACATGACACAGATGTAATATACTGTATAAAAACACCTACCATTTTGACATAATCTTAGTTACCACTACATAGAGATGGAAGATGAGGTGAATAATTTCTAACAATATGACACCATGAGCCATTTACTAAAGGGGTAATTTTTTACTGTCATAATAAGAACATTTTTTGTAAGAGACACAAAGAGTGAATACAGAGATGTGACTGTCATCACAAACAACTGTTCCTTCACAAATTGATAAACATATGCATGCAATAAAGAAAAAAAAAAGACAGGAAAGCCTGAAGAGCAAAAGGAACATAGAATCATAGAATCATAGAAAGTCTTGAGTTGAAAGGGATCATTGAATCCAGCTCCTGTCCCTGCATATGACAGCCCCACATTTCACACCATAAGAAGAGAAAAGAAATAATGAGCTCAGAAAGGTAGATGGTCATAAGTTAGAAAGATGGACCTAGAATTTAAGACAGTTTAAGTTTAAAGATTTATATATCACAAAAAAAACTAATACACATTCAGAAGCCATACATTTTGTGGTATGCTTTATCTAAGAAGGGTAGTCTTCATGTCCTGAAAAATTTTTGTAAACGTAATGATTTCAACCTTAGATACTTTGTAACTCATCTGCCAAAGATTTCTTCTAGAAGGTGGACAACATGCCTTCCAACTAGCAGTCTGACTTGAGCAAAGGAGATGTTTGAACCATCATTTACCACTGCCTGGGTGGGTAATCTAGGCAATAGGCTTTCAGACATGAGGGAGAACATAATTTCTTCATTTCCCTGCTTTTTTCTAGATCTGCTTTTGAAAGCACAATTGGGTCTAACCCTAGAAGTAAATAAACAATGTGAGAATCCCACTGCAAACTCAGGTATGCTTTGGAGGTTTTGAGGACTATGCCAAGAGCTGTGTACACGGGAACTAGAAGTTTCCCATGGACTTCGAATGTTTCCCTGGTTTGGTAAAGGGTACAAAACTGTTCTGAAAAGGTTCAGAGGTCCATTAATACCAAATATTGTCTTAGCATGATTAATAGTTATCTAAATCTTTTCATTATTTTAATTCCTTATTCCCTCAGCTCTCCTTTGGCCATCTCCTAAGATTGAATAATGATGGTTTTGGAGTGGATTTTTTAGACTATAAACTCTCTCCTTCTCTCTGAGTATTCAATATAGAGCCTAAGTATCACCAGACCCTTACAGGCACTCTTACAAGTAAATTCTTACAGTAAACAAAGTTTTGGATACTGTGGCTAAGTTGGTAGGAGAGAAATTATTTAGACTGAAAGCTTTACTATAGATGAAGCAGAAGAAAGATAAGGGAGCAATTAAAATATTTTGGATTCTTTGAAGTTTCAAGTTCTCCAAATCCTTCAAGGTCGATAAAGAGATGACCTAGATTAACTCCAACAGATGTATTCCAATTCAATAATTGTAAAAAGGTTACAAACACATTTTTAAGCACAATTCTCAGAAGAGAACAAAAGACAGAGTTCTGGTTCTGGTGGAGTATGAGAACTAAATATAAAAAGATATATATTGCAATCATATTAGCAGTTCTATCACAGTAGAATAAGCACCAGGATAGTGTTAGGTAGTTTTTAGAATGCAACTGGCCTAAACAGTACAGTTCCATGCAGAAATATCTGAGCTATTATTAATATGACACCATTTTAAGTGTTCATTGTGACAGCATTGTGTCACTTTTTGTACCAATCTTTCCTATAGAGATAATTGTTATAAAGTATCAAACTTCCTGTATCTTGTATATTAAAGTAATCAGTTCAGTTTAAAATGAATCTACCCTGACTCGTTGACATTCAGAGAACGATAAAACTAATGACCAAATACTTCAGCCTTCACACAGAAATTAAGGTACTGAGAAGCCTAGATAGCACTCTGAATAAGTAGCAGTCAGCACTGCAGGGAGATAGGTAGGGAAAAAATAAAAGAAAAAAGCAACAAAAACAACAGGAAAAGAAAAAAAAAAAAGAAAGAAAGAAAAAAAAAACCACACAAAGAAACCCCACATAATATGTGTGGTCACTAGTTTTGCTGGTCTTGGGTTAGTATTTACAGACATCCTTTTGAAGACTTCTAAATTTTATGAGAAACAATAAGGCATTAGCTAATACAATTTCTTTATGCCTGAAGTATTTCTCCCTCAACACTTCTCAAATTACTTCTGCAAAATAATTACTGTAAACTTTGCTTATGGATGTTGCATTGTGCTTTTGTGAATGAGATGTCATCATTCATCTGAACAGGGTGGTAAGCCTGGAAGAGATAGGGAGAAACTCTTAATTACTTTAACTGTAAAAGCCATCTATTACGAGAGTTTGAATTAACTCCCATTTGCCTCCTTGCATGTCTTGACTAAAATAAGTTTGCTCAAATATAAAATAATTCACCTATACTTAAAGAAAAACATACATGAGATAAAGCATCTGACTGTCACCTCCTGAGTTTACTTCACTGGTTTAAATTATCCAGAAAAAAATACTCAGAAGCCTTAGTTACTGACACTGTGCATATCCAAAGGTAATATTACAACAAGCCAACCCTACGATTAGGAGACTCAATGAAGGTAAAGTTAAATTGAATGAAAGATATTGTCTAAATTCGTAACTCTTGAAGGATAAAATAGTTTTAAACATTATATTTAATTTTTCTGTGTATTCCCCTAAGAAGTAAAAAGATTTGTCTTCATGCTAATTAACTTTAGAAAACAAACTTCTTTTTTTTTTTTCCCTCCATAAAAAGTTAGCCCTTGATAATATCATGAGTATTGGGAAAGCAGTAAAAATATTTTGTCTAATCCATTTTGAATGGCAACTTCAGGGCTAAATTGTGGGATCATATCATTGGGTGATAATTAAGAATCTGGATTTTATGTTCATGTCAGTGAGTTTGGGCATGTTCAAACACATTTTTTTTTTATTATTTCAATCAACAAACAAAGAGAATCCACATCTTTGGATAACAACATCAAAACATGGAAATTCTGCTCTGAACATCTCTGGAAATTTTGATCAATATATCAAAACTGTGTTGAAGTAAAAATTGCTTTCCTCATACATTCAAATCATTCATTTGTTTAGAAACACTTTTACAGTCTGAAATATCCACTCAGAACCAATATCGTAAGAGCAAGTGTGGAGCCACAATTGTGGAATATAGGCTAAAATTTTAAGAATTAGCTCTGTCACCATTTGAGTCTTTAATCCTCCAGCTGTGCATGTGTGTATTAACTCCAGAAGAGCTCTGGAAGGGTGCAGGGATGTGCCTACATAGCCCACTGAATATTCAGACTATACATTTTACTACCTCTCAACACAACTTTCACTTAAACTAAACTATCACATTTCATATCTTTTTCTCACTGAGAGAAAAACAAAAAAAAAGAAATTTTATAAAAACTTGCATCTGCCCATAAAATTTATGACATTTAAACTCTGAATTTCTAAAAGCACATTAGAAAATGAGTCACATTTATTTTAAATGTATACTTGTCTAAGACTGTGCAGTAAAATGAAGACCAAATTATGATATACAGTGGACAGGTACTGTATGCATTTTTTTCATTGTTTGAAGAGCTTGAGGTTTTGTCTGGTTTAGACCAAGAAATTAAATAAATGTCCAGAAATCTTGTACAACACTGCTGTAGCAGAAGTTGGGACACTATAGTAAGCTATAAAATGAACAACATCTATACTCTCTATTCTTCTCTTTCAAAAACACCTAGCCTGCAGAACATTATTTTGCTGGGTTTTTTAATAACACTAGGTGAATCACTAAATTGGAAAATGGTCTGTTTAGCAGATATTGTCACTGTATCAGGATATTGTCAGAGAATAATTCTCTCCTGCAATTACAGAAACATGATATATGTTACAGTAATCCTGGATACATAAAGCAAGATCCTGTTTATTTTCAAAAGAGAGGTATAAAACCTGTAGGAATGTAACAGTACAAAACTTTGCTGAATTGCACTTATACTATTTGTCATCTATTGTATTTGGAAAAATGTGGAGTTAGGTATTATTCTCTGTGTGCAAGGGCAAAACAATTTGATTGTGACTGGATTAAATAACAAATCTATTTGAACTGTTCCCCTTTCTCCATAGACTGGTGATGAAGAGTAGAATTAGGTGGGTGTAAAGCTTTAGAGACATGCCAAAAATTAAGGCAATTGTGTCCCCTATGTTGTTCATAAAGATAACAGTTCAGTAACAATAACACTTTTAATAAAGCTGAATCCCAGTTCATTCTTATCTTTAGAACAAACGAAGAGTCACAATTAATTGTCCTTCCACACTTCAAGCACACAAGCACAATGATGTGCAAACTCTTAGAAACAAATGCCTGTGACTTCTCTCTGTTTTCACTGTTCAAGCTATCTTATTCTTGATATCAAATTCCTATTTTACATAAACCACACAGCATTAACAATTGCCTTTCCATATCATCTCAATAAGCTTATTACTGAAGGAAGAGTGGCTGCATCAATACGAAAAACTGTCAATGAGCCCACGCCCTGTTGGACAGCTCCAAATTAATGATCTATTTCATTACAAAAACAGCATTTCCCTTCTTTTCCAGATGACAGTGATTATAGTCAGCCATGGAAAAGTTTCTCCAGATGAGGTGCCTGAAGGAGAGCACTAATCTGACTCTTCTGAAAGAGCAATGCTTTCATTTCCCAGAGGCTACAAAACACCACAAAAGAATGTTCTCCTTGGCTTCTACCCATCTTTCCCCCTCAACATACACTTCTCAATTTATTGAACAGCTTCAGAGACTGAACTGCAGAATTTAACTCCTACATATCTGAAGTGAAGAGGATTCAACCTGATTAGCCTGACTTTCCTGCAAATTTCTTTGTTCTTTTCCATCTTACATTGAAAAGGCAAAGAAAGGAATGGGGTGGGGGGTAGGGGGGAAGAAAATGCATAAGTAGCCATGAATAGATAATCTGCTTCTTCAAAACTGCACATTTCCTGAGGTACTTAACCTATGAAGTGACACAGAATAAGACAAGAAGGAAAGACTTTTCAGGAGGAACAACCAACAATATGGTTAATGAAGGCCAAGAGGCTGCTCTGAGTTTACCGGTGGTCCTTCAGTTATGAATGACAGAAAAATGGGATAAATGCTGATGGCAGATCTACGGAATGTGATGTATTTACTTTTCAAGAGTCACTATACTCCTTCTTGCCCATAACAGGCAGAGGAAAAAGAAAAGAAAAACCTCCAAATCTCAGTTTCAAAGGAGTCTCTGGCTTGAGATTCACAAGTAACCAAAGAGACAAATATGAAACTGTATGGCACCTGTGTCACTGGGTTCAGCAATGTTTACTGTTCTCGAAAAAGATATGGAAATATTCATCAAAAATAGTATAGACTTAGGCTGCAATAGGTATTTTAACAAGAATTTCAGCAAAAGAGAGGCTTGAACCAATGCAGTCTGACACAGAGGCAGTCTATGTACATGCTCAAGCCACTTGCTGACCTGATGACTAGTCATGAATCTCTTTAGGGATACACAGTTTTCTGTTCAGTAATGAGACAAATCTCCATCCCTGATGACTCAACTGAAAAGGCTGTAAGATTTTCTCCTTTTCTAGGCTTTGCTATATAAATGGGATTTTTTATAAAATGGTGACTATTCTCAAAAAAAAAAAAAAAAAAAAAGTATAAATTGAAGCAGCTCGTTTTATTTATTCTGAGGATCTTCTTATCTCTTCTTCCTGGTATCTAAACACCTGTTTCGTTTCTCATTACAAACTACAGGAAAAATAGTATTCTATATCAGTATTCAATAAACAAATCAATGCAACAGGCATATGTTACTACTCAGAACCAGCAAAAATGTAAACATCTGCTCTAAATCCCCAAACAAAACATGTTTTCCTTGGGGACATTTAAGTTTTCATTTCCTGATAGATCATCTTTCTTGTCTCAGGCTTCTTATGGGAAATCCTGAAGCCATTATTCTGGATAAAAATAAATAAATGTAAGAACTCCAAAGCAATTAGGATTAAAAAAAAAAAACCCAAACCCAACCCTGATTAAATTGTTTAGAATATACACAGGCTATGTGATCACAGACAGATAAAACATGGTTAAAAATATTAACTACAGTTTTTCTTCTTTTTTTTCTCTCCAAATACATATTAACAAGTCTTTGTACTTGCACTTTTATCTTTCTGTTTGGATTAGCAAATATGAGTAAGACTGGATATAACAGCTTTCTGCTGTTTTGGACATAGGCTTGTATATCTTGATGTAACTATATAATGAAACTATCGTAGAGGGTTAGGGCATCATACAGTTTGATTTTAAAATCAACGTATTATTAAGGATCAGAAGGCACTAAGGACGCCACTTCTGATCAACAAATGTTAGTGTGGAAGTACCAAAAAATTGACTTTGGAATGGTGGGCAAAAATCACTTTGAAAAACTATTTTGTAACTTTTCCCAAGGAACTGTCTTTGACACTGTGATCTTTAATTGCATGGTTGAAACCATCTTTCCTTGGAAACCTACTGAAGAACTGAGAAGAAACAAGACTGAAGACACTGACCAGATCTCACTGTGAAGTCAGCAAAAGAAGATCTGGATATGCAGGTTTCTCAGGAAGGTTTGACCTGGAAGATGTTTAAGTTAGCACTATGATTCATCACATGGATAATTTATCCTTTTGCAACTCAGGATTTTTGTAAGATGCAAACAGATTTCACTGTACAATCAGTCAAAATATACACAAAGCTATCAGACAAAAGTAACATAGGATGAAACCCCGACATTAAAGACAGTGGACAATTTTGTTACTGATTTCAGTGTAGCTAAAATCTGCTGAGCATCTTTATTACTTCCTGACACATAAATATAACTGACATGCTAAGTAAGTTTCTATATATACCATGATGTTTAACAGTACTACCTTCCTAAAACAGTAAAGTATACAGAGTATATGTAATCAAAATGTGAATTTAACTGAATACTGGAGAGGAAGTGTTAAATATTAGCTGCTTGATTTAGGTAAACCTGTAATTAAATCAGTTGGAAGAGCTTTATAAGATTTGTCCATATCCACAACCATGAGAATACATTGGTCATTTATTACATTATGTTTCAGTACTTTATCTTGACCTGGTTTTCTACTCTAAAAAAGGGAGTGCTTCTTTCTGTGTTACTGAAAGTAATATCATGACTTTTTGTTTGGCTGGTACACTCACTCATTTTTTTTTAACTTAATATTAAAAATAAAATTAATTACAAGACTCTGTAGAAACAGAATCTAGTTGTTTGTACTTTTTGTTTTGCAAATCAGCAAGTTACAGACATTAAATCTGTGAGTGGATTTCATAGTGTTGGCATTAAAAAAATAATCATATTTCAAAGAATTAGACAAACCTTACTATTAAAAAAGTGAAAGTAGAAATTCTACTTATGTTTGTATTTTAAGAATACTGACAGTTGTATCTTTTTCTGGCCCATGTGATAAGTTGAAAGACTTGAAAATTTTTGTTTTGCTTAGAATATTGTTAGACTACTAGTTAGAATATCTGTTTTATTGATCCAGCTGAGATCAGTGTAATTTAAACTGTAGATTTGTAAATAACCATCTGCCTACATTGGAATCTGCATGCTACACTGAGTTTTAAACAAGAATTCTGTAAATGCTTTGTTCCAGCTTCCTTGAACTAATAGGGTCAAATTCTCCTTAAGATGCACATCTGGCCCCGTTTGCTGAAACAGGACATACTGCATTTTACAAAAAGGACTAAAGATCAGCCAAGTAATCTTTCATGTATTTTGCAAATGCATTTACACAGTGTGCAGCTGCTGCGGTACTCTTCCAAGGTGTTCCCCTTATTTGTGCCTCTGCTTCTCCCAGTGTTGGAAGCGGAAATTATTCCATTGCTAATTCCAGATTAATCATTATTAAATACTGGTTCTTAAGTAGGAGAGCAGGAATGTCTGGGATTAACATCAGCACTTCAGTATCCAGGAAACAAAGGCAATAAAATCTTAAAAGTAATAGGCTTCTAGTTATTTTTAATCTTCCTGGTTAAGTTCTAAAACTTTGATCCTTCAAAAGAAAGCAAAACCAAACTCAGATACGTACTGCTTGACAGAATGTATCTTTCTGGTATATTACGAATGTACAGAGTAATGCATTTCAGAACTTCACAGTATCACAGTATGTTTGGGATTGGAAGGGACCTCAAAAGATCATCTAGTCCAATCCCCCTGCTGGAGCAGGAACGCCTAGGTGAGGTCGCACAGGAACATGTCCAGGCGGGTTTTGAATGTCTCCAGAGAAGGAGACTCCACAACCTCCCTGGGCAGCCTGTTCCAGTGCTCTGTCACCCTCACTGAGAAGAAGTTTCTTCTCAAATTTAAGTGGAACCTCTTGTGCTCCAGCTTGATCCCATTACCCCTTGTCCTATCATTGGTTGTCACCGAGAAGAGCCTGGCTCCGTCCTCGTGGCACTCACCCTTTATATATTTATAAGCACTAATAAGGTCACCCCTCAGTCTCCTCCAAACTAAAGAGACCCATCTCCCTCAGCCTTTCTTCATAAGGGAGGTGCTCCACTTGAAACAACATAACTTTTCTGAAGTTTAAAATAGAAGAACTATGTTTTCAAACATGCCAGTGATTATTCCCACCTACATTTATGTGTTTCTTTCCTGCTCTTGGTCTCTAAAATCCTCCGTACTTGCATGAAGTTATGTCTGTAGTAAAGACAGGCATCCAAACAACAAATTTAAGAATAACTGTCCTTTTTATAGGCATACAGTAGACAAGTAAGCTGTAACTCAGGCTACAGTCATACTAGCGTCAACAAGAACAATAATGCTACAAAAAATAAATTAAATTAATTAAATTAAATTTCCTTTGAAAAACTACTGCCCAATTATTGTAAAAAAAAGAAAAAAAATGAACATATTGTGTTAAATAAATTAATGTACAATTATTTTATAATTACTATATAACTAATTAATATATGTTAATAAGTGAAAATGTATTTATGATGATAAATACAACATTCAATATTATAACTGTAAGCGATGGTGATATTTAATGGAGACTTTTCTTCTCTTGAAAACTCATACTATTGACCACAGCAGTACTTCATTAACTTCTGCCAGTTTAAATCCTGACTTCTAGACTGAAGCTTGGCAGAATCTATTAAATTCCATAAAATGAATAGAATAAATACCTGTATATTTTTATTTAACACACACCTCTATACTATACACATTAATATGTACACACATGCCTACATATATGTCTGATTGAAAAACACACAAAAGAAAAATAATAGTAATGCCTTTTTAGAATTCCAAGTTTAAAAGCAAAGAAGAAAAGAAACAAATCACCACCATGAAATAAGGAGGCCAACAGGATTCAAAGCTATATGGTTAAATAGATCCTGCAGTAGAAAAACTCACCTTCTCTACAAAGGCACGCTAACTTGATAAATTTAATATAAAGAACTGGCAATTATGTAAACTCAGCACTACAGGAAAGGTTCATTAATGTTTTTACATCATATGAAAATAATGTGAATCACGAAGTCATCTTAGTTGTTTGGGTTTTTTGCTGTCCAAAGTGACTAAGAAATGCCGCAGGCAGGAGAATGTTCTTCTAGTTATTATTTTTAGGAATAAAAATTCTGGACCAACTGTATCAATGTTCTCATACATTTTAATGCAGCTACATTTGTTTGAGGCTTTTTTCTGTCCCATCAGTAGTTCTGAATTTTCCTATGCCTGTTCAGCAATTGTTTTCTGCTCTAATGAAGCAGATATAAATATTAGCATAAAAAGCGAGCAACTCTTCCTTATGTCAAATGTAATTTCATATGGTTGTGACTGCAACACAACCCTTACATTTCCAGTCAAGTGAACTAAATGTATATGTGCATTTGTTTAGATAATAACAGCCTGGAACACAGGAGTGTCGCAAAACCATGTGAAGAGTCCCTTTTCCATTCTCTGAGATGCAGTGCTCATCTCCTTTCCAGAGTCACTATGTCAGTACTGAGCTGTGTAGAAGAAGTTGCAGTTTAACTAAAAGGCAAAACTTCCCTATTTTTGTCTTGTCCCACCTTCTCTTCTGAATCCTTGCCTTGCAGTGACAGAGTTTCAGAGAAAATGAAAGTACAGAAAAGCCACTTGCCTGGGATATCATGAAGAATTTAGAGAATAGAATAACACAGTTAACTGACGCCATTCTGGACACAGTTATTTCCACCTGGCTAAGGTTGTTATAGCTTTCAGAGTGATGTGGTACAAGTGGTTTCAGACAATTCAAAGAATTTCAGAGAATTTAGAGTCAGCGACATCAGTCCCTATATCAGGGCTGGACCTGAAGACAAACCATTTTTCGTCTCCTTCAAAACAAAATAGCAACAACAATTATCAAATGGTCCTATTTTACCACACCAGAGGATGCATATGAAGTTCTTCATACTAGCAGCAGGCAGAATTTCGTAGCTGTTGCCCTATTAGAAAGCTCTGGAAGAGAGTGACTTAGAAATTAAAGGAAATAATAGACAAGAAGTTTTGGGAAACTCTGGGTACATTGGGAAAAACTGAGACAACTCCCAATGGCACAAGCTGAGACAAATCCAGAGACGTAGTATTTTTTACCTGGATTTATTTTACCAGGAGAGGACAGTTGGAGTAACATATTTAGGTAGGGTAAACAGAAAAGCACAAGAGCAAGTCCATGATTTCCATACAAAATGCTTTGAGAAATGTATTTAAATATCAATAATGCTTTAATGCAGTTGCATCGGTCCAACACAACACAATGCATGCCCCAAATATTGATAAATGCCCAAATAGGCATTCCCATGCTCCTGTAGTGTTGGGTGGGCTTACAGTGAAGATCTTTGTGCTTGCAAATGATATTGAATCTTTAGGCTATTACAGTCTATTGGAACTCCCTATGTCTTAAGAGATCAAGACCAGAAATCTACTGACAGTATTTCACTGCACTTCCTGAAACTCCACTTCGTCAGAATTTCTGATATGCTAGTTCTAATAAGAGAGTTATATGAGAGACTGTAGAGCTGTAGGGCTGTAATTTAACAAGCAATCATTCCTGTGTTAATCATGGACAGTATATATGCATGAAAACCCACAAAAATAATAAAATCCTTATTTTTCAAACAATTTAATTATTTGAACTTTCAGCTGCTTACTGCTTATTGTTGTAAGAAAATTATTTGTCATCTCAGTTTCAGAAGGTATCAAGGAGGTAAACATGAGCTTCTTCCCAAAAAAGAGGTTTTTTAGCATATAGGGATAAAGTAGAGCTCAAAAATAGGTATAAGCACAGTAAAAAATAGGTAATGTACATTCGTCTCTTTTCCTTGCTTGTTTCAAGCTGTTCTGAGAGATTTAATTTCAGAACAGGAAAAGATTCACTTTGGACTAAATGAATCCCTTTTGGCATTTGAATTCAGCAGCTTAAGCACTTCCTATAATTAAGTCCAAAGAAATACTTATTTTAGGCTTAAATAAATCCCCTTGGAGCTGTCAATGAATGCTGACTTCTCTGGGCTCCAGAGAGATGTAGGGGTCCAGGGATTTCTCTTAAGTGCCTCATTACCCATTAGCTTGCAAAACACATTTATTTTCAATACCTGTAATATGATATTGAGTTTTAAGAGAGTGAAAAAAATCAGCTGAGAATCCAGCAGGAATGCCCCCTTATGAAATTTAATATGAAACTAACTTCAATCCCAGGATTGTGTTGTGGTTTTTATATATATATATATATATATATATGTTTGGTTTTTTTCCCTGATGGAGTGCAAGTTAACATGAAACACCATACAGGAAACTTTTTTTCTTTCTGCTTTTTCAGCACTCCATCCCCACCCCCACCTTTGAAAACAATGTACAAAAAGGGACTCTTCTGCTGCCTGCAAGAGGTGTCTAATTACTAACTGGAAACTCCATTCATCACCCAGGTGTTAGCAAACACAGCCCTTTAATAGCAGGCCATTGCACTTCAGTTAACTTGCCCTGCAGGGGATTGGATTGTTCAAGGCCAAGCCTAGGGAAACCTGTTCCCAACCATATGGAGGAGGTCTATAGTTTTGTTTATAACAGGCCTCCCTTAATTTCTGTTCTTCCTTCACCATCCCCACAGAGATTTAAGAAAAAAAAATATTTGCAGGAAGAAGCAGACGCCTCCAGCCACCTGTCCAGCAATTTTTTTTAGCATAGGAGGTTGTTGTTGGATCTCCTGTGCAAAACTAAAATAAAGTATGCGTGCATGAACAGCTATCAACCATTAATGTAGAAAAGGAACAGAAGGAAAAATAAACAAACATATAAACAAAACAAAACCAAAACCAAAAACAACAAACAAAACCCAAAACAAAACAACAACAACAAATAACAGGAAATTTAAAAGTGACTTGAACAAGCGTAAAAGAATAGCTGTTTGAGGCAGCATTACAAATCATCTATTATTTATATTCTCACTCCTAAAGATCTAATCTAATTTCCTTTCTTTATTTTTTTTTTTTGCCTATTTATTTGGAACTGGAGAGTGATGGGATAAACAGACACACCATCTTGTGCATTTAGATTGTTGAAACATGTATGCATAATAGTCACATAAGCCCTCATGTTTGTCTTCCTGACATTTCTACTGCATTTTATAGCAGTTCTTAAAGCACTGACAAATACAGCTCTTTCACCCAATTGGCCAGAGCTTCAACCTTGCTGCAGTTTAATTTTAGCCAGTTTTAAACAGTCCAGTACTCAAATTCCACAGCGTGCATGCCAATAGGTCTGTCCCTGTTGGTGCAAAATACACTGCATGTAACTACGAATGAGTTTTAGGCCAGATCACGAATTTGAAACTAAATCTCCTGATTACTGTGGAGTAATTCTCTTCTCAATGCAGCCTCAAAGAGTGCTAAATGCATTTGGTTTAGCTGAAAGTAAAATGGAAGATGTGCTTAAGGAACAAACTGAATTTGTTCCAACTGTTAACGGATGTTAAGCCCATGAGACCAACCCAGAACTTGTGAAAGGTCCTGAAATGTTGACATACGAGGTCCTCAGCACCCCTGGTTCCCTCCACAGATCCACTGTGCCACACTACTTACGAATGATGACTTGGTGTGTGAGCATCTGCTGAGCAACAGATACTACGTAGACCAATTCTCTCTAGCTAGTCTCTCTAGCCCTTTTCCATCTCTGAAGTTACAGATAATCCTTCTGTATCAATTACTGATGAGCAGTTCAGTCATCCTGAAAAAGGAAACTGAGTGTCACAAAGCAACTCCCTCTTCCACAAATGATTAGGAAAATGTTTGTAATTTCAAAAAGAACTGGTAGTAAAAAAGTTGAGTTCTGTATGTTGAAGTAAGTTCAAAACACATGCTTATGATATAAAATACATTTACTTCAAGTTATGTGGGTATCCTACAGAAGAGGAGTCTGTAGGAATCATTGAAAGTGATTATATGATTGCTTCGAAATGCCTACTTTAGAATAAGATGTATCTACTGATATATCCCTGAATACACACATATTTTCACATATGTAAAATTTTCTTTTACATTACACACATACAAAGATATGTGTATAGGATATTAAGAAATATTAGTTGAAGTGAATAATAAATACTGTGCTCCTCACCTGTATAGCTGGAGATGTCTACACAGAGTATTATGTGCATAAAAGACATTATGACTTTTGCTTGTTCTGTAACCTGGACTAAAGATGGGCAACTCCAGTCAACAAATTGGGTAGCTATTTTTGCCTGGTGCTGTTTCTAAATGAGCATGACTCCTAGCAAATATCAGATATGTCTATGTGGACGGCAGTAATATGAGCAATATTCATTGAGGCATTGTACCACACTAATGTAGCTCAATGGTATCCAGAACAAATTTCCAGTGTCCTGTCATTTGAAACACAGACTTGAGGAGCAGGAGCACTTCTTCATCCATCCATATAAAAATTACCTGAGTTTGCATTTCCTGACAAGGCTCTAAGTACTCTGGGAACCGTTGTCTCCTTGAAGTCTCATAGCATAATGCCCAAGAAATGAATATTCACAAAAATATTAATATAGGAAAGTTGTGATCTTTTAATTATTTGCATTAATCTAAAACTCAGCTTTCACTTATATTCAGACTGAATCACTGAAGGAAACAAAGAACTGGTCCTGCTTTTCAGAGTATTTGGTATTTTCAGTTGCTGCATTTGAAAGCACAGTAAACATTGTTTGGGTCTCAAATTTATTAAAACTGCAAAATTCTTATCTTTAAATTTTTGTATCCCTCCTATCTTTAAAGTATCTCAGCTATCTCAGACACACGCACTTTTTAATTTTCATCTCTATCTAACAATGTTTGAACCCTGTTCCAGGCTTTACTTTCATCAGCTAATCTTTAGAAGAGATCTCCCTTCTTAATGAGAATTTTATATTTACTTCAAAATTTTCCTATATTAAATCAGATTTCTGTTAAGAAAATTATTTGTTAATTCCTAAAAGTTTTTCAGAAGTCTAATGAAAAAAACATGTCTTAGAAAGTATTCTTGCAAACAAAAATGGTGAATCAACTCACATATTTTTCTTTTTTTTTTTTTCCCAGTAACTGTGCCCGACATTTCAGTTTGCTGATATTATGTGTGTTTTCTTTTCACCAACTTTCCCAGGCCTCTACTTCCTCTGAGATGAGAGGCCTTTCCAACTGCATTATCTCCAAACTCCCATGTTGACAGAGAATCATTCTTTCAGTTCCCTTGGAAGGACAATGTCCCTTTGAATCATCTGCTGAAGAGATATGCTATTATATCTTTTATTCGCTTTTCTTCCTCTTTCCTCCCTAAAGGAATAAAATGTCTGTACCTCCTTCAAAAACTGAATGAGTAGCTACCTCTCTCAGATTTTCATCCGTGTTCTTTATATTTTGTCTGTTCCAGAAGAGGAGGCTGAGTTGGACTTGCTGCATCAACTAACATAAATAATTTATACCTGAAATATCAAATGATCTTCTGCAGAACACTGATTATAGTTTCTCTCTCATCTTACATTCTACTAAGAGAAAGAAGGCCCAAGTACACTATAAATATCTATGAAATTTAATAGTTGTGCACAAGAGCAAAAAGTGATGGATTACGTTCATTTAAAAGACTTAACAGAATGCATATTATTGTACTATACATATAGAAAACTAACTTTTTTATTATTATTTTAATAGGCAAATACGATGAGTAAATTGTAAAAAGAAAGGAAAAAAACACCAGTATGAACACTTAAGAATCTAAGATATTTTTCTGGAAGGTATCTTCAGGTAGAAAGATTTTAAAAGCATATGAGCATAGGTAGAAATCTGTAAGCATAACAGCTTCCTGAAAATAATCTTTCCAGTCTATTATTTGAGTGATGCAGCAATCCTATATAAACATTACAGCACCAGACCACGGCTTGTTCTAGTTACTAACTGACTCACAGGCAAATCTGTTTAGTCACTTATTCAAGCTATTTTTACTTTTAGATTCAGTGTTATCCTGTATCTCTGAGCTAATGATTTTATTTCTTTTAAATTAACACATTAATGGATGCACAATACTGAATGTCACTAGATTATCATGAGAAAGAATCATAAGAAAATAACATTGCCATGAGTTCAGAAATCATCATCTCTAATTTAGCCCTGACACAATCATGTATATCTATTTCTGACAGTGTTCCAGTGATATATGTTTAATATGGTCTGTTCTTTAGTTCTCTTACCTTTACAAAATTTTCCTGATATCTAACATGATCAATTTGCTAAAAAGAGTTTCAACCAAACAATAGTAACTTATTAGTTCTCTGCCATAGTTATGGAAAACACATTGTTCTTTTCTTCTTTGGAAAATTCTTTTTTCTATTTGAAGTGTGTTATCATGACCTCTATAAATCTTCTGTTCTTTACATAAGCAACACGGTTTCTTTCATTCATTTATCACATATAATGTTTTTCATATTTGTGGAAGTTTTTGGTTTTCTAATTAAGACTCTCTTCACTTAGGCCAAATATTATGACTCTGTAGTACCCAACTTGAATTCCAGCTGATACTTTAATGTTGCTCGATACAGCACATGGATCATTGACATGTCTTACAGTCTTAATTCCTATTGAAACATCTCAATTTGATTGTCTTCTTCATAACACTATGGCATGGTGAAATTCTGGTTCCTTGTAATCTCAGAGCCTTTTCTTAAGAACTGCTGTTAAATAGTTTTTTTCACCTTGTATTTCTTCAGTTAATTATTTTTTACTTTATGATGGCCCTTGTTAAACATTTCTCATTTCCTTCTCAGCCAATTTCACTAATAAGTCAAGACAATTTGAACTCTGGTCCAGATGATCACATGTCAGTTTCTTTAGGATTTTAAAGATGTCTGTTGCATATTACTTGTATTATACTTGCATTTTGCTGAAGATTCCTCTTTCTTTTGCAGCGTCTTCATTTAGAGGTCATTCCATACCACTGATTAGCCATTTTACCTTCAGTGTACTTTTTTTACTTCTGCTGTTTGGTGGGATGATAAATTGTCACAAGGTTAATATACATGCTGGTTTTAAACACTACTTATTGAATCAAAGATGTAGTACTATTAATATTACTTTCTAGAGAACAGTTTGCAAAATAAGTACAAACATCAGAATCAAACTGCAGAAGAATTAATGTGTCAATACAGGATAAATATTTAAAACTCAAAACCTTTCAACACTGTTTCTATACAGTTTCATCACAGTCAATTTTATGCAGTGGCTTCAATTTGGAAAGTAGACAGCTGCACTCTATTACTGAAATGTTTTGCATACCTGTCCTCATCTGGGTTCCTGGTTTATTGTGCAGGTCATAAAATAACTTATTCTGAAGAATGTTTTCATATATCTTATATATATGATAGTGGGAAGTTATTTAAATTGTTTATGTAATCATCAGTTTAAAATGTCAGTTTAAAAATAGATCTACCTGCCAGTTCATACATTTCTACTTGTCTTCACCTTATTATTATGAGTTTCATCCAGAACTCACTGAAATTATCAGCTTCATTTAATGAAATTTTCTCTGCACTTCAGTGCTTTGTGTGAGACTTCAACTCTTCTGGTTGCTTGCCCTGGACAATTTGTTAAACCCCAGAGAGACCCCGTGGATTTCATGAAGTCTTCAGGCTTTTTCCTAGGTGGAACTGTTTTAACAGCAAGGACTTGTCCTTCACCATTTAACACTACGCCACTATACTGTGAAATTTAATCATTATTCTACTCATCATATGCTATTTTTGGTATATTCACAGATATGAACATTTATGAAATTCCAAATAACAGGAAGTCATTTCAGCTAAGCCTAGGATGTTTGCTGTTTCAACTGGACAGCAGTACTGGCAGTAAAAGACTAAGCTAAATCAAAATGCGGATTGTCATGTATTAGTTATTGTTGAATTAAGCAACAACTTCAAACTTAGCTGCTAGTGCAATATTTTAGCATACAAAAATAACAGTATAAAACTGTTCATGAACTGAACTGAGGACTGAGTATATGAGTCCCATTTTTATATGTGTGTATATATATGCCAAGTGTACATAAATGAAGGCATGCTTTTTAACTATAGAAAAAAGATATCAAGGAAGCAGTAGAATGATTTATTTATTTATTTATTTATTTATTTATTTATTTATTTATTTATTTTCATATGGTGGAGATACTAGGTTTTACAAAATTCCTTACTAGAGAAGGCTGAATGACTTGACATTCTTTGTTGTAGTATGACCCTATTGCTGCAGAAATAGAGCTCAAAATAGAGAGAAACAGTTTTGTTTGTTTGTTTGTTTGTTTTTATCGCCAGTAGGCGAAAACACTAAGAGTTGGACCTCCCGGGGGAGGACTCGCCTCACATAACTTCAAACATCTAAAAGTGATTACCAACATCTATGACAATTGCCTTATGCTCACTGTACTATCAGTAGAGGAAAATGAAATCTTCAGGAGCACTCTTTGTCTCATCTTCATATCTAAAATCTCAGACAATTCAGGTCAATTGCCTGTTTCTCTCCATTGTCTCTAAGGAAAACTATTATGAATAGCTCAGGTTGAAATGTTTAACTATTTGTAGCCTAAACTAAGGGAAAATGTTCCAAATTTAGGGGAACTAGAAGTTTTAAAGATATTAATGATTTCCTTAAATCAGTGTCAAATTAGTAGTCAGTACAAAGTATCTGATTAATCTTGATCTTGTAAGGTTTCCAAGCAAGTGCTTGACAATAAGCACACAAATAGACCCAGTAACCTCACTTGTAACTCAAATTTAATGGAGTGACTTAGATAATCACAAGCGGGATTAAGTACTAGTTACGTGGGAACCAGGGATAATATCTATCAGCCAAGTGTCATAAATGATATGGACTCTATAAACAAATCTGATAGGCAATGTCACCTAAACCTATCTAAATCAGTTTGGTAGACTTCTGTCATTTCAGTTCTGAACAATACTGAAAAGATAAATACTGATGTGTTTGTAAGGTATTTATGGCTTCAAAGGAGGTAGAATTCAGTAAATTTTCACTGCTAAACACTTGTCACAAGGTTAGCCAATCTGTCAGTGTTTAATTAAGCCAAGTATTTTAAATAGCTGCGATAACTGACTAAACATCAAACTATCTGAATATAAACTCTGCAGTTCTTAAAGTCTGTTCAATGCTATATTAAAACTTAGTTGAACTGACTTTGCCAGGGTAAATACTTTATACAATTGTACAAAAATATTATTGTTATATAAAACATATTTTCTCTTAAATAACAAGTGCTATTAGTTTGTGACTTGTGACCTTAAAATCTATATCAGAGACAAATTTAATAGAGAAACATAATCATTTTATCTCAAAGAAAATCCATGCCACGTTATTAATGTTAAGCATCCTCAACAAAACTTTTCTAAAGTTAGGAACTTCTAACAGGAATTTACAACACATATCAAAAACATATAAGATGTCTAGGGATGTAAAATTCTGTACTGCTATCACACAACTCCACCACTTTCAAAATGCTCTCATTTACACGTGGTGGTCACTATAAATTCGTGTCAAATTGATCCTCCTTTGAAGACACAGAACTGTAAAGAAATGTCATTATACATACTGTAGTTATAAAAATCTCATATAGTACTGTAAAAGGTTTCTTGTGGAACCCAACAAATTAAAAAAAAAAAAAAAACTAGCTTTCTGGTGTGATGTGGCTGAGGAGAGAGAATCTATTGTTTCTAGTGGTGGTAAATCAGCTGGCATTCCCTAAGGATTTTAGTCTACACCCAAAAATGTCCCGATGCAAAAAGAAGTTCATTTCCTTTCTACCCCACATGCCACTCACCCTCATGTCAGAGCAGTGAGGATATTGTTGACCACGAAAATACTAAAAGCAAACAGTATTAGGAACTCTTACAGTGAAAATTATTTCATAGTTAAAACAAAACCCCCGAGCTTTCTTTGGAGAACACACACAACTTCTTCACACTTAATTCAGCTGCTTAGAGCTAGCCATCCTGTTCTCAGGTCAGTGCTCAGCAAGTGAAAGTATTGTCTGTTTACAGATAAATGTTCCTCAAAATATATTTTCTCCATTATTTTTAATTTATTTAGAAAAAGTTTTTGAAATTTAATAACATTTCATCTCATCTGTATCACAATAGTGTGGCTCAGCTCAATTTCCTTACTGAATTAATGTTTGGGGAATATATTTCTGAAAATGTTAATTAGTCTGGGATAGAAATTATAATTTTCTTGTGAGTCTTCTTGTAAGTTTAAAAACTGGGATGAAAAAGACTGTTGGCATCAAAAAAGTTCATATGTACCTCAGCATTCTAAAACCTGCAGACATTTTTCTGTTATCCTCTGTTAGAAATTTCAAGGAGCATATCATATAATAACTTAGTTAAATTAAGCAGTTAGAAAGTCACTGAACTAGTCAGAAGAGACACTGAGGTTCAGAATGCAGACGTCTTTTTCTCATTATAATTATTCAACAGCTGATTTTTTAACTTTAGAACTATGTCTGCCATGGTTTTAGTGATTTTCATCCATTCTTTCATCTGAACATGTGAAACTGTGTATCTCTCAGTGATATCCATGTACAAGGTATAACCATGGCTTTTCAACACTGACAAGAATAAACATTTTTTACATATTTCTTATGTAAGAAAAATGTTTCTTTCATGTAGATTTCTGAGACTGAGACAATTTCGATTAAAAAAAACCAAAGTAGTATTATACAGCAAACATGGGCTACAACAGCCATTTTTCTGAGTCCATATGGGCTTCTTCTAGTTAGTTGTATAAAATCTACAGGTTTACTTTTTTCAAGTATAAAATGCAGATTAAAATCTTTTGACTACGCTATTGTACACATGAACAAAATATATTTTGTAACATTTAATGCTTTCTAGAATATTTTAATGCAGTTTTAATAAAATTATTGTTTCATATGTTATAGGGTAAAACTGATGAGAAGTACTACATAAGAGTAACTACAGTTACTATCTTACTATTTAGAGAGTTGGTCAGTATTTTTTTTCTGCATAATATGGAAGCCAGACCAAGGCCTATATAAAAGGGTCCTGAAGAAGATTGTAACCCTTTTTCTCTCTTTGAAAAGCAAAATCCTAGCACTACCATAACACTAAGCCTACTGTCAGTGCTTCCATAAGTAACTGCATTCACATTATTATCTAATTTACCCTTTGAACTGTCTTTGTAGCATTTAAAACCATTTAGTAGTTCATGTTCTCTCCCTCAAATATTCTGCTGTATGGTAGCAATTAAACTGCAAATTGTAGCACCTGTGCATGCTGTTTTACTTCACATTACAGTTTCCAGATGGCATGTAACAGGTGATACAGCAACACAGAAAGTCTTCTTTATGACAGGGAAACACTTTAGTATGCATAGCACCATGTCTCATTGCAGCTAGATCCCTGGAAAAAAAAAAAAAAAAAGGATCCCTGAAATACATGAAGTTTACAGCAGCAAAAAGTACAAAAAGCACCACTGATGACTAACAAATAAGGTGTATCCCTTTCCTTTAAAGAAATGTAGAGACAAAGACAAAGTTCCTGCCTCTCTGCCTACCCTGTGAGTTAAAAGAAATCCCACAAGATCATGGTCAAAAATTCCAAGCCCTATTGTCATCTCTCTTTGCTGGAAATATACAGAAATCAATCTGTGTTTTTATATACATCTATTAAAGACAATTAGTTAAGATACTCATTTTTCTCAGTGTTAGATTGTTCAGCACAGTCATTTTTCTTTTTATGCTTCAACCAAGGAAGTCCAGACCTTATTTATTATCAAAACAATGGCAGAACTGTCATCAGGCATGTTAGTACTGTGTGATGGAATGTGGTTGACCCTCAAACCAGCTAAGATCCAATTCAGTAAGACTCTAAAAATGACTTGAAGTAGCTTCTACACATCCATCTATCTATACATACATACATCATACATACAAAACCACATTATTTTATCTCTTATTTTTCTTTCTTCTACAGTTAAGAGATGTTGTGTATTTTCTGCTGGAAGTAGAGAATCCACATCTTCCCAAAACCTCTTTTTTTACCACTAGAGGGCCAGTAGATACTAGATTTCTTTACTTGCCCATTATATAGCTAATGCTGGAAGAACCCGGAGCAAGTAAAGAGCAAACATTATTTCTGGCAGTTTCTCATGGCTTTGTTTTGCTTGTTTGCCACTGGGCACTGCTCAGAGAATCTAATTGTTTGAGTTCTTATGAAACAAAGATTTGAAGTGCACAATTCTTGTGAGGGGATCGGAACTGCACAAGTAAATTTAGTAAGTATCTGATTCATGCAATTTATTACACAGCGACCTTGTCCATACAGATAATAAAACTTGATGCTTGCATGATTGTCTGCACATGAACACATGCATTTGAACTCAGCTGCAAGTTGCCTGAAGACAGGAGAGCTTGCACCAAGTCTTCAGTGATTTTTACTAGCTAGGGTATAACAACAATGTTGCTTACCAAGAAATAGTAAGGACATTCCTGTGGTATAAAATTTGTGGAATATATTATTACTTTAGGTTATTTGTATATTTTTCTTTTTAGACTAAGTCTGCTTTGCAACAATTAGGATAGAATAAATTAAAACTCTTGTTTGAGGCCATTAAAAATTGACTCAATGCAGAAGGATGTCTGATGGAGCTTCATGAATCTACCTCAGTAATATCTGCTGGAATGATTTTCAAGTACTGGCTGAAGTGCATTCCTGTGTATTTCCACTTGAGCCATCTGCCAATCTTAATACTTATTCCTGAGGGAGGAAGTCTTCCAGTGCTGTTTTTCATTTAATTTGCAAGGGCATCCTGTTTAGGTACTTATCAAAAGAACAGAAGAATGGATGCCAAATCCCACAGAAACTTACTGGGTCAGTCTAAAGTAACAAGCTATATTTTAAAGAAGCTGCAGCCTTGTTCCTTTATTGCTCCTTATTATTGCTCTTTTCAGACCAGCTACACTCACGCATGTCTCAACAGTAACTGCACTCTGTTTCATAAACACTAAAGGATTTTGCTAAAAGCAGCGAAATTACTCTAGTTTGATGACTAAAGATGAAATCCAAAAGAACACCTAAGTGAGCTATGCAGAGAAATCATGACTGACTTAGGGCACCAGTTAGCTTAGTTTCCTAAACAGTCATTGACCACAGAGTTTAACGCAGGAGTGTTGACATACTCAGGTGCCTGAAGTTCTGCTGTTGTACTTGTTTAGAGATCTTGCCATTGTGTCTGGGCCAAGGATCACGGTGCCTACCTCATGCTTCAGGCAGTTTGATTCAAGCAAAAGAGGCTTCTTTGTGCCTAATTCTCCTGAAATACATTTTTTAGAATGAGAGGGGGAAGGAGAAGGGGAGAGAAGAGAAAGGAAGAGACCACACCTGAAGCACACTCAAAGCACCAAATAAAGTGCAACCACACAGCTATCACATGGACCACCATGTCAAAAAGACTGACAGAGAGAGGCTGCAGGTTTGTCCTGGACTATCGATGTTCATTTTGTCTTTCTAAAAGAGTGCCTGACCACCAGTCTGCATGCAAAGATTGAATTGCAGTAGGAAGACTCTCCTGTTAAACATTGGGCTACTGTACAAAACTAGATCAGTGAGAAACACAGAAGAGAGCTTATAAACTGCACAGTAGTTAATACAGTTGCATCCTCCTGGCAGGAGAAAAGGGTCTTAAGTTCCATTTCATGATTCAGAGACCTTATACTTTCTGTGTTGAAAAGCCATTGGATAAAATGCCTCAACTTTAATGGCAAGAACTAGAATGAAGGGAGAAAAGAGAAAAACAGACAAGCAGTAACTAGCCTTAGCATACTAATAAAAATTGCTGTATTCTTTACACTATGTCTCTGGGGAAGCTGAATTCCTACAGCTCCCACTGGCTTCACAAAATAAAATTCCCATCTCGGGGAAAAAGTACAACCAACTTCTGTCCAGGTTTTGCGATCAGTATGATAAAGTGACTCTACCAGCTCCATTCTCTTCTACTCTTTAAAGGGTAAAGCTGGTATTGACACTGGGAAAAGAAGTCAGTCCCCTACAATGTAAACTGATCCATCTTAGTTATTCACCTGAGGGCCTTTTATAGGCAAAGAACAGAGTTTTGAGCAGCAAGTCATCTTATCCAAGGTTAGCTACCTAAGCAATGTTCAATAGCTTGAACCATGAAGGGGTCTATGTTCTTGTGTTGAATAAAAATGAGTCAAAATAGCTGCTCAGATGCAAAGATCTTTAATATGGATACCCAAAATAAAGTGAGCCATAATGCCTCCTACTTCAGTGGGGGATGTTTGCTTGCACAGGAGTAGCATGCTCGATCTCAGACCTTCATTTCAGCTGAACAGGAAAAAATAAAAAAAAACGAACTATCACTGAAGTTCTGACCAAAATATTTTCTACTGATAAAATAAAAATAACCTTAAGAACAGATCCTGAATTTTGCCTTTATAGCAAATAAAACTTGACTGAAGGCACAGATACAAATTTGGAATCTTTTCCTGTTAACAGGAAGAAAAGAGTAAGACTAAAAACGGCCTGATACACTGTAATTATTCAGCTGTGGATATCCACTATTTGACAAACAGCCGACATCATAACAGTATTAATGTGAACCCATGGCTAGGAGCTGTCAAACAAACTGTTAGAAAAGGAGAAGATAAAGTCTATTGCCAGTAATCCACCAAAGATCGACATCTGAAGTTATCTTTGTCTGATTCTGTGATCCCTCTGTACAGAGAGTCAGGGTGGAAATGTTTTTTCAGTATTAGATTATCTGGTCCCACATCAATCTTGCCCTACATACACTTTTGCAATGCCTTTCTGCTTCCATATATGCAGCTTGCATAACGCTGGGCTGTGCTCCCTGCTGAAAGTATTTAACCCTGTTTACTTGTCTACAGATTAAAAGCAAAAAAAAAAAACATTAGCATGCCAGCCAAGAGCTCATATGTGGCTAAAGAGGAGTTGGTTGGGCTTGCCTATTAATGAAGAACAGACTACATTTCAAACCTAAAAAATAATATTTTTTTAAACACCTGTGGAACATGTTTCTACAAGTTTATAAAAGACAGAGAAACTGTTACTAAAACAACCATCAAAAAGAAAAAAAAAAATTTAAAAAAAATACAGTGAGGAGATTCACATGTAATGGTGCAGTGGGGGTGGGAATAAAAAAGCTGAACAGTGTTAAAGTTCTGACTCAGATGAATGATTGCCAGGAAATTCCGTGTTAAGGAGGGCATTCCATTAAAAACTCATGCTGTTGTTGCTGTTTCTGAGTTCTCACAGCCATTGGAGAAAACCATATAGTCTGAATTGTCTTGGGTTTGTCCACTGGAGTTCCTAGTGCAACCATTTAAATGTGGCTTTCATCTGCTTGAACACACTTAATTCATGAACTCCAGGCTTATAATGACCCATTTTGAAATGCTGCATTAGCTGAAGGAAGAGCCAGTTTGTCTCAATGACGGATTGTGAGGCACAAAACAGTTACTTAGTCATATCTAGCAGCACAAAACTAACACGTTTCTTCTATTTTTTTCATGTTCATTTTTAAAAAAGGAGATTAACTGTGGAAATATTTTACTAAGAAATTCTATCTGACCTGGCACTGTTAAGTCAGTCAGGAGAGACCTCTCTCAACAAAAGAGCGGCCATTTGTTCAAATGCTTAAGCTATCACGAAGATATTTTTAACATTACTAATTGCAGTACAACAAGAGTGTCAGTTTGGCAGGGGTATCGGTTCACAGTCATGAAATACCAGCGTATCCATCTAGTCTCTCACCTGATGCTTTGGAGTCAGAATAACAGGCTTAGCTGTCCTTTGACAAAGAAACAAATCAGCCCACTGTTAAAGCCAAATGATGTTTGGCTAAGCAGCTTATCGGAGTATTGCAGAACTTGCTTGCAAGGGTAGATGCATAGGAAACGAAGGTCAGAAAGGGTTAAATCCAATCAAGTTTATTAAAAATCACTACAATCATCTTGGGGCAACCAAGAACATTGTATCAATATACCACACTATTAACATCAGCTTCCTTTTTTCCTTTTCCTTCTCTCTCATTCTACTAAGACTATTAAAATTCAAAGAATTAATTTATAATTGTGCAGGCATTCCTATGCATCCTGATGTTTGTTCCTATCAATTGGCTCTTTATGCCTCTCAGTCGAAGCCGGATGTTTGCAGTTGCTGGCAGCTGTTGTTCCAGGCCCAGCGAACAGCTGATAGACTGGCAGCCTACATTGAAAAAGTGCAGCCCAGAGCCTGGGAAAGGTCCTAATGCTGAATACTCTCAGCTCTGGTGGGTAATTAGCTTAGTACATGCAAGATTAGAGAATTAGCACTGAAGATAGTCCATCTGACCTGCTTTCAAAAGTCATTACAAATTAGAAACGGTAATTCTTTCACAAAAAATGTAAAGAATTTTGTGAATGGGACTTGTTGGCTTTCTTTGCTGAAGAAACTCTGCTAGAAGATGAGCTCCTCTGAGCATTTATTCAAACAAATGGTTATTATTTTAGCTTTTATTTGTATGATTAATTAGTATATTTTAAAATTGCTTAAAAATGAATTTATGTGTACTTTTCTCTGGAATTTGTGTCTGCTGTGGATTTTCAGGCATGACTATTTGCCCCATTGAATCATCTTTTAAAGGAGGGAGTGGGGGGGAATCACCTTTCAAATATTTATAGTAAACCCCTCCTTTCTTACAGATCTGATTCGAAAAAAAAATAAAAAATGAGGAAGCAAAATGCTATTTGTAAAAATATAATTTAGGCTCAGGTTTTTTTCTCCTTTATTTTCTGGTGAAATCTCCATATTCATCATATACACAGGATCAGACCCAAAACAGATGAGATCAAATTAAGTTTTCTGTGTCCTAAGAGGATCTGCTGTAATATTCAGGAAGTATCTGTATACATGGGGGAGGTGTGTGTGTGTATATGTATGAATTAGAGCATACCACATCCTTTTCTGTGCTCAGCACTTGGACTGAGCTTCTTTCAGGATCACGAAGTTCTCGGAAATTCTGATCTAAGAACAGCAATAAAATGTTGTTTCATCCAGCCCTCACACTAGCTCCCTCTATGCTCTGGCAATATTTTCATGAGTTTCTGCAAAAATGAATAACATTATTATCGACTTCACAGATGATTTTTTTGGGGGGAAAAAAATGATGTCTGCAACATACTTAAAGGAAAAAAGTAGAGCATTATCATAACTACAAGTCCATTGCTACGGTTCTTATTAAAAATTCAAGGATTTTAATGCAGTGTGGATTTTATGTCTTTCACAATACTAAAATGTTTGGCATATTAAGTTCTCAGTGTCAGTGTATTTGGACCTGTATTTGGACTTGAGAATTGCTACCTGCAGTTCATGTTGCTTGGGCTTTGGGCTTTCAGAGAAGTAGTACAAAGAAGATGATTAGCAGATCTAGAAACAAACAGAGACCATGGATGAGCCTTCTCCTCTTTTGTTTTAGCTTACTGTAATTTCAATTTGCAGTGACATTTGCTGCTCAAGGAACTTCTTTGGAGAATAAGATAAAACCAGCTGAGAAACAACAAGTTAAACACAGGACTACTAAATAAATAAAGAATTTAGTCAGTGTCAGGTCTCTCTAATATTAGTTGTTATGGCTGAGATTACTTCTTCCATCAGATAAAGAACACGGTTTAAGAAAAAAAAAAAAAAGGGCAAAAGCAAAGCATGATGTATTTTGCTAGTTACTATTATTCACTTGCTCATTTTTATTAAATACTGAACATTATCAGTATTCCAAACTTCATTTAAAGCAAGGACACAGCCCCAAAGAGTTCTATCATCTCATATACAGTATCAAAAGCTGATGTGGCTTCATATTATGACTAAAGTCAGCCTAAAAATGCAGAGATTCACAGTTATAAAAATAAACCGGGAAAAAAAAAACTGACAACAAGAACAATCTTATTTTCTTCTCTTTCTTGCTTCAGTACAGGAGAGGTACAAGACACAATGTCCATGGTTTAACTTGTCCACAGTTTTACTAACCTATTTGTGAAAGAATCTAGCAGTAAAGACCACGCCATTGCTGAGAGTACTCAGTTTTTCACAACAGCCTCCATGTTCATCCCAGAAGTGTTGCAGTGTTCTAGTGTCCTTTTCTGAAAATAAAAGAAGGAAGTGCAGAAGAGTTCGAATGTTTTCTAAACCAGAAATCAGACACACAATTTATTTAATGTAACTTTAGGTATCTGAAGTAGGATGATTATATGTAAGTTAGTCATGTTATCATCAGTGGAGGCTTCTGTGGACTGATTTATCTCATCCTAAACCAAAAATATTATTTGTGATTACTACCCGTTCAGCATATTTGTCTCAATTGGATCCTCGTACAGGTATAAACATTTACATTATAGATGTCTAAAGTTAAGTGAATTAAGTCATTCACTGAACGCCACCCAACATTTCCCCTGTCACTCTTCCAGAAACTTATTCCATGACCTTCACTACAAATTTAGAACAGTAGTGACCAAGACACTCCATTACATGAGCAGTGCTAAATTACACAAACTTTATAACTTACTACACCCATCCTGTTTACATGCCCCAGTGTGGAAAGCAAAGAAAAATATCATCATGAAGCTGACTCATTAGGGACAGGGAGAAATACTAGTTACTCCTTATCACTCCTGAAAGGCATGTGCCCACGTCAGAGCTTAAGTTGCTGAAGCACCGTTTCTGATTTTTCATTCAGTTGTTCAGATCAACAGTTCCCCAGGCAGGAGAATAAGGTTGTAAAAAGAACAGGTTTCTGCTATATCAGTCCAATTCAGGCAATTATTTCAAGAATCCCTCTCCTTATCAAGAGACAGTGCAGGCTGACCACTCATGTGGCAGATACAGAGGAAATTTTATATATGCTTCTGATTGCTCCAAGGTTGATTTTTCCACTGGTCAGCTTATACAACCCTCCTGCATTTAACACAGAAGTGGAAGTTGCAAGAGGGTTTTTTAAATGCTAAATAAGTTCCAGGGAAGACACATATACTATGTAACTCAGAAAAAAAAATATTAAGTAATAGTGATTTACACTATTGTTGCAAATTTCAGCACGTGCAGGTATTATGTTTTTGTGTTCTTATATTCGCAAAACAGACTGCTTTCCCCACAAACTGATTAATATGTTCAAAACCATGAATGTTTCCACCTTAAACTTTAAGAATTCTTTTTAAACTGAAGTAAGAAACAATAAGTCCTCAAGGAAATGCCACAAAAGTACCAAACAGTATTAATATGAATCATGGAACATCAAGGAGAAGGCTGATAGGAGGAAGAGCACTGATTTATCTCTGAGTACATGTCTGTGTACGTTAAAGAAGGGAAGAGATGCATCAGCATTTGAATATATCATGTGGAGGATGGATAGCGATCGATATTGATGTTATTGTTGAATTCCTAAAATGGAATTATATTTATTTTCATTTAAATTGCAAATTGAATGTTACCTGCCTTTAATTTCCATAAATATAACAGGCCAGTGTTTTTTGGTTTACATAATCCTATTTAAACTGTAAGTATTTTTTAGACTTTCTTCCGAATATTCTCTCAAAAATGTTAAACTGTAGATCACATAGAAAAAAAAAGGTGGTTGTTGCTAGGAATTATAACTTTTAATGAACTAGTCTACGGTAATATGATCTAATATTATTAATATATTCTTTATGGAATACTGCGGCAGAATGCAAACCCCCCTCTCTCCCCCTCCCTCCTTCAGTATGGAAGGAGTAGGCACATCTCTCTCTCTCTGCTACTTGAAGCTAACAGCTTCTTTTGTTTGGCCCCAGAGCACCCTGGCCAGGGCCATTAGGAGAAGGGAGTGCCGAGGCGCCACTGAGCCGCTGGGCACCTGCGGCCAGTGTGGGGGATGTATGGAGGCTTCAGGGGCACCCACAGCCAGTGTGGGGGTGCAGAGAAACTTCTAGAATGCCTACAGTCAGATCTGATCAGCCAATATAAAAATGGGATTCTCATCGAGACTCCGCCCATTGTCGCGGGTCTCTCGGAGCACGAGCAAGATGCTGCCGCCAAGAGCCCCCTCCCCGGGATGGAGACTCCGCTTGCCTTGCCACCAGGGCTATGAGTAAAACTTCTCATAGGATTATGAGTATATTTATACTTTCCGTGCACATATGCACGTGTAACTTTCCATGCTCAATATGAGCACG
Organism: Streptopelia decaocto; assembly: GCF_964273445.1. NCBI lineage: Eukaryota > Metazoa > Chordata > Aves > Columbiformes > Columbidae > Streptopelia > Streptopelia decaocto. The sequence goes on from NC_138663.1 coordinate 165,816,936, forward strand.
TGTAAAATTAATCCTCGCATAATCGTGGGTGTATTTTCCTTCTGTGCATATTTGCACATGTAACTTTCCGTGCATCCTTGCCTAATACAAGCACGTGTACTTTCCGTGCACATTTGCACGCGTAACTTTCCATGCTCAATATGAGCACGAGTATAAATTATTTCCTCGCACAATCGCGAGTGTATTTTCCTCCCGTGCTTCCACATAAGCACGTGTAATATTAACCCTCACAGGATTGCGAGTGTATTATAAATTTACCCTCGCAGAATCACGAGTGTACACTTCCCGTACTCACTACGAGTACGTGTATCTCTTTAAAAATAATCCCACAACAGCAGTTTTGGGTGAAATCATGTGCATGCCCTCTGTGGACCGCCTGTGGTATTAGTTGCTGCCCCTCAATAATTTTCCTCAACTGATATCCGAACCTGTATCTAAGTCACTTTTGGAGTGTTAAACCCCTGTTTCTCACCGGTTTAATAAAAGTTGTTTTGGACCCTGTTGTCCCTTAAACTAACCTTGGGGTGCCTCTGTGACAAATACGTATGCCACTATCATAGACTCAAACTATCAGTCAACAGACTGGCCCAAAATTATAATAAGAAGGAGGAAAAGACAGAAAGACAGAAAGAAAGATAAGAAAGACAAAACAGGAAGGAGGGGAGGAAGGAGGGAAGGAGGGAAGGAAGGAGGGAAGGAAGGAGGGAAGGAAGGAGGGAAGGAAGGAGGGAGGGAAGGAGGGAGGGAAGGAAGGAGGGAAGGAAGGAGGGAAGGAAGGAGGGAGGGAAGGAGGGAGCGAAGGAAGGAGGGAAGGAAGGAAGGAAGGAAGGAAGGAAGGAAGGAAGGGAGATGGTTTAAAGGTAGGGTCTTTGATATCATAATGGAACTCAAGTTTACATTTCTGGCTCCCGACATTTATCATTTTGATTCCAGTTCTTGCCTACCTTTTGAAGAGTGAATTTCCCTTGAAAGATACCCAGAACTCAAGAGGATAGCTTACCAAGTTTCAGCAAGATTGACTGAAACCAAACCTTAAACATGACTCAACACTATACTTTGCCTACAGACCACACCTCTCCCAGACACCAAAACTACCACAGTGGGCCACTGTGTTATATCAAATAGCTATGGTCCATGGTGATAAAGCAGTACATCAACATTACTGCTAAAATTTCATTAGAATCAGCCTCAGGGAACCCTAAAAAGAATCAGGCCTCTGTCATAGGTGAAACAATTAATTCAATTTACAGTTAATTTTGGCCTGCACTAACCGTTATAAGCCTCCTGTCTCAGTTATTTTATGCATTACAAGATTTTTACCATTTAAGCTAAAATTTTCTAAGATTGATTTTCCCTGGGGCTGATTATGCTAAGGATATTTCAACAATAATGGTTCTTTTCTTTTTTTTAACCCTTGACTTTATGACTTCAATATCTTTTTAAATGTATTTTTGCACAAAATGCTATTAAACTACCATCTTAATGATGCTTAGTCACTAGCACTATGAGCTAGCCTTTTTAATCACTTCAGATGGAAGAAAAAATCACATTATAACTGTCAGTTCATGAAATAATGAGTTCATATAAACAATCAAATAGGGATAAAACTGAGGATTAACCTAATCTTTATATCGTGCTCATCATTATAAAATGTGGTTTGCGTTACTTTGCCATGCTTCTAGATACTGTAAATATCTTTTTTTTTTCTTAAAAGCTGCATTTGTAAGAAAGGAATTTAATCAATAATCTCATTTATCCATTCTAAATGTTAACAGATTTCCTGCTTCTATTAGTTCTTCCCAGAAGAATATGTATGTTACAATGATGTAAGCACCGAAAAAAGTTCTGTCTAGGACATGAATACACTGAGTCTCTCTACTTTGATTAATACGAAGTCACCAGTTCAAACTGATTTAATTAGGAAAGCTGAAAGATATTTCTCGGTAGAGATTTAAATGTGAGGACTGGATCAAATAGTGCTCATTGGCAAAGCTAGTTCTATTGGAATTTTGGGGTTGACAATATGTAAACTTTGGTGGAAAAAAGTGAACAGAAACACAGAGCATTTAGACTTTCTGATATTAACTTGCTACTATCAAAAATAATTTCATTTGGGATAGTTACCATACTTACATTCAATATTATAATTACATCTAATTTTAACTTTTATGTAATAATATATTAATTTTAAATTCTATTGTGTTGTATATTTTATTTAAAACTTTTCAAAGTTATCAAAATATTTTTTTTATTTGAGGTGATGTATTCTGAAGTACTGAAGTTCGGTACCTATTGACATGACATGAGCAGAAAAAGATCTTGTACTCAACTGCTGAAAGGTGTGACCTTCCAACTTGGACTTGGAAATGGACATGTTCTTAACAAGAAAAGTTTTCTGCTGACATTCAAGAGATAAAAAGCAAAGCAAAACTCAAAACAAAAAATGAAGGCCAGAACAGAGAGTCCATGTCTACACTAGTAAATTAAATAGCTTGTAAACATTTCACTCTCCATTAATATCAATTGTTAGAAAGGCTACTTCAATTACTTCAGTTCAGTCAAGTGTGAAGCTGGGGACACTCCAACAGATGGTTTGTATGTAGGCCCTATGTTTTGGAGCCTTAGAGAATTTAGTAAGAGGAGGTGGGCTGTTCTACACTAGTTAGAAAATAATTCTGAGAACATTAAATTAAACAGTACAGTGAGTTTCTAAAAAAAATAAAATAAAAACAAACAAACAAAACAAAACAAAACAAACAAACAAACAAACCAAAACCTAGAAAAAATAGATATTAGAATCAGAAATAAGATGGCTCATGGAAGGTAGCTCAGAAGATGGAGAAGGAAGAAGGCCTGAAAAGGAGTATGAGAATAACATAGGAAAAAGAGAGACAAAAGTTAAAGCAAGGCTACTAGAATGGGGAGAAGAGAGCTAATCCTTTGTTTGGAATTACTTGAGGAGACCACTGAGTGTATGGATTAAGGCTGGAAGTCATGAGGCCAAGAAAACAAGTGGAAAAGAAAGAGGTAGAAACTGGGAAAGTAGGAAGGGTGATAATGATGCCGACAGTGATATCTGAAGAAAATGAGATCTAAGTGAAATGGCACACAGTCTAGACAGAGAGGAGATAAAAATGGTGGAGAATGTTTTAAAATTGTGTCTTGTGCATATCTGCTAGAGTTCTCTTCCAAATATCCCTGATATGAAAAATAATGATTTTTTTTATTTAGAAACCTAATTATACAAATATGTTCCTGTACTTTTCCACTATGATCAACACCATGAGTAAACTTTGTTCTTTTGTAAAAATGACTGGACAGATAAACTGAGTTAATGTTGGAAAACTTGACACAATAATGAAGCTGTATCATTTCCTTCTGAGGAACTTCATCTAAAGCCGTGGACCTCAACTGAATCAGTATAGTTAAATGAAAATTTAATTTTCTGCTTTGTCTTCAAAGTATGTTATTGATAACATGTTAATCATCTACTGCTTCCTCATTGGCAATCTGAGTTAGGCAAACTTGTACAAAGCTAGTAAAAATGTTTATTACTTTTAAATATTTAGATAACTGTGGGACTACGGTGGGTCCGTGGATTCCCTGGCGGAGGGCATGTGAACAGAAATTAGCCTTGAAGATATTAAGGCCTACCCATGAGAAAGATGGGAGTAAAGGAGTATCCAGAGATGTTAAGGATGTACCCGTGAGAGAGAAGGGAGTAAAAGAGTAATATCGATGATAGCAAAAATAGCCAATGAGATGTTACTGCTGTAACTTGTAACCAATAGTGAAGAGACACATGAATTGGTAAAACTGTATAAAAATGCACTTGCAGCAACAAATGGCATCTACTGCTTTCATCCTGGAAGAACTTGGTCCATGTTGTTTGTCTGTTTCAACCATGACAGATAAGTTTTCTGCAAAACAGAAAATAAATAAATAAATAAATAAATAGATAGATAGATAGATAGATAAATAAATAAATAAATAAGGACCATATCAGAACTCAGACTGTCCTAGTACTAGTAAACCAGAAAATATACAGGAAAGTTGCAGACATTTACATGTTAGATAATTTATGTAAACAGAGGCACCTGTGCCTTTTTGGGTGGCCTACAAAATTCTTCCATATCTTCAGCTGTGTGTGGGAAAGATATGGGTCTTTTGATTGACCCCTAGCAGACCTGTGCAGATACCTTGAATGTTCTTGTGAATCTCAAATGGGATAGTTTATTTGTTTAGGCAACTGAATACAGCCATTTGTCAGACAGAGTAGGTTGAGCTCTACAGCCAAAAAGCAGATTTTTAGATGCAAGTTAGTCACCAACACACAGTGGAGATCTCAGCAACAGGGTCAATAGATTTAGAGAGTTACTGAGCTCACTCTAAACTATCCATGTTCTGCATAGCTCACAGGAATACCTCTCTAAGCTCCATGAGGCTTGGTTCAGTTTTCAACACCTGAATGCACAGTGTTGATGTGCTCTGGTTCCCTACTTTGCCTTCAGCTGCCCATCTGGAAGTGTGCGGCTCTCCCATGGGTCTTCTGCTGTAACTGCCAGTTTTATGCAGCTGTCTTCTGTACCTAGAGGCATCTGCAATGCTACCAGATATCTATCCATGCACAACAACTGAAACAAGCCCTGGATTTTCATAGACAATAGCGTCAGATCAGAGCTTTAACTAAATGTTGACAACTAATTTTAGATGTCTAAACTAAGTTGACTGTATAGTGATGATGGCATTGTTTTCAGAAGCTTAAATTGATGAAAAAATTGAAAATATTTGGATTGGAAGAATCCCAAAAACACTGATACATTTAGTTCCTATAATTCCATTATAATTATTTCAAAATTGTATTACTTGCAATTTTAAGATTTATAAGTATTCACAGACATACGTAGGGTTTCTAACTTCCTCCTTTTTAAAACAAAAGTCATTCTTAAATACATCCATTTAGAATATAAGATTTTTTTTTTTCCCAAGTGAAACCAAAATAAGATGGAGGCAAGGAATATTTATTTCTAACTAGATCATAAAATAGAGAGCTCTCCTGGGGTTGGGACATAGCTATCTAAAGTCTCTGGTATAAAAGCAGGGAGGAAATGAGTTTCTTCATTTCCCACTAGTCTGAAAACTGTCAGCTGGTTGATAGTCAGCTCAGTTCAATAAATAATTTATGTGAAACAGCATTATGGCCTCTGAAAATGTTTTTACACTGTTCACAACTGTAAGCACAATCTCTCTCGCAACATGTAAGCCTTCAGGCAGAACAAAGCTGCTGTGGCTGCTGCCTTTATACAATTCAAACTCTGATGTGCCAGACTTGGCAAAAGCCTATATTTTATTAACATCAAAGGCTCTCAAATAAAACACCATTAGTGTTGTTTGGGATTGTCATGAGCAGTGCATATAAATACACATCTCTTACACTGTCCTAGTTGTGTTATTCTTCAGTATTAATGATGGCTCTGGGACAGAGAAACCTGATTTAGAGCTAGATTTTGAATCTACCACATTCAACCCAAAGATTTTGGAAAGTGTGTTGGTGCCCAGCGTTTGATTTAGAACTGTGTAAAAATTATAAGAAATATCAGATTTCCAACTGAATTGTACAGACTCTTCTAACATCTTCCATAAGTAATCCCTCTCTCTCCCCCTCTACTATTGTCTTGCAGGCTGTATGTCTGCTGTGCCTTATTTCCTGTCTCAGATGGAGATGTGCATCCATTCAGACATTCTGAGTGAAATCATTACTTAGACAGAAATAATTCTGAATGAATTTTTAAACTTTTCAGTGTAGACTGGTAAGGTGTTTAAGGTGAAAATTTCAGATATATTTACTTTCTTTGAACTCATTTCTAAATGTATCAGGAACTCATATGTTTATAATACTAAGCTTGTTTCTGCTGTTTGAATAAATGAAGAAACCAATTGTAGTTCAGAATTTTCTGGACATCACTGTATCTTTCTACAATAGAATGACTATTTGATATAGTAGTATTAAAGCTCACTATGAAGAGTATCTGCCCTATGACTTGCAAATCAGCATATGAAAATTGTGGTATATAGACACTTGGCTTTCAAAAAAGAGGAATGAACAGATTAAGTGGGTTCTTTGGTTTTAATTTATTTGTTTTCAGTTTCTCTTGTTTCCAGTTTGTTTCTCTTTAGGAAGAGATAGAACAGTTAAGATCCCATAAACTCAGCAGGTTATCAGCTCCCTATAATTCTTAGAAGCTTCCCATTCTGGCAATGATTTTATACTGGTAAATCTTTCCACGTCTCACTACTTTTGTAGCTCTTGTAGGAAGCAAATTTCTTAGAGCATATAGTTGTTACCAACAGAAATCAAAGCTCATACCAGTGAAAATAAATAGACCACCAGCCAGAGTAAAAGAGAATGCAGAACAGCCATCAGGGAACTGAAAACAGACAGAAGGACCTGAAGACTCCTTTCTCACCTTCAGCAGGGTGAGGCATGTGGTTTCATTTTAGTGATTAGGTTTTTTTCTACTGTTTGGTGAACTGCTCTTGGCTAAATTTTACTACGTTATACTGTATATGTGCCAGTAGGACTTCCAGGTACATTGCATTGTGGCAAATACATCAAGTAAACTTGGATATGTCTGGGAGCTTTTATTATTCCAGGTAATTTTTTTGCCGTGACACTCTCATTACATTTTAATCAACACTACATGTTTATCATGAAACTGTGAATTAGGTTTTAAAAAGATCATTTATCCAAAATTTTAAGTATTTCTGCTTTTTAAGTGATCTATTATTTTCATTTAATTTAGCTTAAACAAACAACAGTCGTGCAGATCTAAATATTGGTAGATATATACAGAAATAGTTTTCATATAAGAAATCTGATATACTATTTGGCCTTACTATATTGAATGAATGCCATCTTGATTCTTCTAATTTCCACAAGAATTTAGAAGTGGTCACCATGAGAACATGCATTCCTTATGTGTGACAGATGAAAAAAGTTGCATGTGAGTGGTTGATTCTTAAACACATATTGTAATTTCATTGCCATGTATACACAAATGCAAGTATGCTGCCACTTTTTCAATTTGAGTAAAAAGTTTGTAAACACTCTTGGTGACCCAAAATCACTCCTTTGAAATATTTTTAAATATGCATGTTGTTTCTGGTTTAATTCTATTCCGTTTTTTAACTCTTGAGAGATATGCAGTAAAGTGGAAAAAAAAAAAAACCACCTGTATATCACTACAATTTTCTAGCACCTTAAAATTATTAACAAGCTAATGATTCAGTTGAAGAAACTGATAGAGGTATTGTAACAACAACAAAAAATATTCAATTAAAACACTTAGTATCCTCATAACATCTTTAAAGACTTCCTAAATGTTTGGCTCAGACATTAGATAAATATTTTCTGAAAAGTTTTATTGTTATCATGAGATGTAATGACACTCTGCCTCTTCCTAATACTCATGTATACCACAGGTTTCAAGTTCTTCAGCAATTTTTACCTGTAAAGCAATCAGGACTGATACAGAATGCTAAAACAGAACAGCAGAGATACTATCAAGATTCAGACACTGGCATTATAACTGTTACTTTATTGTAACTCAATAATGTAATGCCAGAATTATCATAGTTATATCTGTTGGTGATTTTTTGTCAAAAAATAATGAGATACTGAATGTTATTTCCTGCTAAAATAGCCAATATTTCTGAATTCAATAAAAGCTTTGACTTGCATTACTCAAAACGGCATATACTAGCAATTGTAAACTAAGAATATTGTTGCTGCAGCTCTATTCCAAAACCGTACAAAAAGATCGAATCAAGGTAGAAAATTCTAAGAAACAAATACAGTAATACAGCGGTTTGTAAAATGTCAGGACTGGATGATGATAGCTCCATTTCTGACTATTATTAAACTGCATGTCTGTTCCAAGTGGATCTTGGATAAAACCAGAAAACTGGCAAACAAAATATCTGCTTATTGTACTGCTAAACAGGAAATTCTAGTTTCAAGTCGTAAAAAGTGATCAGAAGAAAAGGGGCAAAGTTTTTAGTGATTAGGAAGATTTCAGAAAGTTCTATAAAGTTTAAGCAAAAATCTTTATTTCTATGCCACTCTCCAACAAACATGGTCAAGTCCTTTTGGCTAATCAAAAGGAAATATGAGATATTAGCCCTGAAGTTTTTGATTGTTTGTTGCTCTTCTTTGAGCAACCTGAAATGAAGTTTTGTTCCATCTAAAGGTATCTAGCAAAAATGTGTAAAATATACTCTTAAGGCTCTTAAAAGTTGTTACAAGGCAAGGCAGGAGTTACTAAGGTCTCTCCTTCAGAAATATGCAATACATAATTGCACAGACCTCATCTCTTAATCAGAATATCAGTGCAGATGTTTTCCATCAAGTGGGATAAGGAGAACATGACATGAGCATCATAAACCTTTACAAAGAGAAGTCTGCTCAATTCCAGGATATACCACTCGTCTTAGCTGTGGGATAAATCCCTGTTTGGATAATGCAGTTCAGTTGCTATAAAAATCCTTTGGGAAAAACAAAGCTGCCTGTTATTTCTGCAGCTGAATTAAAACACAGTACACATAGCTCTATACCTGTTTGCCCTTCTAGCCAAACTAACATAAGTAACTGCAGTTGTCTCTAGATGGTCCTGCAAAAAGTCTGCTGTCTGGAAAATCTGCCAATATGCTTCATATTTTTTACATCATGGCAGGTTGACAAGGTCTTCAATATGAGTGGAATGACAGAAGCTTTTAATAACTTTTTGTCAAAATTTGTGCTTTGGTTGAACACACACAATATAGTGTCCAGAAGGCTACTGACTGTTTTGATAGTGGCACCAAAGCAATTCAGATTTAACATCACACAAACGAAAGGAGAATTCCCGCTCTACCCGTATTACATTGAAAAGTACATTGAGGCGATAGTATACAGTGGCGAAGTAGCCCTGAAATGTATGAATAAACTTTGCATCACAATGTTTCAGTTTATCAAGACTGATGATACATACATAAGAAATGCAAAACCACAGTCACCTTTTGAGAGATCAAAACATCATTCCTAGGAAGAGACATTTAATTGTATTAAAAAGGATCTATCTACAGAAGTTTTGCAACTTATAACAGTTTGCATCTCAATCATGGTGCATAGTTTTCCTTCCTGTATTCAGTGTCAAAGCAAAACTCCCAGAGATACCACTACAGTGGTAGTGAGCACTTTATGCTAAGTAATGTGACAGATACCCAAAGTTATTCTGTACAGTCTGATAAAAGATAATACACAGGTGGAAGGTGGGGCAGTTGAAATATCAAAAGGACTCATCTGAGGCAAGTCTTAGGTAGTTGTTCCATAATGGGGAGACTGCAGCTGAAGATCTGGTATAGCAAAGAGAATGGTACTAGTACTACCAAAACCCCAACACATCTGAAACAAACACATCGCATTTAAGGTACTGGAGAAAAAAATGGTGTTATAAGGGATTATACTCCAGGGGCTGGAAAAATTTCTCCACATTAAATGGAATCTGGTATGATCAATCAACAGGACATGCCATTGTAATTGTTCAATATTAAAAGAAATGCCATCTTTACCAAATATGGCTTGTCAATGGTTGGAAAACACACAAACGAACAAAACCACGACAATGACCAAATAAGCAAACAGGATAAAAAATGTTTCTGCCTTTTAATTCATGGAGATTTCCAAAAGTATTATGATCATATTGCTGTGTATGTACCTGGAAAGATAAATTTAAAAGTCTTTTTCAAAGTATCTGACAACATTTTCATAGTGTTACTTTCAGGAGGTTTTTACCTGCAAATTTCCCTGCATATTTCCCTCGATTTGTTATGATTTTTCTGCATAATCTGGAGCTAGACTGAAGCATATTTTTTTAGGTTTTTGTTTGTTTTGTTGTTTTTAATCTTACATTCATACAGCTCATAAGCATTAAATGCAAAACACAACTTTAGAACTAGTTTCAACAATCTTCAAAAGTACAGAAACACTGCAAAAACAATTAAAAAATATTCAATTCTAAAAGAAAATATTTGCCTTCGGTAAATCAGTACAAAAGCATTGCTTGTCCAAAGGAAGCATAGAAACTTAGGCCATGGAATATGGATGTTTTAAGAGAACAAAGTGCTGTCTTACTGAATTCATGCTGGAGTCAGGCAAAGAATGACAAAGAAATATTTAGACAGATTATGCCATGAGCTGTTCATTTCCTGTTACCAAGGAAGAGGCAGTAGCCAAAATATTCCAGCCTTCCGGCCGTTATTGTACATCTGCTGTCTTATTGTTGTTTAGTACACTAAGTTCTCATTGACCAGAGGCTGAGTTAGCATAGTTGTTCCCCCAAAAGACGTAGTCAATAACAGATGTTTTAAAATGCACATTATGTTATTTTGAGATTATTTTTTTTAAATAACTTGGGAGCAATCAAGTGAAGGTTATAGATACATAGCCATAAGGTAATGTATGTACGCTTCTTCTGAGAATAGGCAAGGCTGATTCCAATGAGAAACATAATTTGCCTGACCTATACATTTTATATTACAGATATATTTCTCTCATTTATAGTACACTTCAGCTTTTGTAAAAAAATTGTATGTGTGCCAGGTCACAGAACTACATTTTCTGTATCTGCTGTGAGATTTTGCCCAACACACTACAGAATTCAGACAATGTTAAAGAGGTATTGCAGTTATTGCATAAAAAACAGATATGATACAATATAGAGATACTAAACAGAAGGTACATAGTTATGAGATTACTGTCGGAAGGAATGTTTTTTACATTACCTTTTTAAATATACAGGAAGTCAGGATGCACACAAAACCGCAGCCCATTTCATCCTAAAATCTTCTCAATATCTGCACCTTTGTACTTCATTTTCTTTCTCTTTATTTCAGTTTTATAATATTGTTTATGTGATTTCTTGAAGACTTTAGTGAAATGTGTTGTAGCTGAGGAGATGTGTTGGTTTGAATTGGAATAAAAGTTACGGATGTTTTTGGAACAAAAGAATGGACTGTGTTCTCTTTGGTGACACAAAGTAATCCCTGAAATGAGCAAACAAATATAATTTTTAAAGGTACTCTCCCTCCTGCTGCCTTCAAATTTCCTGAAAAAAAGTATTTAAACTAATCCTGCCAAGGGCATGGGGGTAGGGGGCTCAGGGAGGTGGGGATTCCAGGTAGGGGGGGTGGGGAGAAGGTGAGTTTAATGTGAAAAAATAAGAAAACAAACAAACAAACAAAACCACAAAACAGCCACTACACACTAAACACTCCTCTAATTAAATAAAGCTATCTGTTTCAAAGGTGAAATATGAAAATGATCATTTGAATATTTAGCTTACATTTCAACAAAATCTGAACCTTTTTCCCCAAAAAAACTCCAAACTTTGCAGATCTTGTGAAGAATAGGAAATAACTTTGACAAAGGTATGCATGAGAGATTTTTTTTTTCTGCAAAGAAAGAAGGGCAAAATAGTAAAACAAACAAAGGCTATAAATCAGATGATAAAAAATGCATGTTATGAAAGAACTGCTTCCTGTTTGGGAAGGCAGAATAACTAAAATAACATGCACTCAGTTTTCACTACCTGTAGCAGGAATGACTTCAAAGAAATAGCTAAGCAGCCAAAGGTTAAAAGGAAGCATCCGATCCCATCTGACAGAATCTGTTTTAACTTTTTGGATGGAGATATGCCACATTTACACTTCTTCTTTAATTCCGGAAGGAAAGGAAATAGTTAGAATGTTCCTCTTTATCTGTTTGTGGATGCTGGGATAAATTAATAATCTTTCATTAATCTCTGTAATGCAAATAATTTTTGTGGACGAAAGCAGAGGCTACGTGAACCGTGAGGACATAAACTGAAAAGAACAATTGAAAAAAAAAAACACAAAACTAAACCAAATCATGTTATCATTGCCATTAATATTTTCTCTTCAAAGACAAATGAAAGACTTATTTGGACTGTTGTTTAATATCTGTGTACAAATATATTTGCAAGAATGTCAAAGGCCCCATTACACAGCATGTAAAGGAAAATTTTATTAGCTTCTTTTTTTTTTTTTTTTCATTTCTCTCTGATACCTATAATAACCGGCTATTTCTTGCATGTCTATTTTCATGCCTATTAGTATTTTCTCATTTCATTACTGTTGTCTCTACTGCAATCACTTGTTTTACATCCTGCCCAGCTGCACAGATCTTTCAAATTTCAGACTTCTTTTGGGGAAATTCAGATGTCACTATTTCCAGGTAATCAAAGCACCTATCCTTGATCTAATTTATGTAATCTTCTCCAGTTCATTGCCTTAAAAAATGAACTTTTTTCCTTTAAGGTTAGAAAAGTGTTCGCTGTTGCTCTGTCCATGTGCTTTTGTGTGTTCATGTGCATATTTTTAATTCTAAACAGACACACCATGTATTGGAAAAAAAAAAAAAGCTTCTCAAATGGTCATTTACTGTTATAAATACTTTGGAATATACAACTAGTCACTGCTAAAACTCTATACTAGAAATATTGAAAGCCATAACTTGCCTTCATAGCTAGCTATCTGAGCCAAGCAAATTATTTTATTACACTTACCTGTAATTCCTTTTGTCAGAAAGGACCAGGCACTGCTCTCCAGAAGTTATGAACTCTCAAATACTGAGACAAGGAATATATACATTTTGAATTTTCCTAAAATGCCAGTCCTAGATCTGATCTAATAGAGCTTCAAATGACATTTTAAAATGTATTGAGAGATCTGCAACCTTTTTTCATTCTATAATTTCTAATGAACTGTATGTAACTTTACCAGATTGAGGTAAATCTACATGGTGTTTCAATAAGATAGACCCAATTTGAAATCACTGTATCTCTGCTACCACTATCCACCCATGACCGAAGCTCTTATCACTTGAAAGGGCAGGGCATAGAGTTTCAAAAAGTTACTAAAACTCATTAACTCATTAAACCATTTGTAAAATTTTGTGTAGTTGTAACATGTTGCCATCATGAAATATACTGCTTTGAAACTGGGCCCACCTTTTTGAAACACCCTTTATCTTTGCCTGTAACAGAGACTGTACAAAGAAAAGTTCCTGGAATCTCCCACCTCTTTTCAGTGTTCTTTATTACAATGCTCATGCATCAAAATGCACCTCTTCCAAAGTCACCCTGCAGAAACAGGAAAGTTTACTAGAAATTTAATCGATAGAAACAAAATGTTGAAGAGGAAAAATGTGGAAATATTGCTCCATGTACTTAAGGAGAAAATGCTGAATTTTCCAGGCATGTTGAATGTGCTGCTAAGCATGCCCTGATGGAACGAGTAGGAAGATCACAGCTTGCCAAGGAGTCTCCGGCTTTCTGAATATGCATGGAGGGGTTCTGCTGTGCATGTGGAGCACACATGCAGCAAGTAGCCTCATACTTGGAAAGTGCCTGAAGAAGACAGAGGTGAAGACAAGGCTGCTCTGGCTGCCAGAACTGTTTTATCTGGCTTGGAGTTTTCCTGACATGTCCTCAGTATGGTGCATGAAACATTTGAAAGCCAGAAGCTAGATGAACTTCTTTTATAGGCCAGCTATGCCTGGTTAGTGTCACCTGTTGAGTCTGCATGTCCTCAAGTATATTGCATTCTAGTGATGTCAGATAAATATTATAATAATTAAAAACAAACAAACAAACAAAACCCCAAAACAAACGAACAAAAAAAACTTCTCATATTTTGCCTCATACATTTTAAAGAGTTAGATTACAGAGAGGAAATGTGGCTTTTAAATGAGTGTGAGCTGCAAAACCAGCAAATTTCAACATTTTAGTTTGTGTTAATCATAGTTTTTTTCAACCTCATATGCCTCTTTTAAGAATAATGTTATCCAAGTCTCCTTTCACAGTCAATGAAAAGAGAGAGGAAGCCTACAGAGAGATTCAGATTCTATGAAGACTGGATTCTTCCTTCCACTTCCTTCCTCAGTAGCTGAAGACTTAACTACAAAATAGACTTCAAAATTAAGAGAAAGGGCTCAAAACAGGAAAATTCTGATCCTCCTCTTGATTCAAACTTTATAAAATGAACTGCTGCAAAGGAAAGTTAAACCAGACTGAAAGGATTTTGAAAATTTGAATACTTCAGCAGTGATCACCACAGACAAATCGAAACAGAGCTGAATCCACAAAACAGCCTGAGACTGAAGTATTTTTAAAAGTTCTTATTTTGCTGAATAATAACACCAATTACTTCATTTTTAGTACAAAATTTATGTAATTGTTATAAAAAATAAAATAATTTTGAGTTCAAGCCATTAACATTTAAATAAAAGACAAGTGAATCATGATTTTCTACCCTGATTTATTTACTACTTATATTACTAAATTATGTTACTTTTTTTTCATCAGCGCAGTATCCTGCCAGCAGCAGTCTGGAAATAAGACACTTACAGATGTGCCACAAATGTATGCATATACCTTCTTTTCTGTGTCATCTGTTGCAGATTTGTGCAACAGTCAGGGTATAGAGTAGCTTTTTGGAGCATTTAAATTACTTTGCATAAGATTTTGTATTAGATAGTTATTAGATTATGGAACATTTACAGTATTTTTGGTCTTCTGTGCTGAGTCAAGTAGGCATGACTGGAAAAAGTGCTAATTACAAAAAGGCATAGTTCCATGAAAAATAATTATGACAGAAACTAAAAACGTATATGACTATTTATGAGCCATCATATCTCATAGAGATAGTATTAATGGTTCGTTTGAATGGTTCAGAATGCATCAATAAACTGCAAGAAGAGTATTTAAAGTCACAAAAGCAACACATCAACCCAACACATAACATTCCTGTGCAAAGCAAATTGGTCTTTTCTCAGTTTTGTTTACAATCAGCTCTTCATAGACTAAACTCCAGTAAGTTGTAGAGTTTCTGATGTCCTCTCTCTATATACAAACAGTGCATTCACTATAAACACAATGAGGGAGGTAGGAAATAGAACCCCACAGAAAGACTCTGAAAAACTGACCCCTTATATGAAGAGCTGGTTGATAATGAAAACTGGTGGGGGTGACAAAAGGTAAGAGAAGCTTAAAGCACTAATGATTTAAGCAAGAAAATATCAGCTTACCCTCTCTGATTTCTGCAATACTGAAGCTTACAAAGATTCAGTTTTCGACCAGAAACAGAAGTTCATTTAGAAGTGAGTTCTGTAAGAAACATTTTCTGTTTGCATATGTAATTGATAAGTGCCCTACAGTACTAAACAGAATCACTTCGGTTTTAACTTAGGTTTCAGTGTTTACAAAGCTTCCAGACTGTTTCCTATGAACTACAAAAGCTGTTTTATATTCTATAACTTTCTACTGCACAAGGTTTACAAGCGTTGAGTACACAGTAACATGACTTTAAATCTTTCCAAAATGTATTAATATGCAAAGACATTAGTAATATGACTTAAGCTTAATTTTTCCAATATACAGACAAATAAAAAAATGTATCTATAAAAAAAAAATCTTTAATATAGATCATAAAATATCTGTTGCTTTTTAGGAGGATATATCTGTCAGATGTGTATATACTTCGGCATGTTGTACTTTCAGGTTTAGGAGTTAGGTGGCCATTTGTGGCCATTTTCCAATTATAAGACTTCAATAAATACAGTGTTACCAGTACCTTGCTGAGTAATCTAATCAGGAGTCTTAAATTCAAAAGAACATCTGCTTTTTTGATTAAAAGTTAGACAGTAATAATAAAGGAACTTTACAGAGAAAGCAAGATTTCTAACATACTCTAATTTGGTGGATTACTTATTTGTGACAGTAAAAGATCATCTTTTATGGGAAATATACTAGATAAATGAAGTACTCATTCCTGACCTAACCCACCCCATAAAAGCTTTGTCTGCATTGCATGCTGCTGAAAGAAATCCAATTAGATGTCACTGTATGATCTATATTGCTGTTAAGGAAGCTGTCATTTTACAGAGCCATCCCATGGACCCATCTACAGATAGTAAGAAAGCTCATCACAAAAGTAGACAAATACTGGAATAAATTTTTTCTTAAAGACAGCAAAAAATTAATGCATGACAAGACTAGTTGTCCTTCTATATTATGATAAAGCAGTAGCTCAGTGGAGTGAGTAGGATTTCATACACTGGGAAAGAATAAGAAACCTGGTCCTTCATCCACAGAAAACATCCAGAATGTGTGGAATGTGAAACCCCAGACTCACCATCTGAAGACATAAATAACTCAAAACTAAAAAAAAGTACATCAATAAATTTCAAGCAAACATCAACAAGTAAATCACCATTTATTCAGGTTTTGTTGCTTAATTCAATCTCTAAGTCTTCTAAATTAAGTAACCAACCAAGATTTCAAAAAGCAAGAAAATCTGCATTCTCTGTTACAGTACCTAAAAAAAAAATCAACCAAAAAGAGTTCTAAACCTTGAGGAGGGTGGTTACCAGAGATAAACTGTTCAGTTTGTTAACTATATTTATGTCTATGTATGTATCTATGTGTAATTTATGTAATGTTTCAATTCACTTTAAGTGTGAATAATGCTTTTAGAAATTTACTTCCTTATGTGTTCAGCATGGTTAAGGGTTTTTTTTCCAACAGCTAGTGATTTTTAACTAATTTAAAAAAATACAAACAAACAAAATTGAGTAACTTATGACATTCCAGCTAACAGGAAAGAAACAATTCCTTTTCTGGATGCTAGAAAACTCTGATTTTCGTGGGGGATTTTAACTTCCCTGATTTTTGCTGGAAGGAGTACTTGGCCAGCCAACCACAGGCCAGGAGGTTCCTCCAGTGCATTGATGGTAACTTTCTGATGCAAATGGTGGAGGAGCCGACTAGGAGAGGTGCACTGCTGGACCTCATCCTCACTAACAAGGAGGGTCTGGTTGAAGCAGTAAAGGCTGAGGCCTGCCTTGGTTGCAGCAACCATGGAATAGTGGAGTTCAGGATCTCATATGGCAGGAACAGAGTAGCAAGCAGAATTGCAAACCTGGGCTTCAGAAGGGCAAACTTTAACCTTTTCAAGAAATTGCTGGGGGAAATCCCATGGACAAGGCTGCTTTAAGGTAAAGGGGCCCAAGATAGTTGGTTAGCATTCAGGGACTGCTTCCTCCAAGCTCAAGATGACAGCATCCCAACATGCAGGAAGTCAAGGAAGGGATCCAGGAGACCTGCGTGGTTAAACAGTGAACTGCTGGGTAAGCTCAAGTGGAAGAGGAGAGTTTATAGATCATGGAAGGAGAGACTGGCCACTTGGGAAGAATATAAGGCTGTTGTCAGAGGGTGTAGGGAGGCAACTAGGAAAGCTAAGGCCTCCTTAGAGTTAAACCTTGCGAGATGGGTCAAGGACAACAGAAAGAGCTTTTTCAAATACATGGCAGATAAAACTAACGCCAGAGGCAATGTAGGCCCACTTATGAATGAGGTGGATGCCCTGGTGACAGAAGATATAGAGAAGGCAGAGTTACCGAATGCCTTCTTTGTTTCTTTCTACTCTGCTGGAGGCTGTCCTGAGGATCCCCGTCCTGCTGAGGCCCCAGAGGAAGTCAGGACAATGGAGGAGTTTGCCTCGTTTGATGAGGACTGGGTTAGGGACCAATTAAGCAATCTGGACATCTATAAATCCGTGAGTCCAGATGGGATGCACCTGTGATCGCTGAGGGAGCTGGCTGAAGTCATTGCTAGACCACTCTCCATCATCTTTGCCAAGTCTTGGGAAATGGGAGAGGTGCCTGAGGACTGGAGCAAAGCAAATGTCACTCCAGTCTTCAAAAAGGACAAGAAGGAGGACTCGGGTCACTATAGACTGGTCAGCCTCACCTCCATCCCAGGAAAACTGATGGAACGACTTATCCTTGGCACTATTTCAAGGCATATCAAGGATAAGAGGGTCATTAGGGGCAGGCAACATGGCTTCACCAAGGCGAAGTGATGCTTGACCAACATCATAGCCTTTTATGAAGACATAACAAGGTATAGATTATGGCAGGGTGGTAGATGTGGTCTACCTTGACTTCAGTAAAGCATTTGACGCATATTCCCACAGTGTCCTTGCTGCTAAACTGAGAAAGTGTGATCTGGATGATCAGGTAGTGAGGTGGACTCTGAAATGGCTGAAGGGAAGAAGCCAGAGAGTTGTGTTCAGTGGGGCATAGTCTAGTTGTAGGCCTGTATCTAGTGGAGTCCTTCAAGGGTCAGTACTGAGACCAGTATTATTTAATATATTCATCAATGACTTGGATGAGAGAATAGAAGGAACTGTCATAAAGTTTGCTGATGACACAAAACTGGGAGGAGTGGCTGACACACTAGAAGGCTGTGCTGCCATCCAATGAAACCTGGACAGTCTGGAGATTTGGGCGGGGAAAAAATTAATGAAATATAACAAGTGCAAGTGTAGAGTCTTACATCTGGGTAGGAACAACCCCAGGTTCCAGTGTAAATTGGGGAATGACCTATTAGAGAGCAGTGTAGGGGAAAGGGACCTGGTGGTCCTGGTAGACAGCAGGATGACCATGAGCCAGCACCGTGCCCTTGTGGCCAAGAGGGCCAATGGCATCCTGGGGTGTATTAGAAGGGGGGTGGTTAGTAGGTCGACAGAGGTTCTCCTTTCCCTCTATTTTGCCCTGGTGAGACCATATCTGGAATATTGTGTCCAGTTCTGGGCCCCTCAGTTCAAGAAGGACAGGGAACTGCTGGCGAGAGTCCAGCGCAGGGCAACAAAGATGATTAAGTGAGTGGAGCATCTCCCTTATGAGGAAAGGCTGAGGGAGCTCGTTCTCTTTAGCTTGGAGAAGATTGAGGGATGACCTCATTAATGTTTATGTAAACGGTGAGTGTCACAAGTATGGAGCCAGGCTCTTCTCAGTGACAACCAATGATAGGACAAGGGGCAATAGGTACAAACTATAACACAAGAGGTTCCACTTAAATATGAGAAGAAACTTCTTCACAGTGAGGGTGACAGAACACTGGAACAAGCTACCCAGGCAGGTTGTGAAGTTTCCTTGTCTGGAGACATTCAAAACCCACCTGGACGCATTCCTGTGTAGCCTCATCTAAGTGTTCCTGCTCCAGTGGTGGGATTGGACTAGATGATCTTTTGAGGTCCCTTCCAGTCCTTAACATTCTGTGATTCTGTGTATAATCATATGTGTCTTCTGACATCATCAGGTATGAGAAATTTAACAGGTTTTTGCCCTGGAAAAGAGGGAGGTAGAATACCTGATTTCATCATTACCAGAGGTAGATTGATGTACTTCTGAATAGGAAGCAGTCTCTGCTGCTGCATGAAACTCCATGTTCTACAAATGATAAATTGTGACAGAAATAAAGCCCTTAGGAGAATGTTTGCCAAGTGGTACTGTTTGTAAACCCTCACAGGTCAAGATCAAAAGATTAATTTCATTTTTTTTTCCTAGAATTCCTTCTTTCACTTAGGTTCTTCATGCCAATATATACTGTCAACTGAAAAGGAAATATTATAAAGAATTAGGTCATTTTCCTACTGTAATATATATTAAAGCATGATGTAACCGGCTTCTTGTGTCATTCAAGTACCGAGTTGTCACTGAAATTGTAGGCTGAAAAAATATTGGCAGCTATTAACAACATACTTGATTTCTGTGATACATATTTTTAAATTATAACCACTAACATGGAATTGACATTCTTCCAGCCACAGATTTTGTTAGCAGTTTCTTTACATAATTTTAAAGCTTTTCTCCAGAATTACCTCAAAAATATCAAAACAAAACATCAACAAAAAATGTTGCTGATCCAAGGGAGATGCCACATATCCATATCCCAGTAAATTTAAAAAACTCCACATAAGGGTAGCCTTCAAACTGTGTGCAATCTCTAGCCTCTAATTTGGGATAGCATTCCTCTATTTTTCAACAATTTGACAGTCATGAAATAGAATATAACACAACAATAATTTGGTGGACTCCAACTAAAACAAAACAAACAAAACCAAAACAAAACAAAAAAGTAAATTAGGGAACAAGGCCTATTAAAAGTTTTGTAACAAGATTTGGAATATTCCTAGTTATGGTTCTGGTTACATTAAATGAAGCCCTGGTCTCAATCAACACCTGTAATAGTTTACCAAAACCACAGTCACATTTGGTATCCATTGATACCCTTGTTTACAGTCTCAGAAAGGAGACAAAGCAATAAGTTAACGTGGGCTTAGAACTGAATCCTAATTCTTGTTGATGAGCTGTCAGATTGGCCTCCACAATACTGGCAGGAGGAGTGTGGGGCCTCAGCAATAGTTACGTAATGAAAATTGAGAAACTGAGTCTGTCAAAAATTGAACATATGCTTTTGTTTCTTTCTTCCAAGTATCAACAAGAAAAATAAAGGTTTCTGATTTTGTAATCTGGATACAACATAGATGCATGCCATCTTTTTACAGTATACTTCCCAGAATCACCAAACTCACTTGCCAGGGAGTGGTTTCAGCTATGTTAATCTTAGATCCAGGTAGTGAAAATTTTGCAGTCTCTGCAGGCAATGTGTTCCAGTATTTCCTTGGCCCTTTCTGTTTGAATTCTTTCTTCTTCTATCTAATCCAGATCTTCTTTTCTGTACTTTAAAACATTTTTTTTTTCTTCTTACCTGCTATGGATATGTAAACACATTACCCTTTCCCTTCTGTAAGACCCTTTTAAACAACTTTCCATTGATGTTCAAATTGAGTTCCGTTCCATCCTACAGATCTTTTCAAAGCCATTTGTCTTGTGTCTGTTCATTTCTAAATATAGAAACTGCCTCTTTTTTTGATTAAATACATCCTTCAATAAAACATTTTCTCAACTTCTGACTCCCTTTTGGAATGCTAATTACAATCTCCGTTGTGCTTGTAACCTTGATCAGCTTCTGATTTTTTTAAAAGTGTCCTCTATTGCATTATCATTCAAAAACAGCTAAAAGAGGACTGTAAAGACTCAAATCTGTACATCCTGCAGTTTAATAATGAGCAATTGATAACTTCTTTGGCTTTCAGCCAGTTTTGTATCATCTTATAGTAATATGTTTCTCTAACCTACTTACAAGAACATCATATGACACTATGCCATTCATTTTATTCAAGTAAAGATGTACAACACCCTCTTCTTCTCTTATATTTACAGTCCCTGTTAACCTATTACATAAAAAGTTCATCTGATCTGTAATCATTTGTCTTGGCAATTCATCCTATTTTTATGCCATATTCTATAGCACTGTTTATAAATTTTTATTACTTATTTTCACATAGTCTGAGGATTGAGTTTATACTGACTAGTATTTAATTTTTAACCTAAAGTTTTGAAACGAGATCAGATTGGTGTTAAATGCCACAGTTAGAAAAAGAAAACATCACCTCTTCCACAAATGCTAAAATCTAAAGAAGGACTACTGTCAAAGTGATTAGGAGAAACAGCATGAACTCCCTCCCTACACCCCAGCAATTTAAATGTGAACAAGCAGAAGCAAGAAAGCAAGGGCAACTTGATCTTTATTCTACACCTAAGTCACTGAGGCAGGAAGAAATAAAGCAAAAGTTCTGAAGGTATTTCCTTTAGAGAACAGAATAAAAGCAAATTATGTTTCTTGATTCAAAACATTTGCAATATTGCAGAAGCCATTATCAAGACATGTTGTGCTGACATTTTACAAGCAAAAGAGTAAAGGTTAGCATGAACAATGCCAAATATGTGCTACAGTGGAATATAAATATTTGCCAAAGGTGTGGGGAAGCAATGTGCATGCTGCAGAAAGATAGGCTTATGGACAACCTTTGCTGGAAAAACAAAACAAAACACCACCACATAAAATAATATTTTCCTTAGTTTCTTCATTAACATTGTTAGAGTTTCATAAACAATTTATTTGAAACAAGAAACATTTGATCTTGGTGTATGTTCTTCAGTATACAACCAAATGAGTACGCATTTTCAAAGCGTTAAAGAGTATCTAAAAGACAGCATGTAAATATTTCAGAAGTCCTCTGAATATTGTTTACAATAGATCATGTGATGTTTAACAAATTTCTGCCACTTACTTAAACACTTAGCCAAAATGAATGAAGAAATTAAAGAGGTAGGGGAAAGGAGAGGGACTAAGAGAGAAAAAAAGGGGGGAAAATAAATCAATAAAGTAATAAGAAATAACTTTACATTGATTTGAAGTTAGAATGTCTTCCCAGTGCCAGTTCAAGGCTCTACAAAGAGCTGGAGGATATTTGCATTCTAAAAGCATGTTCATTCTAAATGAACAATATGCAAACATCAGCAGAAAGAGCTTGCAGAGTGTGCTATAGTGCTGGTATAGCTATATACCACTGAATAATTTTTACACAATTAGAAAGGCTATGAAAATCGCAAACACTTGTAAGCAGTCTGCTGGCTAAAGATGTTTTTTGCAGATGGATTGGAAAGGGTGAGTCATTTTAGGAATTATTTTCAGAGCACATTCTTAAAAAAATATGTACCGATTCATAAAATCACTGGATTTGTTCAATTATGAAATGAATTGTTATAGAAATCCCTTATCAACTTTCCAGTCATTAACATTTTAATAGCATTAAATATTACACTTTTCATTGTGGCTGAAAAGTAAAATTACACAAACATTAGATTTGTATATAGGAACCTTATTTTTTAAAGTTAAAAAAAAAAAAATTACATATCTAGACACAGTTTACTGGAGAAGGTTATTAAGAGTCTGTTTTCAAAATTTTCTTGGACCTGAGATACCAGAGCCACCTCAGTTACCACTAAATACTAATCCCACTAATCCTTCATCCATTCCCTTTCCACAGCAAAGTTCCTTCTGGGTATATCTCGTCTTAATGTGACTATCTCAGGCATGTGTATGCCTTTTTTTTACTATATTTTTTGTCCCAGACTGTCAGTCAGGTACTGAGCTCTTTTTTTTTTTTCTTTTTCTATCTTCATCTTTTTTCTTTTTTTTTCTTCTTTTTTTTTTTTCTTTTTTTCTTTTTGTTCCTCCTCCTCCCCCCCAAAGTTTTTCTTATACTGTTAAGCTAAGAAAGCTTCCAAGCAGCAGTAATTACATGGAAGAAAAAGTTCTTCATATAGCTTCTCCCATCTGATTAGGAAATCCCCTATGTAACACCAAGTCCTGACAAAATATTCCTTGTTGTATTCATGCAGAAACCTGTCAGCAAAAATTGATCATCTTCTCAGAACTCAATGTATTACAAAATTCAAGGAGGGAATTCAGGACTAGGTTTAGATACATGACAGTAAAGTATGAGGTTCGATCCTGATCCCTAAATTTGTGTCTGTACAATCCTCTCTCTTTTTAGCTATTTCATCCACATTTCCTCTGGTTTTTCATCTCCTCTCCTATTGCTCAATCTCTTGCCAGGTCTTGCACTTGACTACCAATGAGAGTATATGTGAGGAAAGATACATGGGTCTATATAAATTCATTTATAAAGATGAGAAAAATAAGTGAAGACAATATTTAATTATTTCTTTACTTTCCACTAGCTTTGAAATAGCTTGCTCACGTATATCATGTTTAAATTGAGGCAGTGTGCTCGCTTTAAATGTCATCTGAAAGTACAGAACATGTTGGATGCATGGCAATGAGTGACATTGTACTAGACCCGGTGTAACAGCCTGACATTAAGATCATAAGATCATTATGATTGCTCCTAAACTTCATACTCACTAGAAAAAATAATCCTCTTTAGATAAACCCTAATGTCAGTAAATGAAGGTTGGGCACACTTCAAGACCTCTCAAGAGCACTTAGATAAACTTCTACCGCTCTTGTTTATCTCTGTTAGGAACCAATAGGAAACAATTTGTGCTTTCACCACTCATGATCCAGGTTTCCTCTTCTCAAGAAAGTTCTGAGTATTCGTTTCCTCTCTCCCTTTCTCTCTCGCTCAAACAGGGATAGATGTATTAACCCTGCATTTTGTAGTGCTTCTTAATGGTTAGAGTACTTGCCCAGAAATTGATGAATTTCAGTTACTGTGTTCTGTAACCCAAGAGGTTGGAAAAGTTGCCCATTCCCTGTGTAAGTCTCAATGGACTTGTCTTGTGGTGATACACTGAGCACAATTGCAGTATATATTTCAAACTACCTGATGGTCAATATCGTTTAAGCAGACTAGAGAACTTCAGTCACTGCCAGGAAGCCAGCTCCCACTTCTACCTACATCATCACCATTTATTCTATCTTTATTGAAGAAGCAACATCTTGCTTTGATGTTTCCCTTCATATGCAGCAGATTCTGTCCTTAACATCTTTAAAAACAGCTTCTTGTTTCTCTTCACTTAAACCTGTCTTCAACCTTGATGTCTACCAAATACATTAATATAATTAAAACTTTGATTCACTGAAACCGCTGTTTACCATGTGGACAAGTACTATGAGCAATTTGCATGTATTTCTTTAGCTGTTTCTTGGTTTTCATTTTTACTCTGTACAGTACGTAGTATCCTGATATCATAATCAGTGGCTTCAAACTGCTTCTTGTCAAAACAAAAAAAATTGAAGTGCAATTAAAAAATTATCAAGCTTTTAGTTAATAAATTTGAGATAATGAAAAACACATGAATACAGTTTCATTTTGGATATAAATAGTACAAAAATTAATAGAAGTAGGTTTAAAAAAATATAATAGCAGTGGTTTCAATTTCACTTTAATATAAACACTTGCATTCATTGCTCTAGATCTGTTTTTTTGAATTTGGGTATTTTCTTTCCCTTTATTTCTTTTTTTCTTTTCTTTTTAATTACTTTTCCTTCCCTTTCTTGATATATTCTTTTCTTTTTTCCCCATTTCACAATTATATGTATACTGAGGCTAATAAATACAGACTGCTTAAACAGAGAAGGGGAAAAAATGATTCTTGTCTGTTTCATACAGGGGACAGGACATTCATGTACAGAACACTACAGTTTATTAGTCTTATATAGACACTCTTTTAGAATAAGAGGCATTTGAAAGATTTGAAAATATTCTGTAACCAAAACACAAGTAAAAATTAGATTCAAATGAGATTTGTGGTATTTATATGATGTGGTTTATTGTCTAATGTGATCTAGGGATATAGACAATTCTTACATCCTTATTTCTCCTGTGGGATTACAAGGGTAAACCACCAAGACTTTCACAAATAAGTTTACTGAATTGAATATATACAGTTCTTATTCTTATGTAAACAAACAGGCTATGACTTGAAGCCACACAATGGCCTTAATTGTACAAACTATGTATTGCTAAAATCAATCTGAGTCATAAATGCGGTGAGCAACCATCTGAGTCTTGAGCAATCTGTCAGTAAATTAATAAATTACATCAATGTGGAGAGAGGAAGAACTCCTCTTTTTATGGGCATCTGTTCAGCACTCAGAAATAGTTGGGTTCAAACTTTGCCAGCTTTAATCAAATAAGTAAATCCTTTTTTGCTTAAAAGTTTCTCCAAATCTTTTAGGAACTAAGATGTAAGGGATTTGTCATTTTACTTTCTCTTCATGATGGTTTGAAAGCATATAAACATGGAAGTAACAAACTAGTTCATCTCTTAATCCTGAAGTCCCTTCTTAAAAGAACCAAACTACACACACACTATGACAGTAAATCCACTTATTTAAAATGTTCCAGTTCCAGTATTTTGCTCTTTAACATCCATGGGACATTCTGGCTAAACAATGGTCACAGGACTGAGATCTGAAAGAATAATATGCGTCACTTTCAACATGTGAGTCATGTCACTGACAGTAACAACTACTCTTATTCTTGATTATATTACAGCAGATAATTTACAACCTGTTGCAGAGAGAAACAGGCAGCCCAACAAAGAGAAGGAGCTTAGAGACTGATGTACACCTGTGGGACATATTTGGAATAATTTCTCAGGATTAAAAACTGATTCTCATACACATTTTTGAATGGCATCTGATAAA
Source organism: Streptopelia decaocto (assembly GCF_964273445.1). Taxonomy (NCBI): domain Eukaryota; kingdom Metazoa; phylum Chordata; class Aves; order Columbiformes; family Columbidae; genus Streptopelia; species Streptopelia decaocto. The sequence goes on from NC_138663.1 coordinate 165,842,924, forward strand.
CCATTTTAACAATGCCAGAGGCCTTAAAGTTAAGAAAATCTGAGTTACTGGTCCTACTGAATTCAGCATAACATTAAAATTAATTTTACTGGATCAAGTAAGTAATGGAAAAGCAAACGTTAAACATGAACTTTTTTTTTTCCTTAAATTTACAGTGACATTATTCTTCACTCATGAAGCAGACTTATACATTATGTCGTGGGGAAAAAAATACACTATTTTTAGCAAAAGTAGAAATGGAAAGAAGAATTACCTAATTATTGAATTCAGAGATAATTTTGCCCCCACTGAAGTACACATTCAGTTTGACAGTTTCCTCCAGTATTCTCCTGGAAAAACTGGTTGCTTACAGCTTAGACAGGCATACTCTTTGCTGAGTAAAAACTGGCAGAATAGCCAGGCCCAAAGAGTTGTGGTCAGTGGAATTAAATCCAGTTGGTGGCCAGTCACAAGTGGTGTTCCCCAAGGGTCAATATTGGGGTCAGTTCTGTTTATTATCTTTATTAATGATCTGAACAAAGAGAGTAAGGGCACCCTCGGTAAGTTTGTAGACAACACCAAGTTGGGTGTGAGTGTTGATCTGCTTGAGGGTAGGAGGGGTCTGTTCTATGGAGGGATCTGGACTGACTGGATTGATGGATTGATGGATTGAGGCCAATTGTATGAGCTTCAACAAGGCCAAATCCTGCACCCAGGTCACAACAACCCCAGGCAGCATTACAGGCTTGGGGAAGAGTGGCTGGAAAGCTGCCTGAAGGAAAAGGACCTGGAAGTGTTGATCTACAGTTGGCTAAATATGAGACAAGAGTGTGCCCAGGTGGCATCCTGGGTTGTATCAGAAATAGTGTCACCAGCAGGACTAGGGGAGTGATCTTCCTCCGGTATTCAGCACTGGTGAGGCCCCACCTTGAATACCATGTTCAGTTTTTGGCCTCTCACTACAGGAAAAGCATTGAGGTGCTGGAGTGTGACAAAAGAAGGACAACGAAGCTGGTGAAGGGTCTGGAGCACAAGTCTCATGAGAAGCGGCTGAGGGAACTGGAGTTGTTTAGTTTGGAGAGAGGGAAGCTGAGGGGAGACTTTATGGTTCTCTACAACTACCAGAAAGTAGGTTGTATCAAGGTGGATGTCGGTCTCCTTTCCCAAGTAGCAAGTGAAAGGACAAGAGGAAATGGTCTTAAGTTGTGCCAGGGGAGATTTAGATTGGATATTAGGAAAAATTTCTTAACTGAAAGGGTTGTCAAGCGTTGGAACAGACTACCCAGGGAAGTGGTAGATACACCATTCCTGGAAGTATATAAGAGACACGTAGATGTGGTGCTTAGGGACATGGTTTAGTGGTGGACTCAGTAGTCCTAGCTTTATGCTTGAACTCGATGATCTAAAACGTCTTTTCCAACTTAACTGATTCTTTGATATATATATATATATGTGTGTGTGTGTGTGTGTATGTGTGTCTGTGTATATGTATATGTGTATAAATGTATATGTGTGTATATGTTTGCATGTATCAGCAGCACAAACTTAGAAGCTTACAATGAACCAAGAAAGAGATTTTGTATCATGTTCAGACAACTTTGATCCATGTCATGACCTGGATGAGTAAACCTTGGTCACATTCTTACTTCAGTGAGATATCTACAGGAAGTGATTCCTGCAAATACATGGATTTCTAGAGGTCAGACAGGATAGGTCAGAATGAACAAGTTTCTGTGAGGTGGACACACCTGCATACTGCCTGGGTGAGACTGCCAGTCCACACAACTGTATTACAGGACCAAAAGCCCCTGTTGAATCAGGAAGTCCTGACCTGAACAGCAGCCTGCAGGACATCTTGCCTTTCCCATCTTCTGCCTCCTCCTAGTAAGCCCACACCTAGCTAGCCCATCTCTACAGAAAACAAGTTTCAGGGCCGAATGTGCTAGTAGTAAAACAACAAATATCTCCATCCCACACAGAAAAATAGCAATTAATTTCTAAGTCATTTGCCACTTCAAAATCTCTGTAAACTTCCTGGAAAAACTTCTATTTTTTAATCCCAAACACTGCAGATACAGTTTACTTCGGACTTTTATATTGTGCACTAGAGGACTGAGAGAGAGTGGGCATGGAAACAGGAATTGGCATCTCTATTTGTAGAGATTCTCGCTTACCTTTCTATACACTTTGTGAAAGCGTCAGCAACATCTTAGCAGACTAAGATAAAATCAAGATGGCACCATGGATGCCATAATAATGACTATTTATGAGATGTGAATTGAATGCAGGAAATGTGATAAAACAGCCCTTCATTAAAGCTCAGCACATAATCATGTCTATATTAAAGTATTACCTAGTCTGTTACAAAGCCTCTTGAAGTAGGCAGTTGACTTCAGTAAGGAAAAGTAAAGAACAAAACAGCTACAACATTGAGTTCAGGGATCATTTAATAGCTCTTTCTCTGTTACACAAAGCAAGATCTCTAGTTAATTAAAAAATAATTTTATTTTTGTTGTCAGTCAAAGCATCAATACAGTCACAGCCTTTGTTACTTAAAAGCTTAAGCATTGCACTCCCAAGAGGGGCTATGGTACCAACCTTGCCAACAAAGAATAGTCTTTACCCTAAACAATTTAAAAACGGGCAAGACAAACAAAGGGATAGAAGGCAAGAGAAATAACATAAAAGACAGAAAGTTCATTAATACTTTGGAGCTGTCATATTAGTTCCTTTCTCTTTTATTTGCTTTTTCTTTGTTGACTAGTGATGTTGTTGGAAGATGAGGAGAGAGACAAAGTGGGTGGTGGAAGCAATGGAAGAGGAATAAGATAAAAGGAAGGGATATATGGGTGGCAGTTTGAGTGAGGTTGAAGTGAAATGACTGTAAGGGAAGAGGTGCAAGGGGTTGGAAGCAAACAAACAAGATAAACTATAAGAATACACACATATGCATTACTTTATATCTTCAAAGCACAGGAAAAGTATGTTTGATGTAAAGTTAGGCTTTCTGTCCATTTCAAAGTATTCAGTCTTCAGAAAAGTGTTTTTAACAGGAAAATAAAAGTAAACCCTTGAGGGAAAAGGGAGTGAGAGGAGACCCTCCAACTGTCAGGTCTTTGTACTGGGACAGTTTCATTTTTGAGTATCATGCAATACTGCAAAAATGTAGAGCACCGTGAAGATCCACTCCACTTCAGAAAAAAAAAAAAAGTCAAACTCCTGCTAACCAGGTGTCACTTACCCAAGAAAAAAAAATGTCAATATGGTTTCTGTGTTTCAAAGTATGCACCTGTGATAAAATAAGGTGATTATGATTTAAAGATTCTCATTAAAATTATGAGAATATGGAACAAAGTTATATTATGCACTGTTTCTGCATAGGTGGAATCCACTGTATGTAAATCCATAGTATGTCCACATCCCATGTGCTCCTGCAGGTACATTTACCTTGTCTCACAAGGTATATTCTCCAGGACAATAAATCAAAAAAGTGATCAACAGCTATGAGGAAACTGGGAGAAGGTTACAAATGTTATAAAAAAAAATATATATACTAATCCCTTCATTACTGACATAACTTGGTTTTAGAATTATATCTATGGAATAGTTCTGTCTGTTTTCTGCCATGACCATTATTGCCCTGACAATCTCAAAGCACCTATAAAGCTGAGACTGTGTAACAGTGTGGGCTGAAGGCAACAGAACTCTGAATTGTCAGCATCCTTGCAGGGAGCTCTACTGAGGGTCACCATTGTCAAGCAGTTATTACAGGGAATGTGTGAAAAACAAATGTTCTAGAGATAGCCAGGAAGGAAAGAAGTACTAGAGTTTACTCAGGCATTTAGAAACTTGAATACAGAAAAGATCTATTTGCTTTTAATCAACACAGGAGACAAGAAAGCACATGTAACCAAGTAATAGATGCACAGTTTGACTTCTGTAAACTGAAATCAGATCATTGGTGGCTTGGTTCAAATCCAGTAACCTGATGAAGAACAGGAAGCTGCATCTGCATGCCCCCAGCTCCAACCCATAACAAGGGTGTCAATGCATTCCTTTTAGGCATATGTACACAAGGCAGACATACACGCCATGTACATACGTAAATATATGGATAGCGCCACACAGATCACAAACATACTCAGCACTCACATGAACTAACAGCCTCATCCTGCTCTCCTCTCTGACTGACCAGGATGAAGATCCATTAGTGAGAATATATATATGTTTATATGTACAAATGTACAAGGTGGATCCAGGCAGCAGCTGTATTCACCCAGTCTGCGCAGGAGCTGCCCCTGGATCCCAGTCTCCTCATTTTCTGGTATTCAGACATATAAGCCTCTGAGTCCACATCCCCATACCAGCTGCTGCTACAGACCATCCTGTACTCATATGCATGCACACACACACACACACACACAGAATTCCCCTGGTACCCAACATCCAGCTTCTCCCATGGTATTGACCTTTGAGATATGCAACCTGGCTCCCAGGCTATTTCACCTACTCACTAGCTAGTCCAGCTCGCCCTTCGGTAGTGGTCATGCACTGAGACAACCACACTCATTCCACTTGCTGGCAGAACTGAAACATGCCCCCCCACAGTCCCAGCTACTTACTGTCATTTGATTTCACTGAATCCAGTTTCTCCAGTCCCTGCCCCCATGCAAATGGACCCTTCAGCCTGTGGTCTGACTCCAGTTGCTGCACCCAAACCCCCATACACATATATGCACACACTGAATACAGAGCCCTCACTCAGGAAAAAAAGACAGAAAGGGAATTGACAAGAGGACAGCTAAGACTGCACTGATCAGGCACAGGGAATGACCAGACATACATATCCTCCAACAACCATTTAGGCAAGACTGAGCCTTTTTTGGCTCCTAAATCTTTGGTTTTCCCACACTTTTTCCTCTCCAAATAATCTAAAACTATCCCCCTCTTCACCTTTGGTTCATCCCCTAAACATCCCATAGAAAAACCTGTGTAACCCAAAATATCACGACATTCCCCTGTATGTCACAACACATCCCACACCCTGGGCCACAATCCCCTCAGTCCAAAAGGTGCTCTGCCATTGACTTATCTTGAGGAGCTTCACACCAGAACACTGGGTCTGAGTCTCTCCAGGGACAACTCCACGAGATACTCAGTTTGTCACTTCCTTTGAGTCTTTAATTTGGGTTCCCACATGACCTTGGGCCTCTCTGTTCTGTGTGTTTGTGGAGATGGCTCCTGGGATTAGCCTGGGGTCCTCCACCTCTTCCTTTCTGGGTGTGCAGTTGAGCTTTTATCGCATAATCTAACACAAATTGTTCACAATATGTCCCATATCATATCTTATAAAAAGAATGCAAAATAAGTAATCATAAAATCACAAACCATGGAGTTTGGGAGGATGACAAGGAGCTATGCAATCCATTTCCTGACTCAGAAGTATAGCATACCTCTATCATTCTACAGAGAGGTTTAACTATTTGCTTCTACACAAAGGGACATTGCTTAAGACTCTTACAGTCTATTACACAGCTGAACTAGCTTTGCTGCTAAAAAAATTTTATTAATGTTTAGACTTAACCTCATTTAATTCTGTTTTATGATGCTGCTATTCATGCTAGACATGGAGAACTGTTTATTCCCATCTCCTGTTTTTACCTCTCTGTATCCTGCTGTCATAGCTCACTTCAGTCTCCTCAGCTCTAGACTAAACAAGTCTAATTCCTTCAATTTGTCTTCAGAGGTTATGTCTTCTAGACCCGTAAGCATTCTTGTTATTTTCTTTTGGACTCAGTCCAATTTATTTGTATCCTTCTTGAAGCACGAAGCCCAAAACTTGATATAATATTGCATCTGAGGCCTAACCAAAGCCAAACAGAATTCAACTACTTCACTTGTCACTTAAACGATGCATACAATGTCTCTGTGTTTCACTACAATGTTTGACCTACATGTATATAATCTCTGTAGTAAACTAATTTTGTTGATCATTTTCAGCTTATGATTTGTTATAACCCGTAGATCCTTGTCAGCAGCGTGTCTGTACTTCCTGTTATTCTCTAACCTCTATACAGTTAAACCTCCAAATATTTGATAAAGTGTTTCACATTTCAAAAAGGAATTGTAAGCTACAGTGATCACTTGATATTTCTTTTCCCTCTTGTCATTACTTTTAAAATCTTACAAAAGACTGTACTTATATATACTAATTACGAAACTAATTTCAAACTAAGTTTGCTAAAATGGTTCAGGGTTTTATTTCTCATTAGACGTATGTGTGGCTTAGAAAAAGGACAAAAATCTATTTAAAGACTGTACACATGATCAGCATTACATCATCTATCTCTTTCAAGTTTTTTAAAGTCATATTGTTTTGGGGGGAATATCTACGAATTCTAATTTTGTTCATCCAACTCAAGTAAAGAGATTCGCTCTCTACTACTGTGAAGGAAATGAGAGACCATATAGAAAATTATTACTTCCACATAGTGGATTAATTTTCCAAGACTCTTACTATAGTGACAGGAGAGGGAGAGACTTCTGCCACAATTTAAAACATCTAAGCTTAGGTACTAATCAAGTTCTGAGGTTCGCATTTCTTTTAGCTGACCAAACAGAACACAAACATGTAAAACCAGCCCTTTTGAATTAAAGCTGCTTCTCGACAGATGATGGCAACCAGTGTTTCTTTACAAGATGATTTTACATGAGTTAAAGGTCCAGGATCTACATCTCATGTTTGGATTGTCACATAGACTTCTCCAGCGCTCAGGCCCTAGTAATTTACTTTAAGAAATTCAACATTCAGTGTTTATTTTCCAATGACAAAGACTGTGACCAAAAAATGCTACTCCTCTCTGTGTTGGTCAATTGGAGACACATTACAAAGAATTTTCCCTTTCCTAGGAGTCTTTATTACCAAAAGGGTAGTAAAACCTTGGTTTCTGGCACATGGGATAAAATAGGACTATCTTTCATTATCCTTAAAAGATTTCTTCATCTAGTTTAAGGATTAAATCTAAGAGTATGCTTCTAGATAGAAACATTTACTTCTACAGATTTTCAGAATTAAACAGTGTCTAGTTTCAGTTTGAATAGCTGATAGCTTTGTGCTAAAAGACTTTTGAAAAGCCCATTATGTAGCTATGCACATCACTGAAAAATCTTAAACTTAGTTCTCAATACTGTGAATGCTTACAGATATGTTAAATTATTTGGATTAAGCAATTTCACTGGAATCAGTAGGACTACTCACATGAGTAACCACAGGTGTAACATCAGCATAGGATTTTAATAAAATCTCGATCATAATGAATTTCTGAAAATTCAAAATATTTTTAATATTTATATTCTCCCATTTACCAGAATATTTATGCTTTTATTAAATATATATAGACACATTGATATCTCATGATATTATCTCTACACATATTCTATAGATACATATATAGTATGTAAACATATATAAGTTATGAGGGGGATATATGTTATATATCATATTATACACACATCCTGTTTATTGATATATTAATAATCTCATGTGTAAACAGTCCTCTAATTTGTTCACAAAGCAGTAGTGCATAAAGACAAGTTATTTAATGTTCCATTATTGTAGGTGTTGGAATATATATCAGAAACAACCTGAATGATGTTGGAATCTTTTCAAAAAAGCTGGAACTCAGGATACAATTCTCAATAAGAAATAGCATTTTTTTCCATCAATGTTAAACAATAACATAAAAGTAATCCTGTCAAGTGAGAATACTGCATCCACAACATATTTTGGAGTTTTTTTAGCTCTTTTTTAAAATAAAATACTCCTGTTAAATTAATCATTGCAGCAGAACTTTGTACCAGCAAAAGCAGTGTGTTACTGGTCATCTGCTTGGGTTTTTATTATTATTATAACAATAAAAAAGTTACAAGGAGGATAGGAAAAATGCTGTTCTGAATGTGTGAAAGAAATAGACATGTAGTCTATTATATGTATATGTAGTCAATGACATGTAGTCTACAACAGTGATTATCACTATGGTGTTTTAGTTGTATTACATAGCCTCAATAGGCTATATTGCATAGTCTCAAAAGTCTCAATAAGCAAAATTTTCTACAACTCTTAGCAAATCCAACAAGCAGACACTTGGAGTAAGTAGGACCATCAAACTCTTCAGCAATTTGGGAGAATTTCCTCCACTTGAGAATGAGGTCTGGTTTCCTAATTCCTGCTTCAAATAGACTGCAGGTATATCCTCTGAAGCCCTCTGAAATTGTTTCAGCAAGCCTTCACCTCTTCCATGACCTCTGTCTCTCTGGCTCTGTGACAATCGAAGGGTCAAGTTTCTTCACACACACAGTTTCACTCCTGACACATATTCTCAACCATTGCTATTCTTCCTAAAAAGTCTCTCAAGAGGGTTCTTAACAATTAAAACAATCCTTAACATGTTTTATAAAGACAAACAGCTTCAACAGAATAGAATCCTAACGTTTCTTCAGAACAGCTTGCAAGAGTACGTATCTGGATTGCTAGATAGTTGTTTGTATCCCTGTTTCTTAGCAAACTGAGCCAACAACTGTCAGATGAGTCCACCAGACACTTGTACACCTCCTACAGTAGGACAGAAAGCCTTCTAGAGAATGCGAGAACAATGTGATCTGACTACAGATGGCAGAAATTTTGAATTCTGTATTACCTCACCTCCATCCCTAGAAAGGTGATGAAACAGCTCATTCTGGACATCATCTTCAAATATGTGGAGGAAAAGAAGGTTATCAGGAATAGTCAACATGGATTTATCAAAGGGAAATAATGTTTGACCAACCTGATAGCCTTCTATGATGGTATGACAGGCTGGGTAGACAGGGAAGAGCAGCAGACATTGTCTACCTTGACTTCAGCAAGGCTTTTGACACTGTATCTCACAACCTGCCCATAGGCAAACTCAGGAAGTGCAGGCTGGATGAATGCACAGTGAGATGGATTGAGAACTGGCTGGATGGCAGAGCTCAGAGGGTTGTGATCAACAACGCAGAGTCTGTTTGGAGGCCTGGAGTTAGTGGGGTTCCCCAGGGTTCAGTAATGAGTCCAGCCCTGTTCATCCTATTCATCAGTGACCTGGATGAAGAGACTGAGTGCACCTGCAGCAAGTTTACTGATGATACCAAACTGGGAGGAAGGGCTGACACACCAGAAGGCTGTGCTTCCATTGAACAAGACCTGGACAGGCTGCTGGACTGGGTGGAGAAGAACCTGATGAAATTCAACGAGAGCAAGTGTAGGGTCCTGCACTTGGGGAAGAATAACCCCGAGCACCAGTACAGGTTAGGGGTTGACAGGCTGGAAAGCAGCTTTGTGGAGAAGGACCTGGGAGCCTTGATTGACAACAGGTTGACCATGAGTCAACAATGTGGCCAAGAAGGCCAATGGTATCCTGGGGTACATTAAGAAGAGTGTGACAAGCAGGTCGATGGAAGTTATCCTGCCCCTCTACTCTGCCCTGGTGAGGCTGCATCTGGAGTTCTGTCTACAGTTCTGACCTCCTCAGTTTAAGAAGGATAAGGAATTACTGGAGGGAGTCCAGCAGCGGGATATGAAGATGATTAGGGGCCTAGAGCACCTTTCTTATGAAGAGACACTGAGAGACCTGGGTCTGTTCAGCCTGGAGAAGAGAAAGCTGAGAGGGAATCTCATCAATGTTCATAAATATCTCAAGGGTAGATGTCAAGAGAATGGGACCAGATGCCTATCAATGTTGCCAGTTGATAGGAAGAGGAGCAATGGGCACAGACTGAAGCACGACAGGTTCCATCTGAATATGAGGAAAGCTTTCTTTACTTTGAGGGTGACAGAGCACTGGAACAGGCTGCCCAGAGAGGTTGTGGAGTTTCCTCCTCTGGAGACATTCCTGTGCAACCTATTCTAGGTGAACCTGCTTTAGCAGGTGGGTTGGACTAGATGATCTCCAGAGGTCGCTTCCAACCCCAACCATTCTGTGATTCTTCAAATTAATGAAACTACAGGTAAAAGTTTAAATCAAAGAGATAGTAGGGTCACTAGTGTTTTCAAAGGAACTTTAAAGAATTTGTAATTATTTTAAATGAAGTAATTTGGAAGATTGGATGTTAACACAGAACTTAAAACTTTATTAATACCTGAATATTTAAGGGTTCTCCAAATTCCTGCAGTAAATATTCAGTCTACCACTTACCAAAATCCATAGTCTGCCTTTAAAAAATGAACCTTTAAGCTTCTAAATTGCTACATCAATTGCTATATCATTTTCAGAATTCACATCATATACTGTAACACATATATTCCTACTGCATTTCTTTTTATAACTGTGTCTAATAAAAGCAGTTCTGCATTTTTAATAACTTAAATGCCAAACAAAGTAAGAAATACATGCATCTTCTTCTTCCTTGTTTACATGTTTTTCAGAAAATTGCTTCTAACCTTCATTCTGCTGAAACTCATAGAAGCTACTAATTAACACACCACATGTGTTCTGGCTGAATGCTATACAATGCTTTCATTTCCATACACCTCAGTTCCTGTAGCAAAGGCCAGTATCACACACCTGCATGCCTTCCAGGAAATACAACCCCAACAAATACTGCACAATAATAATTCAGATCACTTATAATTGTTTATGAAACAGTAAAAGATTACCTCCACCTTTTGCAAGGCAATATCTGAGATGCCACAGCTATTTTTCATCACAAGCACACAGAAAAGCTGTGGTATCACAAAGATACTATAATATATAATTATTTCCAGGAACAACTTTCTTTTGAGAATGGCATTATTCCTGGTAAATAAACTCTGTTAGTATATGTGAGGAATCTGGAATAGATGTAAAGCTTTGGTAAAGACATTTCTGCGCCTTTATCATACTTGTCTTCAGTTTTAACCTAGAATTCTCTTATATTTTGATATTTTCTACAGCTACATACAAAGATATTTTATTCTCGTGGAACTGTAGAAATGTTGGTCAGAAGGAATCCCTGAAGGTCATCTAGTACCTTTTGTTTCAAAAGGGCTAATGCCAAGAGGTCCTCATGGTAGTCATGCTGTGGTTGGTTGGTTTGTTTGGTTGGTTTGGTTTGGTTTGCTTTGTTTTCCTTAAGTAAATGAAATGAATTGCCAATTCACAATTTGGAAAATTCCAATTTCAATGGAAACATAGCTTGATTTTTAATACTTGCAAATATCACTGTGTATATTTCACATAATTTTCCTCAAGTTTTCAATCAGACAATTTTTTCTCCAGTATTTCAGTGGATTCATTTTAATAAAGCCAGGTTTCATATGTTTTTTTCAATTAATGAAACATTAAAATAATTAGACGTAGTCATTTGTCATTTTTCTTCTGAGTGTTTTGTTTTGTTTTTTTTTTTTTTTGCATCTTCTCTTAAGTTATTACTTACATCTTCTCCTAAGTCAATATATAAAGTGTCTGGCACATTTATGATATTGATTGTTTTTTACATAAAATCCAGTAGATGAAGTTCGTTGTGGAAAATTTTTTTAATCTAAGGGAGGAGAATTACACTTTTCCAAAAACGAACATTAACACTCCACAGCTGAAGATAGTGTAACAAAAATGTATATTCTAAAGTTACACCCTGTTCTTCATTAGGAAAACTTAGTAATATTTTTCCAGGTAATAGTAGGCTTAATATGAAACACCTGTAGCCAGGGTAATACTTGAGAAGAGTAAATCCAAAGAGGACAACTGGTTCATCCTTGTGCTGTAGTAATCCAGAGTAGAGCAATTATGCCATATATTGCTTTAAAGTGTAAAGAAATAAAGTGAATGAGAATGTTTGCTAAATTTACTATAATATGTATGAAATAGTTACTATAATAGAGCTTAATTCCCTATTAAATTTTATTTCACTGTATCTGCAGTTCACTCTAACCTCTCTAAGCACCTCCCTCCTAAATACCTCTTACACTTGGATTGATTTTAAGCATGATACAGATAACAGTAGGACTATTCATGTTCTTAAATCTGAAAATATACTTATGTAAGTAGTGAGGAATATTTCATAATGCTGTAATTATGAAAGGTCAGACAAGTGTGTTTCTTCAAAGAAGAATTCAAATGACAAAGGAAAGCAAACTTCTAATTAATTAAAGCATGGCAGTGCCAATATCTCTAATTTATTGTGTTTAAATACAAGCAGCAGTGTAATATGTAATAGCTCACAAGGTTGGGACTCCTAACAATCCCTCAAAATGGAAACAGAGGAATAAACTAGAATGGTTGTATAAATATCAGAAATTCATTATCTTTGCCTGCTTGTTAGATTAACATTAGTTTAACCTCACTTTTTCTCCTGTGTATGGTGATACAGATGATGGCTTTTGATTATTAGAGTGCAGTTGCTGCTCTTAATGAAAGAACACTTCCCTCTAGCATACAGATTAAATCATTTTAAGTTGCAGCATAAATAAATGCTTAGAAGATGTCAGCTGAAAATCTTAGTTATTTCCTAAACCTGCAGGTGCTAGAAGTGGTGTAATGAAGTAGAGACAGCTGCAGCCACAGGCTCTGGCCAACTGGAATATGTCTTCAGAGTGACATGGAGCGTAACAGAATCTCACTGTGTTTACTTCCAAGAATGTTATCACTTCAGTTTTAAAACCAGCATAAATCAAAAGACATGCTCACAAAGTATGGCTGAAGTCACATTATCTTTATTATACCCCTATATATTTTCCTCATTACAACCTGATATATGTTGACATAACAATTCATACTCATCTATAATGTAACTAATAATTATACTGCCACAAAGAAAAATGAGAACAAAAGCTATTAGAAGGCTGGAATTAATCAAACAACTGACCCATCGAATTACGACCAACCAAAGTAGTTGAAACTTTAAAACCTCAGTTATAGAGGTACAGGCAAATTGTAATAAGTCCTTATGAAAGAGGCAGAGAATAGCAGACAAGTCATTGTTATCTACAAATCTTTTATTCAAAAACATTGCATATTGAACTCTTTTTTTTTTTTTTTTTGACCTGTGACAACATCCTTTCTTAAGACTGACACATAGGAGAATTAAGATAAATTGAAAAGCTTAGCATTACAGATATTTAGTACTCAAAGCTCTGTCCTCTTTTCCAGGGACTTCATGAAAGATATGGTTTTATTTTGATTAGAACAAACAAAACCAGATTGTGATCTATGTTGTCATTTTGGCAAACAACTGGTTGCAAGACAGCAACTACTTGAAAGATGACAAACCTCCACAAAGACCTGTCTTTAATATTTTTGCAATTATATCATAAATGCTATCCATTATGAAATAATTATACAGTCACAATTTTGGTCTCAGCCCTCTTGTGTGAAGACAGAGGATCTGATCCTGTGAGGTGCTGAGTGTTCACCTGAACACTGCTGGCCAATCTGGATAGTCATAACCACAAATGGTTAATGCAGGACTTTTGAAAGCACTTAATATTCATTTAGTATTTACTTAATTTCATTTGTCAAACAGCAAATTGTAGTTTAGCCATTAGCTTTCTATTTTCTTTTTTCTGCCAGATAAGAGATTCAGTGATTGGCAAAATCCATCCAAGGGCTTATTTTTTCTAGAGATATTCAGTCAATGTTCCTAGACACTTTTATTATACACATTTCCAACTTAATAGTCAGTGTGATAGGACAGGTAAAAGAATGGGTGGCACTTTCATTCCCAGCTGCCACAGACAATTTTTTAGATTTTATTCCTATAGGATATTCCATAAGAGGAACTTATATTCCACAATCCTGGCATTGCTAGTACATCCAGAATTTTGACCTCAGTGTGAGATGGAGGGGAAGGGAGAGGGCTCTCAAATTAGTGTGCATGGTTTCTAAAATAGATCTGGAAATAGTGCAGAATCAAATTAAAGCTCTTGAAACTTCATTTCCATGGTAGAATGAAGCACTCTGCAAACATCCTTGAAATCAAATGGAAATCTGCTGTGATTTTGCACCAGAACAATCTCTTCTGAAATACTGCTTTTCAGCAAAGTTTGTGGACATTTATGAATATTCAGAACTGAACTTCATTCATGAGTAGAAAAAAAAAGAATGACAAGAAATGCAAAATCCACATGAAGATTTTCTGCCTCTTACTAATAGTCCAAGTTTAGGTACTGCCAGCAGTGACACTATATCAGTCCTAAAAGTAGGTGATGGGTATGGACCAAACAATATTGACTAAGAAAAATAAATGATTATGTGAAGAACTATAACTGTCATTTTGACCAGAAGAGAGTTAGAACAATAAGATACAAAAGGAAGAGTTCACACTGATGGCCATCTCAGGCTTCACGGATGTCCCTTTTCAGCCATTCAGAACTCCAGAAGGCACCACCCTGAATTTCACAGAACTAAGACGGATAAACAGATTCCAACACACATTTTTTCTGAGATAAAGGAAAATGTTTAGTAATCCTACTGTAGGTTTTTCTTTGCACAACTAATCAGTTCCCGTCCCACACATTGCAATAGAAGTGTACGTATTGTCCCCTTCCCACATTTTACAGAAGCTTTCAGCAATGAATAGTCTTTTTTCTTTTTTTTTTAAGTTTATTTTTCCATATTACAGTTTTCACCATGTGGGGCCAGTATCATTATGCAATAAGAATCATCAAACAAACGAACATCACAAACCTGACTGACTTCAGTAGTGCAGACCTACTACATATTATTAGAGCACAAAATGTTTCATGTATATCAGAAGTTGAAAAAAATTAGTTTGTTTCTTTAACTGCTCCACTAAAGACAGTATTTCTCCTACTTTTTAAGGGCAAATTCCATATCTTTACAGAATGATATTAGCTGATGTTCTTCAAATTCATCCTAGTTAGTACTCCTGTTCTGAGCTGCTTTTCCTACTGTATCTTTTTCCCTCTGGACTCAGCAGCTCCTCTGTCCTGTTGGTGCAAATTCAAGGAAGGAGCAGAATTTCCCGTCTTCTCAAAGTATTTTCGTTTTGACTTCTTAAGTAAGTGTAATAACCAACTGTTGAGGGTTTGAATGCGGGGTGACAATAAAATCGTGGCAGATGTATTGTTAACCTCCTCTCCCCCCTCTTTCTCCTTCTCCTGTCCCTCCCTCTTCCCACTTCCCACTGAGGACAGGTGATTGGGAGGGAAAGGACAGAGAGAAGAGAGTTGGAAAAATTAAAGTTGTTTTACTAATGCTACTAATAAGAATAGAGAAAATAATACAAAATATACAAAACCAATCTTGAAAGTCTCAGCAACTGCAGATCCGGCACCCCAAGTCCTGGATTGGGCTCTGCAGACAACCAGGTCTGGATTCAATCTGTCACTAGGCCTCAGTTCGCAGGGACGACTAGCAAGGTCCTCTCCTAATGTCAGAAAAAAGCAAAAGAGATGAGGTCCTTGTGATCTCCCATTTTTATATGAAGTATTCACGTGAATGGGATGTTATACTCAGTTGGTCAGTTTCTTGGTCACCTGTTTCTCGTTGCTCCTCTTGTGAGATGTGCATCACTTCATTATCAATAACCTCGCATTCCATTGCTATGGTTACCAAAATATGTATCTGGTTCTCCAGGAAAATGCAGCTAATATGAAGGCTTTAGCTGACAGGCAAATTCACTAAAAGAGAAACTTGTTTTTTAACAAAACCAGGACAACAGCTGTCTTCAGTGCGTCTCTGGGTTACCCTGTCAAGATTAATTCATTTATATCAAAGGGAAAAATGGCAGTATATATCAGTCACTGATCCAACTCTGTATATTTGGAACCTTAATGGCTTAATCATATACTTAATTATAACAAAGCTATAAATGCTGTTTTAACAACAATAAGTGATTAAGTAGTAATGACCACATTATGAGAATTTCCCTGGAGACTATTAAATGGCTGGGAGTATTTGATGGCTTGATTTACTTAAAATGCACACTTTTGGGGGTTATTTTTCTTTCCCATTCTATATGTATAGTTTCACTAAGCTAAGCATCGAGCAGTACATCTGGCATTTTGAGGGAATTAATTCCCAGTGCATTAGCTAAGAGGGAATCAATCATATATTTGTTAAAATCACAGGCCTCAGCACTATAAGTAGCAAAAGCCCTGAACACTCTAAGAATTTTCATTGTATGTACTTGAACACACACACACACACATAAATGTAAATATTCAGTCAACACCTAAATCAGTAAAAAATATTTCTATGTATATACCTATCTAAGGATCAGAATGACGTCACTAGATTTGGTTATTGCCTTCTTGGAGGAACAGGAAATGTAATACTCCTTTGCACTACTGTGCCCCGAAATAATTCTCACTCCAAATGCAGAGAACTGACAGCTGGTCCTTGTAGTAGGTGTGGTAGCAGAACTTGCAGATATAAACGCTGATTTTTTTGTTAAATCCTCGCATATTCTGATATAATATTTGGATCATTTACTAGGCAACACTTAGTAAAGAGATTTAGTTTGTTCGTCATGATTGCTTTGTATTTTTGTTTTGGTTTGGTTTTTACCAAATCTGAAAAAAGAAACCCTGACAGTTACAGAAGTGGAAATGTAAAGTACTCGCACACTATTTAAGCATAAATCTGCCTCATAAAGCCTACCGTGACAGATTACCAAGCCTACAGATGTCAGGGTCTATAGGTCAAAAGATGGCGGTGACTGCCCCATGCAGTGGGTCACAAGGCCCCTAAAGCCAGAGAGACCTCTAAGGCCCATCTCTGCTGTTCCAAAGCCCCCTACCAAGCCATCAGGCTGTTGATCCTATAGACTGATAAATAACTTCAGACATTTCTTGCAGTGGATACAACCCAAGAAATCAAGGTTCCCTGCAGCTAAACACTCATCAACCTGTCTCAGCTGGTCCATGTGCCTTATTTAATGGACGAGGAGACAAGATCTAATTTTTTTATCAGGTTATCTGGGAAAGTAACGTCTTATCCTATATTCAGAATCCCATAGTCTTTTATTGTACATATTAAGTAAACAAATGAAAAATGGACAGAATAATGTCAACTGAGAATGTATCGTTCTAGCACACATAAGCAGTACTAACCTTTCATCAGAATAATTATTTCTTCTATGAAGACGCTTGTGCTTAGCAGATAATTTTGATCATATATGTAAAGACACATTCTAATACAATACACTCAATTTATCATTTTACTCTGAGAAACACAAGTCTTCACATATTTGACCTCCATTTAAAATAGTATATAAATTCTATTCATTCAAACCATGTCATTTCATAAACTTCTGGCTAGTTTTGCTTTGTTCTTTACTAAATTTCCATGCGGAAACCCCCTTTTAGGAAACCAACACTCAAAACAGTCCTGAAGGAAGCAATAGGGGTGTGCTATCAGCCCTTGAGCTATGCTAGGTTGTAACGTTTCTCCTGCTTGGAAAAATCTCATTTCCTCTTCTGATTGCCACTTTATCAAGCTATTTTGTGTCACGTTCTTAGGGCTGTTGTATGGTGGGTTCTGTTACATGCATCTGAATTGCTGTTAAATACTAAAAGGGTTAAAAATATGTTCTTACCAGACAGTAGAAAAGCTGGTCAAATTTCTTTTTGTGTGTATATACATATTTGTATCAAAGTTCTTCCTTTGAAGAGCACTGAAGTGTGTTTGCATGACCACGTGCATGTAACAGCTGGAAGGATTTTCACCATTAATTACACCTTTAAACAATTCAGAGATGCCTGGGGGACAACAGGAATTAGATGAAATAGATTAAAAGAATAAAGGAAAACAGCAGGGAGAAAGGACCCTTTGTAATCCTCTCTCACTCATTTTCTATGTAATATAGCTTTAATTACTTCCTTGATGATGAAAAGAAGACATGCAAGACAAAAAATATATGCATCTAGTAGGAGAGAAGGGTCTTGAGGTACATATAATTTTAGTCATAATCTGCATCTTTGTGGAGAAGGCTGATCAGTCTTTTGTTAGTCTGCAGAAGCAGTGCTGGGTGTCCATTCTTCAACAAGGCGGGGACACACGAGGCCAATGGCTATAGTTGGGCTGCTAGTGACTGTCCCATGTCTACATTGCTTCAGGATTAAGCCCCTCTGGAGTAGCTGGAGTGGTCCAGAACAGTGCCAGCATATAAACTACCGAAGAAATAGCAGGATCCAGTACTTGAACTTGTTTCCCACCTTATTTCTTAGCAGTGTAGGCGTACCAGTGTGACTCACCCACAAGAGACAGATCCCTTAGGTAAGTATGAAGATGATGGTGGGCATGATAAAAACAGTTATTAGCTAGATGGTAAAAATTTCATCTGTATTGTGAACATACTAGGGAGTTGCACATATAACCTAGTCATTCAGGGAGCACTTGAGTACTGGAGGGCATCAAAGAATCAAAATAAATGTATCAACACCTGAAGCCAAATTCAAAAGGAGGCATAGACTAAGTGAAAAGTGCTGTGGTAAGAACTCCCAGAGAAAGTAATTTGTTTCTGAGTTTTAAAAGGAGAATAAAGGAGAATAGGCCTGAATATTGTAAGAATACAATACCCTCTCTTTCTCTCAAAACAAAACAAAACAAAACAAAACCAAAGAACACCAAAACCAAACCAAAACCAACAAAAAAAACCCAAACCAAAACAAAATCACAAACAAAAACCCCACACACTTTTCAAAGTACTCTTTCAAAGTAGTCTTTTTCAGGGCAAGTTTGACTTTAGCACCATTTTTGGTCAATATGCATTTTTTGGGGGGGGAGAGGGGCAGGGGTATGACTAAAAGGGAAACTGCAACTGCAGTGTGTAGAATAATAAATAAGCAACATTTGTTTATGAGAGACATTTCATTTAACATTCACATTAATTCTAGAAACTTAGCAGAACTTCATGAAACCTCGAGCTTTATTCTTTTTCTTTGTAGTTCTTCAAAAACATAGTAGACGTGAAGGCAAAAGGTGATCACTTGATTTGGAATTGGGCTTAGAAAAAGACAGAGTGGGTTTTATTAGAAGACAATGTATTTTTGCAGAATAATACCTTTAAAACCATTTTGTGCAAATTCAGCTTTCTGAAGTTGTAATGCAAGCATTGTTAATAATGTTCCTCTAACCTGTCAGGAAATGGTATGTATTTAAAAATGAAAAAAGAGAAAAGCCACGTTCTATTTCTCATGTAGCTATCCCCAGTTTCCACCAGCTGTACTAGATTCTTCTTTCTTGTCCAGGGGTGTTTAACTGTATAGGAGTAGCTACATTTATACTGAAATTACATTCGGCCTTTTGAAGGCAACTGCAAATCTGATGTGGCCCCTGGTGAAAATGAGTTTGACATCCCTGGTCTAGGCCATCCTTAACAATGCTTACATGAGTTGCCTCATATATGGGGTGGTTTAGAACATTTTTATGCTTAGGTTGTTAAGTTTACTTCAGCTAATGGGACGTTGCTGAATAACTGCTTCTCGTTAGATTATTTTGTCATTAATCTTTTTATTCTACTGCCATGAAGAAGAAAAACAAAACCAAAACAACAAACTGACTAGCACCATTTCTTTCTGCATTATGGAAAGTATTCTTAGCAGAGAATAATACTAGTATGCTTATCAGTACACTATTTCAGTACAATTGAACGACATTAATTTTTCACCCGCTCATCCCTAACTTTCAGGAGAATTAAATAAAACATTACTGGTCATTTCTGTGGCAAAGTTGGATATTTCTCAACCTTTTTATTTGTTACTCACTGCTTTTGAATTGAACTTTTACTTTGCTGGAAGCATTGGCTGGTTGCTTTCACCTTTGCACAAACTTCTGTTGGGGAGGAGCGGCCCTTTCTCTTCTTGTGAGTGGTTTCGTCTTCCTGTTTCACATCGCAGCTGCTGTTTGCTGGTGGTCCCTGCTGCTGCCTTCTCCCTCATTTGCCTCTGGTTTCTGGAGCTCTCCCAACAAAGTGGTGAAAAAATTAATGTTTACCCTTCTTTATTTTTTTGTTTTGTTTTGTTTGGGGGGGGGGGGTGGTAGGTTGGTTGGGGTTCTTTTTTGTTTTCACTTGTTTAGTCACTGTTCAAACTGGATACCTTAGAGACAAGTGAGAATAATCTTTAGCATATGTGCATCACACACAGCATTCCAACACATGGGCGCTTTTTTTGCAACAATTTGCAATTAGATGTAATATAATGCATTCCAAAACACACAAAAAAATAAACTATTATTAAGAAACACACTTTCATGAGACAGGGATTCAGGTAGAATAAGGAAGTCAGACTCAAACCTGTATTAATGAGGGGTACAGTTTAAAGTTTGGCTTTGAGGCAAAATTAGGTTAAGTTTCGGGCTGGTCTTCATAGATAACAGTGGTAAACTCACAATTTCTTCCTTCTTGGAGCACAATCTGATGAAAATAGAAGTTGGCTGTGTCCAAACTGGAACTATGAAAGAGGCCCCTTCTAATTTTGGATTTGACCTGGGATCAAAGCCACAGTGATGAGTTTAGAATAGAGTGTTCACATCTGATCCTTTCTTCCTGATATTGGAACGATTTGAATATGAGGTTCTGGGTTTGGTCCACCTATATAAGGAATAACAGTGAACATTGCCAGTGGAAAGACAAGTCTTTCCTCAGCCCACTTCAGTTCAAACAGAACACATCCAGTAAATTAAAACCACTAAGCAACAGGAAAGACTTTTAACTTCAGAAACAATAGTCATGGAAACATTCTATGCCGGATCTTCATCTGGCACAGAGGAGCATTTTACCATCTGTGTCATCATTTGCAGAAAATGACAGTAATTTTACCACCACCCAAGTCTATGGTAAAACTTCAATCAAATCACATTTTAAGACTCAGAGACCATTGAAAATTATGTCCCCTGACTGAGATGTGGGTGCACAAAGTTGCTTCTCAAAAGTGAGGTGGCCAAAGAATCTCTAAGAAATATATTTTTAGATTAATAACAAACAAATACAAATATTTGCATTTAAATTCTTTTGTGAAGTGTTTTTATCTCATGCTTCCTGAAATGCTCACCTATATAAAGTGCTTTCAACTAAGGAGAAAGGAATATTTTTACTCTTCTATATCCATCACAACTGTCCTGATATTTGTTTCAAGCATTTAAGGGAAATTCAGTGGTGCAGGAGAATGTTCTGTGGCTGAAGAACTAAGTCCAGTTTCTGGTTCTGCCAGAGATTCATTTACCTTGCAACCTACAGCAAAATGCTTAGTTTCTCTGTACCTGAAAGTTTGTATTTCATTGACGTTTACTTTTTTTTTACCTACTTCATAAGTCCACTCGAAGAAGCAAGCATACTTTCTAGGACAAGCAGCTATTTTGAGTGAACACTTTTCTGAGGCAGCTGTAGTTTGGAAAGGAATTTGTTCTTAAACCCAGGAGCTGCCTGCATTTCAACCATCTTCTTTGACTTAGGCTTGGAATAAAGCTGAAATTTCTCCACATGAAGGGATTTCGGCCTTGGTCTATTAGACACTGTGGAAATACCCATGGTATACAGAGGACTCTCCCCAGACTTATATAAAGTTGAATGGTCTCCACCATGTTTTCCCCACTGCACTGCCTCATTTAAATCAGCTCAGCCATCCCTCTCTGGTCTCTGTTCTTCACTGCTGAACTTCCAAGTGGCAGCCAGTCTCCACTATCTTTCATGAGAACTGTAACCATCCTCCATATGGGAACTATCCACTCACTCCCCATTATTTTTCTATGTGCTTCTGAATTCAAACACCTCACCCAAACCACCCTTCCATCTGCATTGTCCAGCTTGTCTTGGCCTCACTTGTTCTTAGACCAACATGCTTGGAGAACTGCAGTCTCCCTTCAAGTTCTCATTTCATTTTGGTTTATTACTTAGAGTTTTTCTTCCTGGGTCTCACTTCTTGAAACAACAACCTAAACTTTCCTCCATTACCCATTTCAGTCCCTCACCTCTGTTTCTTTATGCCTTGTACTGGCCTTGGGCCCCCATTACAGTATTAAATGGCTCTTGTTCCAGCTGCACATGAAGACAACAGATTTTTCCTCTACACTACAGTGGCACAGGATAGCAAGCTTTTTCCTAATTTCAGGCATATGCCACTGCACATGAAAATTCAGGGAAACTCATCTCTGGGGTGTACAATAGACATATTGAAAAGTATTAAAATCATACAGTTAAAATTAATTGAGTTCTAATTTAGGCATCTAGAAGTTAGGAAGCTAGTTCCCTAACATATTCACTTTGCTTAATGGTAGATTCTTGTTACCAATAATAAGCATACAGGAACATTGCATGTCATCATAACTTTTTAAACAAATGTGCTTATTTATTATAAAAATTTGGAGTGGGAGTGGTGGAAGCTGAAGGGAGTTAATCAGATTTGTGAGAATACATAGTTTACCCCAGTGTGATTCTCAGAAATAAATGAATGTGGGTTTGTTGTTTTGTTTTTGGTGTTGGTTTGTTTGTAGGTTTGTTTGTCTGTTTCTTGTTCGACTCCCTCCCACCCCCCCAAAAAAAAAAAAAGAAGTCTTAGATAAGAAGTTAAGAATTTTTAGTTCAACTGTTGAAACTGGAAAAGTAAGAGCCATCTAAAAGCAGGGTTTTCTGATGGAAAATCATAAACAAACCCAGTAACAAGTAGAGCTAGCAGAACTGTCTAGAAAATCTTTGTTGTGTACTATATGAAGCTCTAGCTCAGTTAAATATATTTGTAAAGGTGGGAAGATTAAGATGACTTTAGTGGCTACCTTCAGCTAACATATTTCCCAGCATTTAACTGCAACAGGATGATTTTTCTGATTAGCTGTCAACAAAAGTTCTGGGTAAGAAATTAAGTCTGGGTAGCTATATTCAGAAATTATACACTGGATCACTGCATGTGGAAAACAATATATATGTGAAAGCATGCAAAGTGCTGGAATTTTGAAAAAATAACTCGTAATGTTATCCTAATGTATCTTTAGAGACTTCTAATGTATAATAGATCTTTATTTAAGGGTTAAATTTCAACACATTTATTTTGACATTACTGTAACAATTTTAGCTTCCAAACAGGCTCCAATGTTACTACTTAAGTGTTTGTATCCCAAACAGAAAATGCAGTATAGATAACAAATTTTGCAATCAGCTTGAGTTTTCAGAGGTTCGATCTTGAAGTCTCTATCACAGGATTGTGCTGGGATTATTTACCCAGATATTTTTGTGCACATAGGTTTGAGAAATCACATTCCATAACATCAAATCTATGGATTAGTTTAAAAATAGGGAAATATTTTAAGACACATAACATATATTGCTATCTGCTTTCTGCTCTTCAGCCTGTTAAAAGTCTTTGTTAACTAATCACTGTTTATCATCTTATGTAATATCCAGACAGTCAAAGCTGCACCTGTATTGCAAATAACAGGTTTAGGAGAGAAGGGTAGAAGAAAAACACAACAATTTTTGGCTGATCTTGGGTGGTCTCTTTACCCATATTAGATTAAACCTTTTTTTTTTTTTCCCCCCCACAACAGGTGACATTTTAATTGTTTTCTTATGGCAACTTATTTATTCTAGAGGTTTCTGTTTGGCTTGTGTTAGTTTTCTGAGTTAATGACTATGTGACAACATGCTGAGTACAGGTGGCAAAAGGCAATGTCAAGAATGTGAGTATTACAGCATGTGCACAAGGAGGCTACTGGCGTAGAGCAAATCCTGCTTCCCTTGATCCTGTGGGTCCTCCCTGGGGTCCAGAGTTTGGAAAATGGGGACCCCTTATCCCTCCAGAGTCTGTTAAGTGCCTTCAGAGAAGAGCAGAACAGGCAAATCCAGAACAATCTGAAGGTGAAGCTCAGTGTGGTTTTCACAAACATTGCTTTTGTTTTCTTGAATGCCAGGAGATTTCCCTGATGTGTACATGAACTACACCAAAGTGATCATCTGTATCACTAGATTTCCTTCATCTAGTGGGCCAGGGGGAATCCTAGTGATGAATTGTGAAATTCTTCCTCATCACCAGCTAGATGCATACATGTTCTGTCTTTCCTATCATTGTCCTGGATTCTTTGCTGTTTATGCTCCAAATCATCCATCCTAACAAAATCAACATCAAGGAAAAGCCAAGAATTGCCCAGCAAGATTCAGTAGAGAGAAAACTGTCCTAGCTATCAGACATAAATAGCTGAAGCCCCATATCATGGCTTACAAATCACTGCTGGCAAGAAAAAAAAATAAAATAAAATAAAATAACAAGGCAGAAGCAACCACAAAATAATTAAAACCAGGCAGCACCAACTACACAAAACTGCGGGACACAAGCTACACGGAGAGTATCAGCTGTGGAAGCAGCAGTTAACCTGGCTAATGAGTCTGATACTTACATACCTCCCTTTCTGTCACAAAAAACATATGGTTGTAATTAGCTGACGTAAAGGAAATACCATCTGAAGCCCCTGTTTTCTGATTGGGATGACCTCTGGCCCAGTATGAAGACAGCTGGAAGTATTTGCTCAGTGCTGGTTAGCAAAGTACGTAGTGGGTGGGGGGCAATTTGAACAAATAGGGGAGGATTTGCCAACTATATTTAAGCTACAAAACTGTGCTGTACCACATAACAAACTGAGAAAGCATTTAAAGGAAGTTGGAACTAAATTAAACCCCATGCTATTGCCAGTTCCACAGTTATTAAAAAAAAGGTTTCTACTTTATTCTCATTTGGAAGTACTAGTGGCACAACAGATTGTCATCTATGTGAACATAATATGTGTTGTGGAGACCAAAATTTTCAATGTGTCTGACACACTAAGACCCTCACCACAGAATATAGCATAAAATGCAGAAACATTGAAACTTTTATTCAGGTCAAATGAACTGTCATCTCCTCTCGTCTCCTGCTTCTTTCTCTGTTCTGTCTCAGATGGGTCCCTAAGATGCATGTAGAACCTTGTTCTAAGTTTTTGTAGTCTATTCAGGATGTCTCTTTCCTGAATCATCTTTTGAGAAAAAAAAATAAATTCCCATATAGAAAATACATTTGCTACAAAGAATTGGAACATTTTGTAGGATCGTTAAAATTCTGATGTGAGAAAAAGTTATATATTTCTCTTTAAAAGTCTAAATTTAGGTTTAAAAGAATATCCTTTACATTCTAAACTTCTGAGGACAAAAAAATTAAGGTACCCCTATTTCATCTTTTAAAAACAAGTTCATTTAATTCTATTAGGTTCAGTAAGAGTTTTCTACGATATTCATGATTGGCAAATCTTATGCATATGGTATAATTATGTCCAAATTGACTCAAAATGTATGTTTAACAAACGTGAAAATCAAAATCCGTGGGAGTTTTGCAGTCAGCTCAGCTACTGATTTTATACAGCTTAATAAAAACAGAACATCTACTATGCATGTATGGATTTATTTACTACATTTTAGATACAGCATGAAAGAACGCAGGGAATTCATACTTCTAAGGGAATGTAATATAGTAATAGCACTCAGATCTTATGTTACATTACACACCATTAGGACCAGGCTGTGCAAGTGTTGATTTATTTATTTATAGATCTATTTTATTTTATTATAGATCTATTTTATTTTCCCAACAGACTCCAAAATTATTTTTTAAGTCTTCTCATGTAAAAAAAGTGAAGAATTCTTATGTAGCTCAATCTTTTTCATGTTATAGGAAAAGACTATGTTTCCCTACCCAAAAACTCCAAAGCTTCAGTATTCCCATTCATACAGAGACACTGGAGATAGCCAAAAAGAATGACTCGTGGAACACATTTTAGCTCTTTTTCCAAAGAGGTGGAGGCCATTAAGCCTGGAAGGATGCCACGTAGTGATAATCATCTGTCTTTCTGGGGCTGTTTTATAACTTTGCAGCTGTATTATTGGCTGCAATTTGCTGTCACAGAGATATTGCTGCTTTATTTTTTTTCTGTTGTACTGGTTAGGAGGCACTGTTCCTTAAAAAAAAAAAAAAAGGCAACTTTTTAAGGGGAAGGAGAGCTGCTGTTGCATCTTTCAGTCTCTGTAACGTCAACACCACTTAGGACAAACTTCAAGCGTTCACCATTCTTAGACTTACAGCTGCCTGTAGTGTGAATCGTTAAAAGACCAGAGCATGAGCCATAAAATGTGTCTGTGGGTGTTAGCTAATAATCTGCAGGTGCATATCATCCCAGTAAAGCTTTCAAATTATATGCAATTTATAAGCTATGTTTGAAGCTCATAATCGTTATGTCTGAGCAAATTAGTATCTTTTTTTGGCTTCAGTTTTTGAGAGGCACATCAAATTGGTAGAGGGGACAAGAAGAAAAGGTTGTTGTTTCAAACATGAAAACGTCAGACAACAATGTTCTTCCATTCAGTTTTTGTTAAATTAATTGGGGCAGGAAGAAATATTGTTCCAATGACTTTAACTTTACATGTTCAATAGTGCACCTAGAAGGAGGCAAACAGTACTTCACTGACTGAAACCTGAAAGTACAGATGAGTAATGATTTGAGTAAAACAAAGAAAAATTTGCAAATATTCAATAGTTGTGTATCTATCCTCTAGTGAGTGTTGTGACCTTATTATTTTTCTTATGTTCCTCTAGAATTCAATCCTTCAAATCTTAATTCAAGTACAGAAATGAGAACCAGCAGTTGCAACTGTTTGGTCTGTCATGGAATGTCTAACCCATTAAATGTTTGCAGTTCTGCTTTGAACATACTGTTTCATCTGTGCTTTCTCACTATGAGATTCCTACATCATGAAGGTGTTCATGGCTTCTACCAGGTGGCTGTAAGTTGCACAGCTGATGGAGTCCTATAGTAGAGGAAGTCTGGCATAATGAAGCTCCAGAAACTTGCCTTTTAATCCCAAAGTGCTCCAAAACAGGAACACTGCAAAGTCCACAGGAGTAATGTTATAAAAGAGTTATAAAAGCTGGTACGTTCTCTCCGAGGCATATTAGGTAGGATTCATTTAACTGCATATGGACAACTACAGTGTAGGTGTCTGCGTCCAGACCAGTCACTCCCTGTCTGCATGATGTACTTTCAGGTGAAGCATACACCATTTGAGAAAGTGTTGGACTGATGAAAAAAACAACAAACCAACCAAGCAAACAATATTTTATTTCATAGTTAAAGAAATAGACTGGTCATTTTCTAGGCTTTAGAGTGGAATCAAGCGGTAATTTTATGTGTTTGGCAAGTATGGAATATATCTGAAGACAAGCATATTTGGTGATAATAGAAATTGAGCTGTGAGAAAAACTAATATGATACAGAAATAAGGGGCGGGGGGGAAAGTACAATTTGGGCATTATTTCTCTTTGGAATTGTTAAAGAGAAAATACATTTTCATAGAATAATTGAAAAAAAACTACTTTTCTTTTTTGTTGCATACAAAAATGAAAAACATATCAGAACACAAGATCAAAATATTTTTTTCAAAACTGAATAACTATTCTTATCTCTGAAAATCTCCCTTCAGACAGCTGGGCTTGATTAATAATCAAGCTCAAAATAGCAAAAAAAAAAAACCCTTGCTAAATCATTCCAAATTAAATTAAATCCATCCTGATGAAGGAAAACAAGCAAATTAGTCAAGAAAAGCTGCTTATACAGGCTTTTATTAATTCATACTTTTTTTTATTATTCTAGAATTTATAGTCCTTCTGAAAGTGTTATGGTTTTACTTCATCACATCTTTAGAAATTAAATATATGCAACAAACTGAGTGTTAGTTCAGTAAAGGGATGATATTTACCAAGTGATGTTGAAAGTACATTTTGATTTTCATTTCAAACTCCTATAGGAAAAAAAAGAAGGAGCATTCTTACCCCTGAAAATCTATCACTGTAAAATCTAAATTGCTTGAGATTTTCTTTTAAAGTTTCTCTGTCATCTGAAAATTTGCCATATGATATTTTTATGTTATATGCTTTGTGAAACAATTTATGTATTCCAGCTTGCACTGCATATACGCTATTACTGACTAGAAACATTATTAATGTAAAAAAATGTCAACAAGTTGTAATAATCACTGAAAACAGACAGATTTTTCCCTTCTGGTCCATGTATACAGTTCACCTTGAGACATAAATAATTAAATTAGTTGAGAGCTGAAGACAGCTTTAAGAAAGGAACTGAAAAAGAGCAGCACAATGTCAGCTTTTATTCTCAAACACCACAATTTTTCCCTGTGGCTGGCTTTTTAAATTTTGTTTTATTTCTGCTGCATTAAAATAGTTAACTCCAGAACTCCTCTGAGAAATAGCCTTTCCATTTCTGAGGAGGCCTAGGGTCATGGAATGGAATAGCAACAGACGATTTTTCCTACAAATAATCACGCAACAGACTGAAAACACAAATAACATGTGGGAAACAGTTATGTGCAGATTTTCGTCTCGTTCCACAAGGAGACTGAAATGTAGCACTGTTAACCTCAGTCTACTTCTTGTAGCATAGAGCCACTCAGGATTCTTCATCTTTGCAAAGCACTTGAGATCTGTGTGAGAAGACAAAGGCAATTGCAAAGCATTATTAAACTACTGCAGAATGCCAGAAGAAAATTTCAGGACTGTGTGTCTTACTAGAAAGAAAACAAAGAATAAAATAAGGTGGTTTGTTTGGGTCATTTTTTGTTGTTCTTAGTTTTTTTCTTTTTAAACGGCTTCTAATTTCATGTGTTCCTCTGGCTGAGCTACATACTGAAAGTTTAATGTCTAGGACTGTACAGCAGGTCAGAATAAAGTTTATATTGGAGTCAGATTTCTCTGAGATTTGTTGGAATTTTAGCATCTCTGTGACCTAAAGCATGTTTCAAGCAATCCTGCTTCAGCTGCAGTGAATATACAATCACTTCAAGCTTTATGCAGCTGATATTCCCAAAAGCCTTTGCAGACTAAAACAAAACAAACGAACAACAACATAACACAACCAAACCCCTCTACAAAACAAAAACCTGTAAATGTAATTTCAAGCTATTGTTACATCTACTTAGAATTAAGTTTCTTTGGTGAAATTTTGCACAGTATTGATCTCCGTTAGGTGTTCTTGCTTTTCTCTTAATCTTCCTGGTAGCTATGACATTGTCAGTACAGTATGATTATTTAGTTTCTTTCTACAGAGAAGCTATTTTTTCTCAGTTGTAATAAACTTCTACAATAATACTCCTGTCCTACTGTAGTAGTATCTTTTCACTGGGCTTTAATGGACTGTCAGCCTCTAGTTACTCCTTATACATAGGAAGAAGATATATTTGTGATTCCCAAAGTATAAAATAAGATTGAATTTTTTAGTATATCATGTTTTGTGAGAAATTATAATATATTTCTATTACTTGTAATCAAGAAGATTATGTTTTTTAAATGAAGGAAGACTGAAATGTCCCTGACTTTGTCTGAGTCATTAGAAAGCTACTTTCTTGGGTTTTGGTATGTTTTTTGGGGGCTGTTTTGTTTTGTTTTGTTTCAGAGAAAACATATTTTTAAATTTGGCTTTCTCTAGAAGAAAAAATAAATCTCAAAAAAGGTCTGAAAAACAAATTCTTCAGTTTTCAGACAACTGAAACAATGTTTTTTCTAGAACTGAAAGTAGGTCTATTGTGATTCAAAGTAGTGCCATAGTGTACTGAAAGTGTTTGGTTCCTATTTCATCCATGTCTTGTTGAGATTTCTACCGTTGATAACTGAGCCACATAAACTGGTAGGAGACAGAAAAAGCAGTTTATGACAGGAAATATAGTCCAGTGAGATTAAGCAACTTACTTTGTAACAGCAGAGTGTAGAATCCTACCTAACTTTCCTTTCCATATTACATGAAGAATTGCAGCATTATTTTAAATGTAAATATTTGTCTTCTATTTAATGTCTCTAGTATTTTCCAAATAAGTCAAATATGTCTTCAGAAAGCCTCAGACAATCTCTTCAAATCCAGTCATATAAATTTTTGATCAAAAATCTACTTTCAGATTCAACAGGTTTGTTTTGGGTTTGTTTTGATATAGATCTTATGGGGCAAGAGTAATGCTACAATACTTTCCATTAAGTGTCAATTACTCAGTCTTTAACAGGTCAGTTTTCTCCTTAAATCTGATAACTCTTATTAAAAACATAAAATATACGTAAAGGGATGTAAGCATTTTATTAAAAAAAAAATAAACATAGACTTGACAGATAAAAATAATACAGGTTTCCTATCTGCTGGTAGGAAAGGGTAAGAGTGTTGGAATATTTAAGAATGCAGCAAGTCATGTTACAGATGAAAGGACTGGAAGCATTTTGTGAACCCTCTAGAACTTATTTTCAAAGGTTTTGATGTCAGGAAACTAGGAAACTTATTCTATTTTAGAAAACACTATTTCCCGTCATTTAAAGCTTTGTTTGTCAAGTACAACATAATTACTAAAATCTGGGGTTTTAAACTTAGTGGAAAATATAGCCAAGGCACCAATGAAGATTACTGTGTGGAAATAAGTCTTGCTCTATTGCTAAAACTACTGAAGGATGCGGTGTATACTTTTGTATAGAAAGCCAGACACCTTCATTTTTGCCAGAGATAAATTTAACTACAACCTCAGAAGGCTCTGAATTATGTTCTAATTTATAGCACACATTCTAAATTTTCTCACATTCTTCTGCCATATGATGTGAAGGGAAGATGAGCAAATAATTATTGTCTAACTAGGAAAGATGAAGTTGGGACCCTTTGGATCACAGGGTTCAGATGGGCAGGAAGATCCAATCCCATCTCAGCTGACTGGGACTTCTTGTTAATTAGCACTCCATTAGAAAGTTATGAAATTGATTGTAAATGTATGTATATATATATATCCGAAATTCATGAAGAATATAGAAGTGTTTTATTAAGCATATTTTCAGATACTTAGGTTATACATTTTTTAGAGAAATTGAGGGTTTATAAAGTTAATTTGTTGATGCTTAAATACTAGTGGAATTTATGTCAGGGACACATGACTATACCAGTTGCAATGTAAGTTTCTTAAGAAACCAATCTAACAGATTCTTACTGATGTAAAATCAGTGCAAAATTAGGAATACATATTATCTACTTTATTTTGGATGTTGGATAAACAGAATGCTATTTCATTAGAGACCTGTAAATGTGAAGTGAAGGCTTTTTATCATATGTCCTACAGAGATTTTTACAAGTAAACTTGGAATGTAACCATGCCTTGTGATCTTCTCTCCCTTGTTTCCCTTGTTCACACTGACCAGTGCAACAGTGATTTCAGACTACTTCTGGGCAATATAAGAAGTAATTCACAAATAATCAAACACATTTCATTCATTATTCACTTTCTTTTTCAGTCTGCCTTTTTTCTCTGTTGGCCTCTACATGGTTGTCCACTTGCTAGAGTACTTTATAAAAAAAAAATGCACAAATATAAAAGATAGAATAAATTACTAGAAGCAATGGAATCTTGCTCCTAATATGTAAAAGCCAAAATACACTGAAGCTACCAACCTGATACTGACAGCATTTGACATCAGCTGCATATGGAAGAAAGCAAAATCAAATTCATGGAAGGAGAATAAATGTGTTTTTAGTCAAAGGATACCTTTTAGAATAACAGGATTACCCCTGACTAATAGCCACCTCCAGAGAAACTGATAAAAGAAAACATGACTTTACTCAGACTGACATTGCATTGACAAGAAAGGTGCGGCAGTGAGAAAAGAAAGCTGTAACAAGGAAAGTAAATAATACAGCTTATTAAAAACAAAACAAAACACAGTTGTCACCTAACCATTCAAAGTGCCATTTCGATTGTAAAAGCATTTGAAATTCCTGGATGAAATCTGGCTGATCCTCAACCAACTGAAGTCAAGGCAAGATCTTTCACTAGCTTTAGTGAAGAGACAACAGAAATTTTTCCTGTTTATAAGATGGGAGAGTTAACCTGCTGTATCAAGGAAGTTCTAAGTGAAAGTAAATGCACGTTTTGCATTTTTGAAGGCCTTATCTCTTTCCTCATATGTTCTTCCAACACTTCAGTGTAAATGAGAGACAAACTTAAAATGTTTCTCTGAAGTTCTCCATTAAAATAGAACAAACTATTTTAGCCGTAAGTGACCTACAATGACCATCTAGACCAACTGCCTGACAACTTCAGGCCTGATCAAAAGTTAAAGCATGTTATTAAGGACACTGTCCAAATACCTCTTAAACACCGATAGGCTTGGTGCATCGATCACCTCTTTAGGAAGCCTGTTCCAGTGTTTGACCACCCCCTTGGTAAAGAAATGGTTCCTGATGTTCAGTCTAAACATCCTGTGGCACAGCTTTGTATTATTCCTATGTGTCCTATAACTGGATCCCAGAGAGACGATCTCAGCACCTCCCTTCTCTTCTCCAAACTAGACAATCCCAGACTCCTCAGCCACTCCTCACAGGACATTCCTTCCAGCCCCTTCACCAGCTTTGTTTCCCTCCTCTAGACACACTCAAGGACCTGAACATCCTTCTTAAATAGTGGAGCACAGAACAGCACACAGTACTTGGGATGAGGCTGCACTAACACTGAATAGAGTGGGACAGTCACCTTTTTTTACTTGAATCAGATAACATAATACAGATTATTTTTGACTCTGAGGTCAAAAATTATTGCTATTCAGAAGGTATTTTGTTGGAGGTTTTTACTATTTTGAAGTTGATCAATTACCTTTGTTTTCATTTTTGTTTACAGCACATGATTTAACAAGATAGGAATAAAGATTTGAGGAGTACTCAAAAAACAGGGATACTCATGTAGAAATCCCTTTCCCCTATTCTAGAAAAATAATGAAAGGAAGAGTCAGTTTTATTATAAAAACTGTGGCATTTTAATTTCTTTTACTACACTTAATATGTGAAGGGCTGATGGCTCCTGGTATAAGCATAGAACTAGACTGGCAGAGTATTACTTGGGCTTCCTCTCCCACAGTTGTCTCTCTGAGCATATTTGTAGGTGTGGAGACAAGCTTTATCACATAACCTAACTTAAGCCTTACAAGTTAAGCGCAGGATAAGTCTCTGAAGGCTCATGTAGACAGGTCCAAACTCCACCTGCCCGTACTCTGAGCTGGTCATCTGCACACACTGACTGGGCAGTGTGCCATGTCTCACTGTGACTACTGGTGAAGAAATGACTCCTACCTAAACAGAAAAACAGCCTGAACACAGGAACGTGGTTCCAGTGCATTCACATAACATGTGGCTTTATTTAGTTACATGTATGACATGTGGCTTTATTTAGTTACCTACTACTGTCTAAATATTTAGTCTTTAATTTATCTGCAGGTATCCAAAACAGATGTCACAAAACCTGCCTAATTCATTCACCAAGGTATTGTGAGACTGATAATCACTGAATTATCAAATTAATGTTATTTTTACAAATGATGGATACTTCTTTGGGTAGCAAAGTCTAAAGGCAAATACTTTCAAGTTTGTCCTACTTTTGCATTTTAATTCCAGCTTGCTACGATCCTACCAAACCAAATCAGCAGGATGGGGATTATTCTGTGGCCAGTAGCTGAGAAATCAAGGGATCTCAACAGTAAAAAGAGCCAAGTCTCAGCTCTGTCTTGAAAAGAATCTGCTATTTGTTTGTATAATCCTTTAGATTTTGCCTTTTTTTTAATCCCCTGCTATTCATTTCCTGTCGTCGTCACATTGGCACTAAGGGAGCATGAAGGCCTGTATTCATTCAGCTTAGCTTAAAAACTTAATTACCACATTAAATTGATGCAAGCTTCAGCACCTAAGAAATAAACAGCTTGCTGGAGGTGGCAGTCTTATAATATTGGTTTCCTTAAGAGGCCTGAATGCAGATGTGGCACTACCATACTGCAACCCAGTATAAATTCTATTTCCATAGCTGGTAGTAGGCCACGGGCTTTGTACTGAATTTGCAAGGCCTCAGGACTGAAACCTGTCAGTTTTGTTTTTTCCAAACTTTTCTTGTCTTACCTGGAGCTCTGTTTTCACTTGCTTTAGCTATAAATGCAATTTTTCTAATGATGAGTTGGCTTGTCCTGATTTGGAGTTTTTGCTTTTCATATCGTATAACCAAAGTTTTACATAGATAATAGTAACGAGTATTTTTTCTGTGTAGAAGAAATTTTTTATGACTCTAACAATTACATATATGAAGAAATATGGTCCTGATATAAAAGCAGATGTCTTGAGAAGTGGGGATACAAGATGCAATGGAGAGGAGTACAGGCACAGAATGATTAGAGTCAGCGTACAGACTGATGCTGGAGATCTGAAAGCTCTAAATAACTTACCAGTGGTCACTTAAAAAAATGCAGATCTGGAGCTCAACAAAACCTTTTTTTGTGGTAACACAGAACAAAGAACAATTACCTGATTATGTAAAATGCACCATTGTGGTGGACTGAGCCTGGCTAGATGCCAGGTGCCCACCAAAGCTGCTCTATTACACCCCCATCCTCAACTGGACAGGAGAGACAAAATATAACAAAAGGCTTGTGAGGAGAGATAAGGACCAGGACAGATCATACAGCAATTACCATCACAGGCAAAACAGACTTGACTTGGGGAATTAGTTTAATTTATTACCAATCAAATCAGAGCAGGATAACAAGACATAAAACCAAATCTTAAAAACACCTTCCCCCTACCCCTCCTTTTTTTGCTGGGCTTACCTTTAGTACTGATTTTCTCTACGTCCTCCTCCCCATTGGCACAGGGGTAGGGGGAACGGGGGTTGTAGTCAGTTCATCACACAGTGTTTATGTTGTTTCTGCCTCTCCTTCTTCCTCAGAGGGAGGACTCCTCACACTCTTTCTCTGCTCCAACATGGGATCCATTCCATGGGATACAGTCCTTCACAAACTTCACCAAGATGAGTACTTCCCACAGGCTGCAGTTCTTCACAAACTGCTCACAGTATCACACAGTATCACAGTATGTTTGGGATTGGAAGGGACCTCAAAAGATCATCTAGTCCAATCCCCCTGCTGGAGCAGGAACGCCTAGGTGAAGTCGCACAGGAACATGTCCAGGCGGGTTTTGAATGTCTCCAGAGAAGGAGACTCCACAACCTCCCTGGGCAGCCTGTTTCAGTGCTCTGACACCCTCACTGAGGAAAAGTTTTTTCTCAAATTTAAGTGGAAGCGTGGGTCCCTCACAGGGTCATAAGTTGTAATGGAGGCACCACAGAAATCAATTTAGGCAGGCAATAAGCTCAAAGCAAACTTTATTCTAACCAGAATTGTTTAGCAGAAAATCAACTAGAAACAGGGTTTGTAAAAAATTATTCAGCACTCTGACAACATTATAAAACATGGATTCGGATACCGGTTAAGAGTTCATTTACTACACTGACAGTTCAGACACAAGGGATCAGATACTAAAACTCTAGATTTCTCATGCAAAACGTGCATCCTCCCACTCATACAAACTGAGGACTCTTAAGGGTACCCAGAAGTTCACTTACCAATAAGGCAAGGTGTCTCAGTCTTCAAGGAACTTTCCTTAGATGGTCAGCCTAAGGAGGAGAGTCTTCACCTGCAGACCCACTGCTTCAGCGAAGACCAAATCAATGGGGTCTCTGGCAGGCTCCATTTATACCCAAGTGGAATCTGACCTGTGGTCATTTATGTCAGTGGCCCAGAAACTTCTCTCAGCTGGAGCATGTCGTTGGTCAAGGGGCTTGTCCGTTGACCAAGAGGTCTGTGCATGACAATAGCGGTCTATTGGTCCAGCAGTTCGTGGCGCTTTCAGGAGATGGAGTAGGCAGGGAGGGCAGGAGGAGGGAATGTGTCTGCCACACAAGTCCTGCCAGCAAACCTGCTCCAGCATGGGCTCCTCTCTTTCCACAGGGCCACAGGTCTCGCCAGGAGCCTGCTCCAGCATGGGCTTCCCATGGGGTCACAACCTGCTTTGGGCACATCCACCTGCCCTGGCATGGGGTCCTCCATGGGCTGCAGGTGGCTGTTTGCTCCACTGTGGACCTCCATGGGTTGCAGGGGTACAGCCTGCCTCACCATGATCTTCATCATGGGCTGCAGTAGAATCTCTGCTCTGACACCCGAAGCAACTCCTCCCCCTCCCTCTTCACTGACTTTGGTGTCTGTAGAGTAGTTTTGCTCGCATATTCTTGCTCTGGCTGCTGTTGTTCAGGTTGTTGTTTTTGTTTGGGTTTTTTTCCCTTCTTAAATATATTCTCACAGATGCTCTACTATGGTAGCTGATTGGCTCAGCCTTGACCACCAGTGGGTCTGCCTTGGAGCTGGCTGGCATTGGCTTTATCAGACATGGCGGAAGCTTATAGCAGCTTCTCACAGAAGCAATCTCTGTAGCCCCTCCTGCTAGTAAAACCTTACCACACAAACCAAATACAACCATATACAGTAAATTTGGATTCACTGTGAACTTGCAGGCAACTGAAGAAAGAACACGCTGTAAAACAATGTTAGCAAACATGTAAAGAGTAGATCCTAGAGTACGGAAGATTAAAACATCAACATCATAGTCTTCCTGGTTCAGGAACTGGGATGCTTCCAAATCACTGTACCCCACCTGTACTAGACCAAATCTATCAATGTTAGAACCCCAAGGAGCAGGAAAAGTGAACACGAAGAAAGTGGTTAGAAGCTAGGAAGTGCGTGTGTAATAATTCTAACTCCATTCTTGTTAATAATAGTAGTAATAATTATAAATTTATGTATAGTAATAATTGGTTATTATTTTCTTTCTCTACCATTTTCTGCAATAATTAGATCCGGACTAATAATAATTCTGTTATTAGACTGTTAAGATCTCAAACATACTAGCAATAACCTATTGGCTTTTCATATAAGATGTGTTTTCTCTTTTGGTCATATGTTTTTGAGCAGCAGACTGCTCTCCAGGGCTCTGGTGCAGGCAAATAAATAGGAAGCTCATGGGACTTCTTTCTGGCCCACTTTGGTGAGTGATGAGAAGGGGTAACACCCATTGAGAGGGGACATCACCTAATAGGTCATGTGAACCACCTGCTTTGCTAAGACTAAAAAGTGCCCTGTGTCTTCATAAGATGCAAAGAGTTAGTTACTGTCTCTTTGTTAATAATGCAGCCATTTATAGCTGTGGAAAACAAAGCAGTTGCTGAATGCCCTCATATCCATAAAAGACTGTCTCGGTTATAATCGAATGGAGAATCAGTCTGATTGTCCAAATGGCAAGTCCAGGAGATGATCCTGAGAAAGGAAAATTCATCACTGCTGACACATGAACCTGAAAGAAAAAGAATCAAAATCCATGTTCTTAAATCTATTTGACCACATTAAAATCCCAGTTTTTTGTTATGCAGTTAGTGAATGCATTTTAATAGTTCAATGTGAAGTTCATAAGAGGATCACATGCCTAAATAGTATTTTGAGTATTATTTTGTAATGCTTTCCAGCTCATTTCCTTTTTTCCTGCTGATACTACTAAAATTTCTGCCAAGAACATACTGTCAAATGGTAAGGAGTCAAGTAATGAACATCTCATCCAATGTTTTGTGGATAATTAGGGGATTACATATCTCCAAGAATAAAGCCACCTTTTATTAGTCATAATTTGTTCTTTTCTGTGGATTTTTATTACTTCATAACACTATTATTTTTAAAGCTTCTAAAAGTGCATAAATGTTTCGAATTTTGAACATTTGGAGCTCCAACATGAGTATAAAACAGCCTTCCATCAGATCTCCCCAAAGTTATTTTTTGTCATTCATGAGTAACAGCTTAGTTTAGTTAGTACAGGTATTTCTGATAGTTGGCTGGCTACTGCTAACCAGGGGTTTGCAGCCTATTCCAGTAGAAATAAGAGCAAAGTTAACAGGAGATACAGTAAGTGGCTTATTTATTAGAAAGGTTCCACAGCTTCCTGTAAGGGAAGAAAAAAAGGCAAATTGTTCAAGTTTCCATAACTTGGCATCATCTTCTGCCATATTACTCACAAAATCTTTCATGAATTACAGAATAATTTATTGTGTTTGAGTATCTGGCTAATGAGCTGTTCTTCACAGTTTTTTTTCTTAGAATATACTGCCTCACTGATTAGGGCAAGAAAAAACAAACTAATAATCCTTTTCCCCTTAAGACAGAGCATTTGAAATGTGATGATCACTTTGGACAAAAGTTTAGGTTTGTCTTTTTGGAGATTATAGTTTGATTTTCTTGATAGAAGAAAAATAAGCAAAGTGAACATGAAAGGACAAATAACTACAACACCAAGGGCCCACTTTTTCATCTAGCTATGGTGAATGTTTAAAAACTCAGTAGTCAATGTGTTTAAAAGATTCACCAAACATAAGGACATCCAACAAACTAAGATCAGATGATAAAATCAGTCTGTATACCATCCCTTAAAGAAAATTGCCCTCTGAATAATGGAAATTTTGCAAATTTCAGCTTCATTTTTCATTCAAGTGAAATGTAACAGACTTGTATATGCAGTAATTATTATTCTTATTATTGTTATTATTATTATTATTATTATTATTATTATTATTAGTCAATATTTCTGTCTTACTTGGCTGCCTCCTCAGCTGTCAATCTGAGTAACTCTAGGGATATCCAGGGAGCCATGTTGCTATATGCCAGCTGTGGAAATGGTCTGTTTGGAGGAATACCGCTGATTGAACCATCACAGGCAAATGTAAAGAAGTGCCCATTTAATCTATGTACCAAACAATGTCATACACATATTTATCAAAGGTATTTGACATAATCAAAATAAGTGATACAACTTACTGGACTTGTGCATTTTTGGTGCCATAGGAAGGATGAACTGATGGATTTTTTCTCAACTTCCAATTCAGAAGTTATCATGGGACTATTAGGGTAAGAATTTGCATTTTAAAACTTCTTCACAAACTGGAATTCATGTTTTCAGCGCAACAAGCAGAGAGAAAAAAAAAAAAAAAGAAAAGAAAAAGTAAATAATTGTAAGAAGGAGGAACACAGTGAAAATATCAAGAATATCAAGTAGGAGAAGTCCAATGTCAGTAGCATAAGCATAAAAATTGACACTGAGGAATAACAAATGGCTCTTTCTACTTGGAGCTAATTTTTGACCTGTAACCTTCAGGACTGAAAATTTATTTACTTTCCCAGGGTGGAAATTGAGGAACAGCTTTCTACAAAGGTAAATAACTTATCCTTCCACTTTACTGTGGTTCAGATCCTGATCCCCAAATCATTCCCATTATGCAGACAATTAAACTCTTGAGCTCTCTCTTGGAACAAACCAAATAGTTTTCTCCAGGATGAAACGTAGGTCTTTTTTCTGGGAAAAGACCTTTCCACAGACTACATCCAGGAAGTGGAAGGGATTTTTTCACCGCTGCTTGATCAGTCACCCAACATCATCCTTGGCAGATCTTTCACACTCCAGCACCCTCAGGTGCCCTCATATCATTCTCTAAATCATGCTCTGCTTCACTAGATAGCATTATTCTGGTGAGTCCCTGCATTATTTCAGACACTTTAAAATAAAAAACAAAAAAAAAAAAAAAGGAAAAACAAACAAGCAAAATTTTAAAAGCTCAAATAAACGTAATTATGGCTCTGGATCCTGCTAGGTCAGTCCAAGAAAAGGCCAATGCAGGAAAACACAGTCTGCTCTGTAGGGCACTATCACTGGGCAGTATGGATGCAAACTGATCTGCCATTTCTGGCATGAGAACCAGAGATTGTTCTCTCAATGGATATCTTTTATAGTGTAGATATACCAAAGCACCCTCAGAACTAAGGCTATGTGGCAGTTTTCATCCTGAGACTCACAAAATGATTTTTTAAATTTTTAACATTTTTTCATTTATTAAATTTTGATTATTTGTTAAAAATTACCCAAGGAAAAAAAATCTATTTCTCTGTAACAAAAAAATAGTATTAAGAACTGAGTTCAGTGAAACATCTGCATTCAGGCAACAAAGGACGTGCTCTATGTATCCAATTTATTTCTCTTTAGCAAGTTCTTTTCTACAGAAAACTAAAGAAATACAGGAGGCTTTTTTAAAAGGGTACATATTGTTTTCTTCACTAGCTTTATTTCATGAAATGGAAAAGAAAACAAAAGTAAATGCTGCCTAATTTGGCTAGTTTAATCTTTTGTCTATGTGCAAATAGCTAATAAATCTATTGTATAAGAAAGAACATATATCTGGTTTATGGGGAAGTAAGTTTGCCTAGAAATTCATGGAAATTTTGTTAGTATGGTCTTTCCTAGCCTCAAAAGAAAAACAGAATCTTTAATAAAAGTCAACTTTCACCAGTTGAATTTGGTTTAAAGGAAAATGTGATTTGTAGAAATAAACCTCCTTTATTAATGATGACAAAGCTCTGTATGTATAAGGAGAATTTAGGTCATTCTTTTATGTCTTGTTATTAATATAACATTTTAAAAGATATGAGAGCAATTTTTTTATTATATTACCACTGAAAACAGTAGTGTTAGAGAATGAGAATATGAGTCACCATGTAAGAAAAAATGTGATGAAGAAGGAAAATGATAATATCTATATTTAAAAAAAATCAACCCTTTAAAGAAGTATATCCATCTAAGAAGAATGGCAAATATACAAGTTACTGATTCCCAGCTATGACTTATAGCCTGTTAGGAAATGAACTGTTGGTCTTGTTCTCAGTAGGACTGATACAAATAGAGATGAACGGGCCAGGAATTCCTCTTCCCCTTTCATGGATGGAATGTGCTTAATAAGGAACAAAGAGAAACAAACAGAAAAATATTGTGGCATTAAAAAATTGGCTCTTGCAAGAGGAACTTATAGTTGATCCAAATTAGTGCTGTCCATTTAATGGTTTCTCTGTTCAGTAAGCATGCAAGTCATAAGAAACTAAGATAGGATAAGAATCTAAAATTTAGACACCTAAAAATTAGAAATTTAAATCTGGATAAATTTATGTAGGTTCCCTTTAACAGGCAACTCTAAAAGGCAGTTCAGCTCATGCTAAAATCAAGACTTTGACATATAAGAACAACCCTGCTCTTTCCTCTACACTCCCCACACAGGGAACTTAGGGAGACAAGCTGAGAGTTCAACACTTAGATATCCAAATTTGGAAGATAAAAATCCCAGTCTAAATTACAAACCTCTATGGCCACTTACAG
The DNA here is from genome assembly GCF_964273445.1 of Streptopelia decaocto. Classification (NCBI taxonomy): domain Eukaryota; kingdom Metazoa; phylum Chordata; class Aves; order Columbiformes; family Columbidae; genus Streptopelia; species Streptopelia decaocto. Next base: position 165,883,996 of record NC_138663.1, read on the forward strand.
ACTTTTGTATATGGGCTAATTCAAGAATGATTTTTTAACACATGACACAAGCATGTGTATGATCTATCTACTAGAGTTCCACATACACACTTCCATTATTTCCTTAAATCACGAAATCATAGAATTGTTTGGATTGGAAGGGACCTTTAAAGGTCATCTAGTCCAACCTGCCTGCAATGAACAGGGACGTCTTCAACTAGAGAAGGTTGCAGGCAAAGTCCTAGAAGGCACAGATCAAACTCATAGCTACATGACAGCTGCTGCTTATAATTCTACCAATGCAAAGCAGTCATAAACTTGACTTTACAGGTTAGTTAAGCCCATGGAACAAAGCATCTAGAAGGGACCACTGTGTCTCGTCATCAGATTGTGGGTGTATAAACTGCAAGACTGCTAGTGGTAACTCATCCAGTTCATTGAACAGCTTCCCTCTCTAGTGTTGACATGCGACTAAAATGTTATTGAAGTTCTTAATTCTAATTAATTTCATCTGTTGTTTTAACATAATTCAAGTATTTTTAGGTAAGTTGCACTTCACTGGATAGATAGAAATATGATCTTTCTGAGTGTCACGGTTTAACCCAAGCTAGCAATCTAAACCACGTTAGCCACTCACTCAGTCCCCCTACCACTCCCAAATACAGGAGAGAAACAAAAGGGAAGGAAGAAACCAGTGGATTGAGATAAACCAGTTTAATATAATTACAAAAATAATAATAATATACTACTACTAATACATACATATATATAAAAATACATATATATAAATATATATAAAAAATGGGAAATAGGATATAAAATAAAAGATACTCAATGCGAATCCTCAAAAACTCCATCTGCACTGAGCAGCCAGTCCCAGGGAGAGAGAGAACACCCTGGTCCCAAACAACCAATCCTGGGAGAAGAGAGAAAAAGGCAGAAAGGCCCAGACACCCACAACAAAACAGCAAAAGGCTAAACTAAAAGAAACTCCTGAATGGAGCTCCACTGAAACCAAGAAGAACCAGAATGGGTTTCCATCTCCCCAGGTAGAAAGCACAACTCTCATTAAATATGAAGCATGACACTAAACACGTGTAATGTTCTTATTGATCCATCTGGATGTCAGTCAAGATCTGCCCCATCTATGCTGCCATTCCTAGCTGCCTCACACCTGCAGGCAAATTGCTCAGAAAGACCTCGGCTCCCAGACAACAACTAAGATAACAGTAAACTCTTATATTCTCTTTGTTCCAAACCAAAGATGCTGCAAAGTTACTTGAAGAAAAATATTAACTCTATCCCAAGGTGTTATCTTCTTGTGCTTAATCTAAATCCAAAAAACAACGATGCCAGCTACAAAAAATAAAAGTTTCTAAATGCATGAAGAAAATGAACTTGATTTCAGTCACACCAGCACACTCAGCAAGAGAGGTGCCAAACCTCTTCTAGCACTGCTAGGGGTATTGCTGTTACCTGCTTTGTGCCAAAACAATTACATATGAAAGCCAATTCCTTAGTTTGCAATACTGTAATAAAATCTACATAAAAAGAACCATGTAACCATGGAAATTACATTTAGTATCAAGGCTTAAAAATTTATCTGAAGTACTGTGTCTATATTGATAGAGTATGGACAAGTAAATATCATTAATGAATTAGAATGCATTGAACAATGAATCTGTGACACTTTTCACAGCCTTTTACTTGGCAAAATTAATAACTTGCTTTAGTGATGAAGAAGCATGACTAAGATAATGCTCCATACTGATATAGTATGTCTACATATTTTCCCTTTCTCAAAGCAATATAAGAAAACAGGTATTAGCTTTTAGCCCATGAAAACAAAGCAGTCTATTAAGGAAAAGTGGCCTATTGACAAATCTATTTTATAAAAGAAAGTCTTTGAAACAGCAACCTTCTGGGAAATATCACTACAAATTATTCAACCATCTAACTGAACTTACATTGAACCATTTTCCTTTTCCTTCCCTTTGAAGGGTTTTGTAAAAGCTCAAGAAAAAGTCAAAACTTTTTTTTGCTCCCGAATAATGAATGCAGACTCACTCGAGTAAACACTGTATTTTTGTAAAGAAAGAGAACAGCTGGTGCATGAAATCAAGCTTCCTTGCACATTTCAAGAAAAGTTCTCTCAAAATACATTCTTAGATAAACATCAGTCTACAATCCTTTTCTGCATGAATATGAAACCTATTAAACAGTAAAGGCAGGAATATTTGTTTTGTGTGTGTGAGGTGGTGTGTTCGGCCTAGCAGAAAGGCTTCTTATCCGTGTAGGCTCCCACAGGCCTGTGGAATAAAAGTGGGTTGTGCATCAGTGGTTTTCTGTGGGCTCTCAGAGCATGTCAAACAGCCTATGACATGCTCTTCATTCAGTATATGGGAAATATTGCTTTGCAACCCAGTGCCAGGAAGGGAGCGTAGCTGGGAGAGGAGAATATGGGGGCTTAAAGGTGCCGACAGTAAATGTACATTCCAGAGAGTGGTTAATGGTCAAGAAAATCAGGGGTTCACTGAGGCAAGACAGAGAGGAATGTCCAACTTGTTCTTTTGATTGATGGTCAGCAGAATGCCAAGGATCAAGTGAAAATAAGTACAAAAAGACATTTCAGTAGGGAAAACAAGGCATTAATAGTGAATATCATGCCTAACACTGATGATGATTTATAGTCTGGCTTGCAGACAAAACCACTGATCTGGTACTGGCATGGAAAACTCCAAGGCCTTTTTCAAAAATTATAGAGTACATAACTGTCGCAAAGTTTCTTTTGGAGGTTTGTTTCCCCTTCAGAATCTCCTGTAATCATTCAATTTGCAAGACCATCAATCCAGAAAACATTCTAAGATGCCAGTTTAAGACTGAAACTGAAAATATTTCTGGTCAAGAAATAGGTCCCTTCCAATCCCAAACATACTGTGATACTGTGATACAGTTCTAGCTCCTTGCATGAGGCAGAGTAAATCTACCTTCATGATGTGAAGTAATTGAGTATGAGGCACTTACACCTATAGAAAAACTTTTATATGACGGTTTTATGTTCTGACAGTAAATATATGACAAAAACTGTTTGTTGTTTTTTTTTTTTTTCAGGGAGTACATGGTTTACACATAATAATTTATTTTTCTAAAAAAAAAAATTATTTCAAATAAACTTTAATATTTCTATTTCTTTCTTAACTGTGATCAAATGTGCACTATAAAATGTCCTGCTCAGCAGCTCTGTTCTTCCTTTGCCCAAGGATATTTGAGTAGCAGTCTTTCAGCTTACAAAATAATCCACCTGTCAGGTAACAGAGTCATTCTATTATATGTTATCTCAATTTGTATTTAATTAATTTTATAAAAAGTTACTCCAGGCAGAGAGATTGAGAGAGACATTTGAAAATACTCCTGATGATTAGGCAATCTACCTGAAAGGTTATTTACGTTCTTTCAATCCCCATTCTGAAGTGAACAAAAATGTGAACTGTTAGACTACCAGATATTCTTAGGAAGCTTATTTCAACCTTTCCTGTTGACACTGTTCCACTTTAGATAAAATGTTCAAAAGGTCATTCAGATGGAGAACAAGAACAGCTCTCCAGCCTTCTAGCTAGGACATTGTCCCAGGAGATGGGAACACATGGACTGCCTCTCTCCAGTAAATATTTAATTGAGTATATGCAGTGGAACAGTGTCAACACAAGACACTGAGAGAGCCCTTTTATGTTAGTTTAAAGTTAAGGGCAAGCATTTAGAAGTGTGAGATGTTGGTTCAAAACTGTTCATGCAGAGGAGTGAACTGAATCTAGGTTTTTCACATCCTGCATACTGCTGCTTGAGTCCCTGAGCATATGAGAACTTCCTCTTCTTCTGGTAATTTGAGTTTTGGACTGGATTATTTTTATTTAATAGCATAAATAGCCATAATTTCTTCATAGATTTATTTATCAGTAATGCTATTACTTCTTCAACTGTTATCACAAACTCACTTCCACAACTGGAAAGTGATGCTGAGTTCCTGGTTGCAGCCTCTGAATATCTAGAACAGAGCAGCAGTATGTATTCATTAAAAAGTTAATGGATTGGTTAGTTTCATTAAACTAAACCAAACTAACATCACTGTTTTTTTAAGAGTATTCACAGACGATAACAAATTGCAGGGGAAGCACCTGATACAATGCAGGGCAGGGCTTCTATTCAGAGAATACTCAATAAGATTGCATAATGGGCTAACAAGAACCTCATAAAGTTTAATAAAAGCAAATGCAGAACTCTGAATCTGAGAAGGCAGTACCCTGCACATCTGCGCATCTAGAAAGCAGCTTTGAATAAAACCACTTGGGAGTTCTGGTAGAAAACAAGTTAAACAGGAACTATTGGAGTGCCTTCCTGTGGAGACAGTTAATGTAGGGCTGTACTAGCAAGAGTGCATCCAACAGGTTGAAGTGATTGCTTCAGTGTATTCAGCATAAGTGAGTCTGCATCTTCAGTACAGTGTCCAGTTTTGGGATCCCCAGTACGGGAAAGTAGACATACTGTTGCAGAGGGGTCACCTAGCTAATCAAGCTAGAGCTCAGGTCATAGGACAGAGAGGGCTGGTCCTGGTTCTGTTCAGACTGGAGAAAACCAAGTTAAAGGGAGACCTTACAGCTCTCTGCAATAACCTTACAAGACTGTGGAGAGAAGATGGAGCCAGACTCTTCTCAGAAGTGCACAGGAACAGAAGAAGAGGAAATGGGCAGAAGTTGGAATAAGAGAAATTCTGATTATATGTAAGGAACATTTTAATTAACAGAGCGGATTTTCAAACAAGTTGTCCAAAAATATGGTGGAGTATCTGTCACTGGAGATATTTAAACTCGACTGTACATGGCCCAGAGTAACTGGATCAAAGTAGGTGCTGCTCTGAGCAGAGGTTGGACCCAGAGACTTCCAGAGGTCCCTTCTGATCTCAGTCAGTTTATGCCTCTGACATTTTGTTTTCCAACATAAAGACTGTAGACAATGCAGACACTATTCACACTTCCTTGCTATTCTTTAAAAATGTAATTCCTAAGCTATAGGATTTGTAGTCAATGTAAAACATTTTATTTCTACTTTATAGTAGATGTCTTTGTTCCTCTCCCTACTCACCTTCTACATTCTCCAGCAAACACGCTAGGAATATTCTGTATTTTCATGTCTACATCTAGTATCTTCACACTGTTTAGGGTAATAACCAATACGACCTGCTATTCCTTGCTTCCTTCTTCCATCCTTCCTCTACCAAACTGTTGCCAAATTCCTAACATTCCTCAAAAATAGATATATTCTTACCCTGTCCCAAATACAAAATCCTGGTCTCCCTTTTGTACAATTTTGTTTTCAAGATATTTATGTTAAATAACTTTTTAAATCAAGAAATATACATATATATGTTTAAAGGCAAGATAGATTTGTGATTTATCACCAGTTGTCTGAAACACACAATTCTCAGGTCATGGTGGAATCACTTTATTTCACTATCATTCAAACATTAATGCAAAAATATATCATCCCTACTTTCAGATATGCACAAATAGATATGTACATGCATCTGTGTTCAAGCACACAAGGATAAGTACACATAAAAATTTCAGAAGAAAAAATGAGCCTCTCAAATTCAGTAGTAAATGTGAACACTGATGATTTATTTAGAGTTTATGTGGATAATTTTCTTTTTGGCTTTTATATTGAAACAGAAAATGTGTTTATATTGGCAACACTTCTTTGCATGTACTGAACTACATATATGGCTTCTGAAATTGAGAGACCCTTTTAAAAAGGACACACTTGGAAACCTCTTTGCTCTTACATGTATAGTTTCAAAGAGGAAAAGCATTGTGTTCTACCATAACCTTTCACATAGGTATTTTACCTTAGGATATATCACTTATATATTTGGAAAGAAACATAGAAATGTCATTTCACTGTTTTGCATTCATCTTTGTAACTCTATATCCAGGAGAAGCAACAGCCTTTTAAAGTACATGAATGCTGTTATCCTCTGGGATTTCTCTTCTTCAGCCTAGCATGAAACTTTCAGTCTTGCATTATGGACCAGCAGTCATTCTTGCTGCTTGACAAACCACTGAGTATGTTAGGATAGTATGTTCTTTATATTGTCTTCCAGATCTATTTCTGAATTTAAATTGCTCTGAATCTTTGTATATTGTAATTCATTATATGGTTTCAACCCACTAAGAGACAAAAGTGAGCAACCAGAAGGAGGAATTTCAGAGGTAGAACTGAATCCAGAATTAAACTGAAAGAGTGTGGAGGGTTTTCATTTCTCAGATAACTTTTGAGAGCTACTTTTGGTTGAGGAGGGAAGCAACCATGTAGTAGATAATACCTGGTTTGCCTCAGTAAGTATGTATCTTTTAAGTCTTTCGCATGAAGTTGTCTTAAAATTCTATTACATAGAATGCTTCGCTTAACTTACCCTCCTACAGCAGGTTCCACAAGTTTTTAGCAGAAACACATAAAAAATATCTGATAGGCTTAGATCTATGGCCCATCCAGGCCACTTTTCTGTCTTCAGGACTGGAAGTAGGAGATGCTACCTGGGGAAAGCATGAAAACCTGGCTGCAAACCTGCTACTTGGGGAAAGCAAATCTGAAAGGAGGGAGAGATGGAGAGCCTGGGCCAAAACATGAATCAGAATACTTCCAGACTTCTGAGTCCAAATGGTCACTGTAACTACATCCCATGCATCCCAGCATTATACTGGAGAGAGTTGAAAGCCTACTGGGTGTTTCAAAAAGATGGACCTAATTTCAAAGCAGCATATTTCACAATGGTAGCATGTTACAATTACACAAAAAAAGTCTAGGGGCTGTTTGTACACTGGGAGAGGCATCTAACGGCAATCATTTGAAACTCTCTGCCCCACGCTTTCAAGCAATCATAGAATCATTTCAGTTGGAAGAGTCCCTCAGGATCATCAAGTGCAACCATAACCTAACCTAACTCTAGCACTAAACCATGTCCCTAAGAACCTCATATATACACTTTTTAAACACCTCCAGAGATGATGGGCATCCTGTTCCAATGCCTGGCAACTCTTTCCATGAAGATTTTTTTTCCTAGTATCCAATCTAAACCTCCCCTGGTGCAACTTGAAGCCATTTCCTCTTGTCCTATCACTTGCTACTTGGGAGTAGAGGCCAACACCCTTCATGACAGAAACTCCTTTCAGGTAGTTGTAGACAGCAATAAGGTCTTCCCTCAGTCTCATTTTCTCAAGGCTAAACAGCCCTGTGGTAAGAGTTTCATTCATGGGCAGTTTGTGCTTGCACAGATATAGTGATTTCAAATTGGGTCCATCTTTTTGAAACACCCTATATATCATACCTTCTTTTACCCATTTCAGTAAAAAAAGACCCAAGGAAGCATGCTGAGAGGCAAGCGTAGCATGTTCTGACCACAGCTGCACCATGAACAGTCAGGAGAACAAGGCTTTGTGGCAACCAAAACCATGTAACTACTGGTCAAATTGGAGGTAGCACGTGATTAGCCAGAATTTCCAAATTGTTAGGAAGTGTTATTCTGCTGTCAAATGTAAACATGATTTTGAAGTTCACTTAGGCAAGAGGTACCTTATCTGAGCCAAGCAGAAGGGACGTGGGAGGAGTTCTCTGAGAGTAGGTCTGGTGTGTGGCCACTGCCTTCTGAAGGGCTGAATTTGGCCTATGCATAGCATAAATTATATGTGGGAACAGGGAGACACACCTGTGATATCTTACTTTCTTCACAACTGAACTTGAGGCCCAGAATCTCAGTGAGTCAGCCATTTCAGTCCATGAAATGAAGCAGCAAATATATCTACAATAAGAAAAAACATTGCAGCTCTGCACTCTTTTTGTCAAATGTATCAAGACTTTCATTCAGATGTAGGGCAAACTATTAATCTGTTGAGTATAGAAATCTAATCTCTTCTGTAGAGATATGCACAAAATCAGGTGAAGAAATGGAACACATTTTTCTCTTCCAAATAAAGGCAAAATGTATTCTCTGAAAAGGAGACTTCAATAAGGTGGACGCCCTTCAGTTTGTTCATATTCTGTTTAATTATTTTGTAATTTCAGGTAGTTCATGCACATAAAAGGCATACACATGCACAAACACAAACACAGTCATTCAGAAAGATGCTCCCAACACTCTGTCCTGAGCCTTGTGAACATACATTTTCTCATTTCTAAAATCTGTAGTAAAAAAAAAAAAAATATTACTTGTGCATATTACAACCAGCATGTAGGATACAGAACAAAACTAATGGCAATAACCAAATATTCTTACTATAGTAATATCCTAATACTTCTTTTCCCAGTAGCCAGTTCCCTGATGTTACTAGCCTTTGATTCCTACTGCTTTCTAGGCCTTTGCTCTTTCTGAAGATCTTTCCTGAAAAAAACTGCCAGTGGCAGCTGCCAGAAGTGACATATATTTTTTGTTTGACATGTAACATAGGCATAATCATGGATGTATCTGACATTGAGAAACCTATGGAAAACTCTTCCTTTGTTGCAACTTCTACTTAGAAAGTTTTCAGAAATTTTGATACTCAGAATGTGAAACCAATGAAACATGTTTCTCAGGAGCAAAATGCTGCAGAAATGTAATAAATCATTTAGAGAAAGCTGCAAAACAGCTTGAGGTATCTTTCACTGGAGTCAGTTTGATTCAAATTCATTAAGCCTCGATACAAACATCTTTATTATGAAGTCTAACGAAGAAAAAAAATCTCATTCACTTTAAGTAAAACAAGAAATTCTTTGAGCACCATAGCTCATGAAGCCTGATTTCCTGATTTCTCATGGTTGACTGCAAGCTCTGATTGAAACTTTCCCCATAAAGTTGCTTTTCTATGTGACTTCCTTGGTGTTTGGTAACAGGGAGACTTAGCTGCAGTCAACAACGGCCCACAGGGATCATCGCTTCAATATCTTTTTTCATCACTTTAGCTGTGTGTTTCTTAAAGAAATATCTGTGTCTGTGAGAGCTCTTCCTTATATGCGTTTTGACTGAAACTTGTTACAGCTTTTCAGTTTGTAGATTATTGTTTGCTTGATTTTAAAAGAGGAGATAATAGAATGAGATAGATAATGAGAAAAAAAAAATAAAAGAAAAAAGATGACTGCATAAACCTTCTTTCCTTATGAAATGGTACTAAAATCTTCAATAACAGAATTAATGTCTGCCCTAGCCATTATCAGATCTGGTCTCAAATCACACTTTTCCTATACTAGCATATAATGCTGTCCAGTCCTGATCTCATCCCATCACCATGTTATCTAATGAAACCTTCAGGGCCTAGAGAACAAGAGAAAAGCTTACTTCTAGCTTGAGAAGCATTTTAAAGTAAAGGATGGTCTTTTGGAAGGTATTAACCCATATGGATTCTTGGACAAGATAATACTAGTATTTTTTTATGCACTATGAAGACAAAATCAGCAAGTAAAATGAATACTATGTACCTTGAGTAATTACCACAAGGTAGAAAAAAAATACTGACACAGATAAACCCAAAATCTCAGAGTCACTGTAATAGCACCTGTGGCATTATTTGAGGGAATAAGACAATCTCTTCAAGAATGATTCATTGCGACAGTCCTGAAGTACATGAGTATCAACAGTTGTACAAACAGTTGTGTATACAGCTCATTGATTCTCAATAGTCTCATGGGCTTAGCAAGAACTTAATATGCTGCTACTATGTAAAAATATATTCTCTCATATAATCACAGTGTTTCACCTTACCTGTCAAAATTATTACCACTGGGAACAAGGCTGAATACAATGTGGACCTAACGAGAACAAATTTGAAAACTACTACTATAGGTCTGTGAACTATAATGTATTGAAACTTCATGGGCTTTCAGTCTACCATACTTTTCTCACCAATTTTCATTGGAATGCAAAGCAGAAGTGACTTTTGCTAAAGAAGGATATCAAAGAGTCAAGTACACATACAGGAAATTATACAATTATCACCTTCTTTGATAATGGTATCTAAATATCCTACCTGCTTACTTCTAATCCTTTTTCCCTTCACCAGGGTGTTATTTTACCATTACAAACACATTTTAATATATGTTTTCCAAAATCCAAGATAATCCAAGAGTGTGTGTGTATACTGAGAGCATACACGTGCTACTCATGCTAATTGACCCTTATCCCTCACAATAAGGACATTGAATGAAGTTTTATTTCTTATGAATACTCTTACTTGCATGGCTTATTTGCTAACCATGGGAGGTGGGCATTTAATCTGTCAAACATTCGTAAAACACCAAAAGCAATGCAACCTTTGACCTGGGTCACTGAAACTGCACCTACTTCTTGTGATTTTTTCTGTTCACCCAGCCTGTTTCATGTATTTGTCCCATGCCTTATGAAGCATGCAGACAGAGTATGATCTTTGACATTCAGCCACCTGTGTCCCATACTTTTTGTGTGAAAGAAATAAATGACAGGCCTAGACATTAAGACCAGGCTGCACTCACTCTCTCTCTCTGTCTTTCTCTTTTTGTCTCTCTTTTTCTAGGTGTCTTTTTCTTTCCTTCTTTTTTTCAGATGTTTTGCCAGATCAACAACAAGACATCTGTGCTTTAAGCTATAAAAGTTTCTTTCTATTTCCACAGAACTTTTGCTAGGTATGTATTATGTAGCTTTAAATGACCAACTATCTTTACATTTTGTGCAAAAATATTGAATTAGATAATTCTCCCCAAAAAAATGACAATAAAGTCATCATTGCCTTCAACATGAATAACGAAAGAGACATAATATTGCTTTTTCACAGTACATTAAAAAAATGAAAAAATATTTTTTCATCTGCACCGTATTTCTCTCCTAGCCTTAATGCTACAGCATGCTGACTCTTTCCTACGTTAACATAGGGATATTTTAAATTTTAGTTATACTTTGTCTCAAAACAAATTTCTAAATGGGAAAAAAAAAAAGAAAAAAAAAGAAAAATGTGTCATTTTATCTTTGCAGCATTTACTTACACTTATTACCATTAAATGATGTTAAATCAACTAAAGTAAAGAAGATCTTTCTTAACTTCAGTTGTTTCAGAGTTGAACATCTTGGCCAACGTACTCCTCCTGGTTCCCTCATAGTCAGTGCTGGCAGACAGGATCATCGTTGTCTTGGATGGATCATTTGGTGAAGATGAGACTGCCTTCATACGGAGAAGGAAATTAATTTGAGCATCTTCAGGCATAGGTATCTAGAGTTGTTGTAGACACTTTTGAGTATCCTGTTGGGCTACCATCTGCTCTTCCGGAAGAATGCAGATCTCTCTCTCATAAGTCATATTTGTTGGCCAAATGTGGATGTCTAAATAACATCAGTGCTGTGTCTCAAATGACACAACATGCTTCTGTTTAGGAAACTGAACCATGCCTCCATTTTGGACAGCTTACATTTTTCTAGTGTTAATTCTATGAAATTAATCCTACCCCCATACTACAAATACCACAATTAATTTCAGTGGGAAACACTTATAGGGTAGGCAAAATGTTTCATTGGCTGACCTTCAGTGAACACAGTTCCAGGAGCTGATATTATTACAGACTAATAGTAAGTCAGTGGAACTCTGTTGACTTCTAATACTTTACATGTTTAACTAAAAGTAAAAGCTGAGCCTCATTTCTTCAACATAGTAGCTGTTATCACACCACTTATTCTATTTTTACTGTTTGTTGAAGTCATATTCAGTAGATGAAAAAAGTTAATACCGAAGCAAACTTCAGTAATGAAATTTGTCTGTTTCTGGTTCACAGAATTAAGAAACATTTCAATTATGCATTTTAAAGAACATCCTCTTTAAATAATTAGTATTATGTTCAGCTTATTCAGTTCTTTAGTTGTTTAGACTTTCAGTTGTTTAGACTTTAATAGATGTCCAAAATTAAGAAGAAGACCATATCCAATAAAATGTTAGAAGTGCACACAAGAAAATATTGTAATTACGTTCACATGACTCAATATAATAAGATGTAAGGTTATAAATGTAAAAAATAGTAGTATTATTTCACAATTAATAATTTCATATTTACTTTACGATGGTGTAATGAAAAAAGAAGAAGTGAAAGACCTAGCCACAGCTGCAAGAGTAGCTTAAATTCAGGCAACAGCAGAATCAGTGGTTTGTAAAGCTGGGAGGGAGACATTAAAAAGTAAAACAGCAGTATCTCCTCACACTACTGTTGCCAGATGGCTTCAGTCCTTTTGCTCTTCAACTTCTGGTCAGGTGGCTGAGCCAAAATTTTAAAATATACCAGATGCACTTTTTTGGACTATGTCCCATATTTTGTTCTCCTAATCAAGAATGGAGGAGGGGTAGTGAGGTGGACTGTGAACTGGCTGAAAGAAAGAAGTCAGAGAGTCATGGTCAATGGTGCTGAGTCTAGTTGGAGGCCTGTATCTAGTGGAGTCCTTCAAGGGTCAGTAATGGGGCCAGTATTATTCAATATACTCATCAACAACTTGGATGAGGGAATAGAGTGCACTGTCAGCAAGTTTGCTGATGACATCAAGCTGGGAGGAGTGGCTGACACACCAGAAGGCTGTGCTGCCATCCAGCGAGACCTGGACAGGCTGGAGAGTTGGGCAGGGAAAAATTTAATGAAATATGACAAGGGGAAGTGCAGAGTATTGCATCTGGGTAGGAACAACCCCAGGTTCCAGTATAAACTGGGGAATGACCTATTAGAGAGCAGTGTAGGGGAGAGGCACCTGGGAGGCATCCTGCTGTCCACTTCATTTTATAATATAGTATGGTCAACATGGAGGACATTTTTTTTTTTCTTCAGTCTAGAAACGCTGGAGTTCAAAGGTTTCAGTTCAAAGAAGACCCCACTCCATTCACTGCTCAATCACATTAAGCAATCTATTAAAATGTATAGAGAGTAAAAGATACCAATATTTTTTTCTTCTCTTCTAGTTCCCATGAAAAAATACTCAAGCCATAATCATACTAATTTTCTGGTGCAAGACCTCATAGAAATGTTGGTTTTCTTATGGTTTGGTGTTAGACCTTCTATGAGAATTTTTCAAATCTGAAGGCATTCAGTAATTTCATAAATCAGTGTAAATTATCATCAGACATTCAAGCAACTATTAGTTGCTTTATATCATAGAATCATAGAATTGCAGAATGGTTAAGGTCGAAAGAGATCTAAGCGATCATCTAATTCCAGTCCCCCTGCCAGGGGCAGGGACACGTTTCACTAGACCAGGTTGCTCAAAGCTCCATCCAACCTGCCCTTGAACACTTCCAGGGATGGGGCATCCACAGCTTGTCTGGGCAACCTGTTCCAGTGCCTCACCACCCTCATAGCAAAGATTTTTTCTTTCCTTATGTTTAATCTAAATCTACCCTCTTTCAGTTTAAAGGCATTGCCCCTTGTCCTATCACTACATGCCCCCGTAAAAAGCCCCTCTCCAGCTTTCTTGTAGATCCCGTTTAGGGACTGGAAGGTGGCAACAAAGTCTCCCTGGAACCTTCTCTAACATCTAGTAGAGTATTCAAGTCTCCACCATGAAATGGAAATTGGCAGTTGCACTTTCTGTTTGAGGTCATAGGCTGTTTTATGCTTTAGGCTAATACAATACATGTCAAAAAAGTTCAATGAAGTCTCGTTTGTTGGCTGTTGGTTTGGGGTTTTTTTTGGTTTGTTTGGTTTTTTTTGAGTTTTGTTGTTTTTCCAGTGTGATATTTTTTATATCACTTTGAGGAGATTAAAATTTTGATAAAAGAAACAAAAAAAGTCAATGGTAGGATCTTTGCATGACTCACTATACTTTCATGTAGATCGTAGCATGTATTTTCAGGGTAAGAAATGGAAATATTTAAAAGTATAGTTGTAATTTGTTTCTTCGACTATCAAACTGATTTTTAAAGAAATAATAATATGAACATTGTCTGTCAAATTTCCTTTAAATTGTATTTCAAAGTATATAGTGGAAATGACAATGTTGTAATGATTTTTGCTAGTTTTTCTCTTAATAATTAAAATTTCTGAAAGACCATATTTAATTTTGTCTCCTTATTACTGAAATTGCAACTCAGAATGCCCTGGAAATTTGACCATGTTGTCTCATTCCATTTACTTAATTCCTGTCAGCTTGCAGCTTGAGATATCTAATAATTGTCTTTTCTAAAAAAAAACCAAACCAAACCAAACCCAAAACAACAACAACAAACAAACAAACACCCCCCCACCTCATACCTACGTGTGTAGAACGCTGAGAATACCAATTTTGGGGGTTTTTTTTCCAAAACTACAAAACTGCAGACATATCTTTGAAATCTGAAACTGTTGCTAAACTGCAAAGTCAAACAAAAAAATGGAATATTAAATTTATTGTGCTATACAAACAAAAAGTAATTGCTGACCTCTGTTAAAAACATTCTAGTTGATGCCAGTGAAGTTACAATCTAAAAAAGCATTCAACCAAGCTTCATGGCTGTGGAGTTAGACCAATCTGAAATAATTTGAAAATCTCAAGACAAATCTTTCCCAAATAAGCTTAATTTTCTTGTTCTACTCCAATTCTATGTGTGTTCTGAAAGCCATTCATCTTTATAGGAGTCACTAAAGTATTTTATTTGTGTTCTTGTTCTTCCTGCATCACCAAGTTATTAAAATTTCTTTTTTTCCTGTCTCATTTTGTAGTATATACTGGAGAATATGTGCTTACATTAGAAAAGGCAGTTCATAGACAGTAGTGAGCAGTCCAGTCTCCCTTTGTTCCTGTGGGAACTCATCCCAAAATTTAGGATAGCCACTGAGAAAATACCTTTTGTAAACAGTTTATTTGTGTCATAGCCCTCTTCCTAAAACAGGAGCCCCAAGCCATCAAATGCATTTAAGACAAAATAGACCTTGTACACAACTCACCATGCTGAAGAAAGTTGAGCCATACCACAGAAGATACATTCAGTGTGGTCAATGAGAACCCAATGTGGCAACACAATGTCCTGTTACAATCTGGAGTGTAGCAAATGTTCCAGTATGCTCATCAGTTTTGCAATAACATAATATATTTCTGTTTTGTTGAATAAAATGCAGATTTATTTTAATGACAAATACTTCATAAATAAGTCAGGATGTCAAGCTGAATTAGTGTAGTTATGAAAAATGTGATTTGCAACTGGTAGGCAGCTGCTTTTGGTTAGAATGTTTTTAATCTCTGCAGCATAGAAATGTGCTTCCCATGGTTAACGGATGTATTATTGGCAAAGGACAATTAAATAAATTCCAGATTCAATTCATCCTCCACAGTGATGTTCTTTATCATAAAAAACAATTACTTCATATGTTTTATTGCTGTCTTGATAAAAATCAAGGCCTCATTTGACCCCATGCTACAGGCAAGTAGAGTGTTCTCCTCTAATGGAAATTATTTCTTATTTCCTACCATATTTCCTACCGTAAGAGGCCACAAACTCAGAGGTTACTTGTCTTGTGATTTTTGCTTCATAATAATTTCCACGGGATGGCAAAGCCTTTGTTTTCCTATGCAATTTTCTTTATTACCAGTTTTTATGAATCTGGGTAAAAGTTGTACAGCAGTTTTATGATATAGCCCTTCTAAAGAGCGCCAGATCCTTATTATGGAAAAGCTTGACATGCTTCATCAAGTCTACCTAAGCTGAGCTCATTAACATGGGCAAAAAATGGAGATAATTCCTGGTTTAGGAAATAACTGTAAATTTAGCAACATTTATAAGACCTTTGGTATCAGCAGGTCAGACACACCTTTTAAATGAGAGAAATCAGACACTTTTTTGAGTGATCAAATGAGAATTAAGAGAGAGTTCCTGGTCTGCCAGGTGAAGACACGATTATACTTCACACTGGACTTTTAAGTACTCATACTGAACAACTGTAAAATATTTTGTGCTGCTAATCTGAGCACGTCTCCTGACTTTGTATTAATTTGAAATTATTGTTAGCACCATGACTGTTTTAATTCTGGAAAGAGAGTTGAATTATAAAAGCAAGCTTTTCAAATTCACAAATGCACCTTAGTCTTTTTAATTTAATACCATAGATTTGATTCTGATATTTAGAAAGCTCTCAAAATTTTGCTAGTAGGCTTGAGAATAGAAAATTTTAGAAATGTCTGTGAAAAAATGTGTATTGACTTCAGTGCTTAAAATCTTCTTATTGTTTGCTATTTGTTACTAATTTTTTTTCTATTTATCACAAAGATTTTTTAAAATTTTAATTTTGTCTCTCAGTATGAGTACTGACTGGATGCCTCTTCTTTCTTCTTATTTCTGTAGTAAAAGAAATAAAAGGTCATTTCTTTGTGTCTTTGCTCTTTATTTTTTTTTATTCAAGTCATTAAAAAGTTGTTTACATAAGATGGGATTTTAAACAAAGAAACTAAGATTGTGTGGGAAAATTAAATTTTGGTTTGTAAGAAGGGAACAAAGCTTTGATAGAAACACTCCAACTATTTTGTCTGTGAATATCAGAAATTTCTAAACATAATTGTGGAATTATATGAAATATTTGATTCCCTGAAAGGGAAAAAAAAATCCATTTTAATTATATTACCATTACATTAATACCTAATATTCCTGTCTAAATACCCATTACAATAATTTTAATATCTAACCATAGTGCTTAACTATTGCACACACATCACAAACAAGCGGAGGACTTAGGCTGTGAACCATGTTTTCTGCAGTTTGGAAATTAGCACCTGAGTTTATGTGAAAATCAGTTTCAAACACACTTTTTAGTGTTTCCTGCTGTTTAGTTTAGACCTAGTCTCTCTACAGGCTGGCTGTCCCAAATCCCTCTCTGATGTGCCTGACTCTTTCTTTTCCTTTTATAAGTCATGTAGGTCAATAACTCAGCACTGTAAATTCTTGGAAACAACAGCCTAACTTTTAAATGTTGTAGGTTCCTCTATGAGTAAACTTCCATTTGAGGTCCTTGCTGGAACTAGGAAGGAGAAAATTACGCGAAAACTAAAAAGTCACACAGGCCACACCTTTGCTTGGGTCAATTCTAATCCACAGCGTAATTCAGACATAATTTCTAGAAAAGGTGATTCATTATAAGATGGAAGCACATCCATCTGCATCAACCTCTTTCTGCTCTGGTTTATTTCATGCAAATGTTGCCCATTGATCACTGAGGTTTGCAAGAGTTCTTTGTTCTTTTTCAGGGTCCTGCTGATAGTATTCAAAATGGCATTTGCTAAATTATAGGAGGAAATTTACTCTCAAAATCTGATGCAAACCTGTTACTATTTTGCTTTCAAAGGTCAATTCTCTGCTTACCAAAGATAGTATGAGTTTGGGGCAACAGGAGAATATCCCTAGAAGGTACAATAAATGTTTTGGGTTTGTTTTTTTTTTTCCTTGCTGTAAATAAAAACTAGCTCATTTTCTGTAAGTTGAAGCAGTTTTCTTCCCACGTTTCATGTTTTATTCTTTGTATTTTCTCTTCTGATGCTGTCATGACCTCTTATGTAACAGTGCTTAAAAAATCTCACAATTCCTGTGCTATAGTCATTACTATCAGAGTCACATAAACACAGTTTCATGCAGCTGCAACCAGTTTCACATAGTCAAATTGATATTACAAACAGCGTAGGGTTTTTCTCCTGTTTTCTTCTTTATTTGATGTATTTTAGTTAATTCAGTGTTTCTTAGAATTAATAGCCAGTAGATATGCTATGGACTTCAGACAACTTGTCCTTCCTGCCATGCTGGCAGGTATGGAAGTATTCTAAAGAATCCAGTGTGGAAAATATATTTTTAACAGAAGAGAGATAACAAGGCTTAACTTAACAACTCTGTAATGTGTTGTTTTGCCTTTTCACATAAATACTGAAGGACGGGAAAAACAACACTGCACAATTACATATATTTGTTTTGGTTCCATGTGGTTTTCATATGAACATCAAAATAATCTAAGATATAATGTGACAAGTAAGCATGGGAGACAGGAAGATTTTTTACATTTTCAGTCCATCAGTGTTCTACATGTTTTTTAAAAATTAAGAAGAAGAAAGCACATGGCAGCATAATTCCATCACAAAAATATTGTGGTGACATTTTTCCTGGAGATGAGGATGTCTGTCTAACTACAATACATTTCAGCTAGTACATAAATTTGGTGCTACCTGTTAAAGTGTCTTTTATGGCATTACTGATGGCAACATGAAATTTACAGAAACAGCATCAGAGTGCCAACCAACATTTCACCTAGTTTAGGGGTAAACGTGGCAATGGTGTCACTTAACAGAAACACAAGAAAAATGCCGTTGCTGTGCAATGTTGGTGCTGGAAACCTAGCCCCCGGGGTACTGTGAGGAATAACAACTAAGATGATGACATTTACATGTTAAAAAGGGGTTTGAGTTGTGCAAGAGTTATGCTCATAGTTCCACAAAAAAACTCATTATCAAAGATCCTGATGGACAGAGTTCAGATTATTTTGGGGCACTCAGAGGGTAAATGGCACACTATAAAAATGAAGTTGTTTTTCTTTTCTTTTGAACATCAAAGGAAGTGACTATTCAATTGGTTTTTGGAAGAGCTCACTGTCCCATACAAAAATGTTTTTATAATTATTTTTTTTTAACTATGACCTCCCTTAGCTATGTCTAGCCTAGACATTGGCAAGTATCACAGAGCAAGTCTCCAGTCCAAAATGATCCCAGACACACTCAGATTCATTTATTCATATTTTTACAGTTAGTTATGTTTTTGTTCTTCTTTCCCATCTGTGTGGGGTTGTGGTATTGTTTGTTTGTTTGTTTGTTTGTTTGACTGAGTGGAAATTATTGGAGAAAATTAGTTTACCTTCCAAATGCTTTTCTTTTTCTTTCCACCTGCATTCTCCCAGAAATGTTTTACTTCCTCTCATCATTATTTCTAAGGTCTACTATCATATTCTGTCAGCAATTCAAAACCTTCTGGGAACACTCTCCCATGCAGCAATTGCATGGAGGTCTAGATCCATGCACTGTGTGGTAGGTGAAACCTTGTATTATACCAAACTGAAATTAAAAAAAATAATAATTTCAATACATCAGGACTTATCCTAGTTATCAGAGATATTTGAATTTGCATTAATAAAGTGGTAGACCACTAGTAACCAACTAACAGGAAGACAAACAGGTTGAGCAAATAAAAATTCTCAGTTGAAATCCCAAACTGGGAAACAATCTGTGCCTACTGTTAACTACATCAACTTCTTCAGTATTTGTCAAAGTCAAGTTTCACAGAAAGTGAAAAGTAACTAGTATCTTAAGTTTTAAATGTTTCATCTGGTTAAATGAAACTGTGTTCCTGTCTTTTATTAATACTTCTTCTTATTATTTTCTTTTTTTCTCAGATCTGTGGGGGAAAACAAAAGAAGTCATATTAATTGAAATTCCTCAACAGACATAAAATTGAGAAATCAAACAGTATATTTTCACTTTATGGGAGAAAGGTAGGTAGAGGTAAGACACAGCAAAATTCTATTTTCTGCAGTTTATAAATAGACTTACGGATACATCTGCTGGCCACTAGATCTCACACAGTCCAGAATCATCGACTAACTGAGATTAGAAATGGCCTCTGGAAGTCATCTGATCCAACCTCATCCTCCTTACTCAAAGTAGAGCTAGCTTAGATTGGATTTCTTGGCTGGTAAACTGCTCAGCTCACTTTGGGCAGGATTCAACTCACTTAACTATGAGATTGGACACAATACTGATGGGAAACCAACTCACTTAACTCAAGCAGCTTGGTTCATTTGCATTCGTATCAGCTTTTAATGCCAGTGGAGATGTCATACGTATCTAAGAAATCTTCATGGACCTATGACATTGGAAACAGTACTGATGGGAAACCACTACTTCCTGGAGTGGTAGATGATGACCAGGGAAGACACCTAGACACAAGGGGCATTTGACAGCAATGAATAAGCACATGAATCATTACCTTCCTTTTTAAAGTTGCACACCTAAGAGTTGATAAAGTTTTCTAGAGATCAGCATAGATTCGATGTAAGTTTAGACATCTAGCTGAAATGGAAACATCTACACTGTGTATACCTAAATTTAGATATTTCAGTGTGTCTGAAATGGAAACAGAATCTCTCCCCTAACTTTGAGATGGCTAAAATAAACTGTACTCTATAGACATTCATTTTCTCATCCCAAACTACATAAAATAGCATGTACTGAGGAACAGAGCCATGTATTTACTGCATTTGTGAAACAGAAAGAGGCCAAGAATAAATGGTTGAAAACTAAAACATCCCAGTTTTGGTATGAATCTAAACTTTTGATGCCTTCTGAGTGCCTGCCTGCTTCTGCTTTTTCACTAGCTATTAAGCCTACAGAGAAACCACAGAAAGAAATCTGTACAGATGATTAATACAGAAATTATCAGAGCAGTTTTTCTCATTTTGTGATGCTGCTGCAGTGCACTATCATTAATATTTTAAGTTCCTGGTTTTAAGTTAAACTCTTACCACTGTTTTAGTACTGAAGACACAACTTCTTCTCACAAATGTTTCATTTTTTCTTTTGGTTGCTTTATTCTTTTAAAAATGTAAGATTTGAGAGGCCCTAGACTACCAATATACTCTAAAACACAAAAGCAAGTCTGTGCATATATGTTTTTAATGTCTTATTTTTACATTCTCCTATTACTCATAAAATTCCTGACTGTTCTTAGAAGCACAATCTACCTTTAAAAAGAGCAAAGTTTTGATCAGGTCACAGCTGGAGGTTAGCACATCAGGCTTTCACCTCCAGATTCTGTACAAATACTGGTTTGGGGGGCCCATGTCAGCAATGTTGGGCTAGTTTTAGTTTTGTCTCTGTTACAGGCAACAAGCAAACGAAACACGACTTGTCACTATTCAGGAAGATTTTCAGTGTTTCATTGTCATTAGAAAATATGGCTGGCTCAGCATAGCAAAGACATTTATGGTAAGGAATTGGGTGGCATTGTCAGATTTAAACCAGAAAGCTTGACCAAAGTCCTTTAATTTTTTTTAGATCTTGAGTCAGACACTTAGGAAACCTCTCTTCTTGCACCCAAATAAAACTGATTTTTTTGTTAACTCAATTTATTCAGTCTTCACAAAGTACAAAGCAGCTTTTTGTATTTGCATGCAACAGGGTATGAAAATCCATGCTTGTTCCTCATCCCTGACCATCTTGAATGTCAGGAAAGGCATTCAGTTTTAGCTAGTTAGTTGCTAGCACTCTAGAGAAATTGCCTGAGAGAAGGCTACTTTTACAGTAGTGTGTTGACACACATTTAAGTTAAGTAACTTCAAGCATGATCTTGAGCGGGTATCAATGAGAAAGACTTTCAGACTGCAAATATGGTAAGAATCAAAATGACCAGCAGAAGAATACATAGTCATTTACCACTCCTAATTCCTGTACGTGTTGAAATTGTCATTGCAAAGGCTTTTGAATGACCTCAAATTTTAAAATGAGTCACACCTTCAGAGAGAAACACGTAGAGACTGGGAAAGAGCTAAATCTGGGTGATTTGATTCTTTAAGTGGACATTTTATTACAGGGTTATATTTCCTCTGGCTACAGGAAGTTTTGTATATGAAGTGGAAAGCAATAAGTCAGTCTTGAGAAGAATAAACTGTTGCAGGAATATAATAAGCTCTACATACCCAGCTGGTCTCGGAGAGCCTGCTAGCACCTTTCCCTTCCTGTTGGAGCAAGTAACATCTGTTTCTTAAGTGAAAGAGTATGAAGAGAATGAGCACACACAGCTATGCACAGAGACATGCAGGTGAAGGAAGTGATTTATTATATTTCAAACAGATTGTTTCTGCTCCAAAAACAAAAACAGAGCTTAAATGTGCTTCTGTAAAATGATTTGTGTTTGACACTTTTTTCTTTTTTTCCTTCCTTTCTTACCTTACCTTACCTTTTTTTTTTTTTTTTTTTTTTAAGTCAGATAGAGGATAACCTGTAGTAATTTTATTTCAGTATAATACAAAACCACAGAGTAGACAAAAATCTAATCAGTGCAGTGAACAAAAACAGACCTTATAAAAAATCTTTAAGAAAGGAGCTCCTGTTCTTAATACAAGATCTTCTTCACTTAAAGGATTACTTTTGGCAAAAACATTTCTGCCTCTTCTAAAGGACTCGCTATTGGATTATTTAGGTATATAGAGGCTGTTGAGCTGAGGTGTGTTGAATGGGAAAAAATGTTAAATGGGAGACCTAACAGAAACAAACCAGCTGTAGTGAAGTTTTTTTCTGAACTCTTATATCCAAGACACTACTCGTTAAACTCTGTGTTCAGGCACCTGTCTCATCTCATGAAAAGTAATTGCTGGTCAACAGCACTAACTGAAGCTTTACAAATTATCATTAATAAAATGAGTTTAGTATCAATCTCATAAGCTTCAAGACAAAGAGAAACAAAGTAAAGCATTAGAAGTTTTCTGTGAAAATTATTTGAAATTCAACGATCAAGTAAAACTATCATGCAGAATAATCAGTTCAAGTATAAGAACCAAGCAGAATGGAATTTGAATAACTATAGATGTAATAGCATAGATTTTAAAGAAGTCACAGTTATACCTGATTAACTTTGGTATGAAGCAAAAATAAAAACTGCTAAAGGTAATGTAGCAGATATAATCAGCATTTATACTTGAATAAGGCTTTTGATACAACACTGACTGGTGTAAGTTCTTTAGATGATGTGATATTGATAGACAAATCCTCAGCTGGTTGAAAAAATTGCCTAGAAAATGAAGCCATATGATGAATGGTTGTAGATTAAGTATCAGGAAGCTGATAGATGGAGTGTTAAAAGAGTGCTAGAATTAAAGCTATCCTTGCTTATAAAATAAATCACTGACCTGATGGGGAATATGTAACATGGTGATCAAATGTGCATGTGACATGTCAATCAAAAAAGAATTAACAGGTATTAAGTTGTATTAATTCTTCAATGGGACAGGCTCCAAGCCAATTTATGTATTTTGCGAAGAAAAGCAGAAACATCCAAACACGGGTAGCTGGTGCTCTAGTTCTGAGGTAACTCTTTTAACCTGCAAAAGTCCCAGATTTAATGTCTCTAAATCAGACATTGAAGGGACAAGCTGAGGAGCATTTGTGTGCTCTAGGTCCTGGTCTAGTACACCAATCCAGCATGAAACTGATTGTCTCAGTTCCACCTTCAGTCTGGAATATTGAACCCACCCCAGAGAAAAATTTCATTGAAATATTACCCAAGAAAATTTTTGATTTATCAACATTTCTTGAGGATAAATATTTTGCTAAAAAATGCAAAGCTGTTCTAATTACTAGTTCCTACTTGTCCACCTAATGAGGACAGCAGGACTATATGCATACTTAAAGTTGAACATGTATCTAACTATCATTTGAATCTTCAATATGAAATTAGTATCAGTACATTCAGTCATTACAAGTGCATTTTAGAACAGTGTTATTTCCATTAAATCCAGCAGTAGAAACTCAAGAAAAGAAGCAGAAACCATAGATCATACACTTCAGCACTTTTTTTCAGATTTAGGAAAGTTCGATAACTTCTCCAAAACAATTTTCTGTCACTTGCACTTAGTTGAATTTCTCACTAGGAATTTCTCATGATCTTGTTTAGCCAAAGAACAAAATCACTACTTCATAGTCATCTCTTCAATCTGTTAGCTTTAAAATAGTCAGCTATATTTTTTCTTGATATTTTATGTATTCTTTACTTCATGAGTCTATTCTTTGTTCTTCATTTACTATTCCAATTATGTCTTCAACAAGTTTTTTCATTTTTTTTCACAACAGTTTCAAATAATTTGTCAACATCTTTACACAAACATACACACAAATAGTTGACTTTACCAGAAAAACTCATTAATCTTTTGTTTGGACTGAAATGTTGATACTGTTTTCAAATGCAATTTTCTCTATCAACAAAAAAAAAAAAATTATTAATATATTTCCTACTAAAGCTTCTCTATTACATTATTCTTTAATAATAACAGGCAACATCATTAAGTCTGCTGGTTAAGCCTGTAACTTCGTCAGCATCTTCATCATAGGCCTTTTGGCAAGTTCTATACCAAGCAGACTTCTGTGTTTAGAAATACTGCAATAGACATTTTTTATCTCTATAAAATATTTTTGTGTTCCGTCCATTCTAACCCAATTTGAAAAAAAAAATGCAATGACTGGTAAAACACTACAAGATTTGTATTTACCTAATAGTTCAGGGTCTCAAAACTTGCCTGGGTTTTCCCTGTTACAATGGGGTTTAGTTTGTTTTAGCTGTAATAACAATTGCCCAGTGGTTAAGTGGCTACTGTCTAGTCTGTTTCAGGGTAATTCTGAAAATACAATGCATGGTAAAAGGCTAACCAAGCTAATCACTTCCAAAATGGAAGCTCTCCATGTTAATTGAAGAGGGTTGGCTGCTGTGCAACTTTTAAATTTTAGTTAGGATCCATAGAAAGAAGCAATCTATGTTAAATAGTGTCAAATTACCTGAATATTGCAGTGTTGATATTAATGTAATTGTACTACTAATAAAGTGAATTGCATTTTTTTGTTGTAATTATAACATTGTATTTGGACTAACAGTATATGGATGTCTGTATGCATGCTGAGTTCCATTTTACTGATAAAAAGACTTTTTCACTGCAACATAACACCCATCTCGAAAGCTTCTGCTAAAATCAATGTCCCTACCTCCCTTAAATTATAGTTTGAACAACATCACCGCTCTGTACATACTTTGACTCATTCTTCACTCTGTCATCGAGAGTGATGATCTTTCTTGTCTTTGCTCCTCAAACCCTTCCTGTCTTAATCTTACATTACGTGCTTCAGTAACAGGAAGCAGTTTTATTCTGTATATAATTCCAAGGTTCTTCACCTTCTCAACTGTAGGAAAACTTATTATTGTACTTATCCTTATCCATATATTTTTCCTCAGACATAGCAAGAATACCATCTAACAATAAATAGATCTTCTTAATCCCTCTTTAAAATATTTTTTTTTCTCTGAAGCACACTAAAATTTTCAGTGTTACATGGCTGGTTTATAAACACTAAAATCTGTATGATTGAATATTCATAGAATAATAGAATAATGGAATGTCATGAGTTGGAAGGGACCCACAAGGATCATCAAGTCCAAGTCCTGCCCTAGCATATGACAAGCCCACAGTTCACATCATGTGTCTGAGGGTGTTGTCCATTTTCTTCTTGAATACTGTCAGGCTTGGGCCTGTGACTACATCCCTGGGCTGACAGACAAAATTGCATTAGAAAATTGTACTGGCATTTCAACCCAACAAAAAATTATTGTCCTGTTCCTCAGTCTGTATCAACAGGTTAATTTTTATCTTTATTGTAAATTGCCTTAACAAGGACCATCTATTTTTATGTGTTTGTTCAAGTCCTCCAGAGTTCTGGTCTGTACTTTCTATTTTCATCCACTATACCTATGTCTCCTTACTAAGTAAAAGAAGGAACAAGTGCTCATTCCTGATCCGCAGGCAAAGTGACACCAACTGAGTTACATACACACAGCTTAAAGTTACTCTCTACTACATCAGGACATGGCGGGAATTGTGCTAGTCCAAAAGAGAGCAAGGAATGGATACTTTAAGTAATATGAGGAATGAGATACGTATTTAAGATTATTTTCTTAAAAATAGAAATGCACTCCCTAATGTGTTAGAATTAACAATTATAGTAACATGAGAGAAGGATTTATGAGAACCATTCAGTTTCGTTTTTAAGAAATGCTGCTTTGACCTTTGCGGAATGGAAGTTTGGAAATAGCCAGTGAAATAGCTTTTACTGCCTCCTAGATTCACTTCAACATTTTCCATACTTTTTCCTTCCCATGTTCATTTGGTTTATGAGTTTAAAAATATAAGTAAGAAATGTAGTGATATAATTTCATCTTGCTTGCTGTAAACCTGTATCTATTGGCACATAGGTATGCGTATCACAAATTTTAAAAACAGCATCCAACAGGACGGTCCCTTCTTAAGGAAAGACATAATTTTTACTTTGTTTCAGTGAAAACTAAAATAATTAAAATTCTTCTGGTGAAATGCACAAATCAACAAAGGTTAACCAAGTAGTTAAAGGCTTAAACAATTAAGTGTTCATTCAGAGAAACCCATCTTTGCATTTAGAAGATTTTGGCTTTGAATGCCATTTACCGGTCTAGAGGCCACTATGGGTTTAGTTTGTTTTTAAATGTCTTCCCAGAGAGCAGTTAAGAATGAGCAAGAAGTAAAACTGGAGCAGTGAACAAAGAAATTGTTCAGATATTACTCTGTCAATTACAATTCAGGGATTACAGCAATTTAATGGATATAAAGCAAATAACCTCAGAATCCAACAGTGATTCCTTCCTGCAATCATTCCGGTAAAGCCTCTGAGGCATTAACATAAAAAGGCCATTCAAGTGAAACATGTTAAATATGTATTATACAAAAAAATGGATCAATGCAAAAATGTTGTTCTGAGTCATCCTTAATCCCACTTATTTTGCAAAATACAGTGCAATAAAATAAGAAGGGCATGTTCTGAATTATTTTTTCAGCAGGCTACAGACTTCTATGAAAACCAATTTTTCTGGAAAACTCTACTCTTCCGGGGTATTTTAATCTTGTTGGAACTGTTTGTTTCATTTTAATTTGAAAATGACTGCTGAAAAACTCAACATGTGGTATTGCATAGCATTCCTGAACTCCTTTAAGGGGGTAATGGAAACTTCTCAGCAAGAGGAATTAGACAGGAGTCATACAGAGCCACACAAGGTCTTCTTGCTATTAGACCAACCTGCAATACACATGAATGCAAATAATCAGCAGTCTGGGAATCAAGTCCAAAATAACAACAGGAAGAAATTAAGCCAAATGCAGGATAGCTATCTCCTCTAAAAGCAATAATCACCTCGTTATTTTGATATCTTACATTTCCTCTTGGAAAGTTCTATGTAAGTGCAAGTTTTGGGGAAAAATTGTATGTGATTCATGTTTACCTGTGTTCCTGGTGTTGTTAATGAATATGGCAGGGGTAGTGGGATGATATATGAATTTATTATCAGAGTTTGTCCTATTAAATTGTGTGATGACCTTACACACAAGTAAGGAGCACATTTTACTCTCAAAAATTACTCAAAAGAATTACTCAAAATTATCACATACCTGATGTAACTTGTCTAGCTGAAATGCAGCTTGACTCAATAACATCATCTCAACATATTTGTGATTATCCAAGCACAGATTTTTGATCTAATAGAGTATATAAAGATTTATGACCACAAATTACTGCACTGCTGTTGCAAAATTAGCCGAAGGAAGATTTAAGGAATAAAACTTTGTTTTGACATAGATAGGCTGACCTGAGCAAAGCAAAAGTAGGGACTAAGAGGTGCAGATCAGTTTCCCAGTCAGCATGCTGACAGTGAGTTCTTCAGTTTAATGGTCAGCTCAAGTATCTTCATTACTAGCAACTCCTTTCACTGAACTAAGGATAGAAGTGAGCCAAAACTCTGGCTTTGCCTTAGCTGAAGCATCATCACCTTTCCATGACATTTTTAAAGTGAGGAAGACTGCAAAAAAATGAATAAGCATATGTGAGACAGTCCATGCAGCTGAAGTGATGTTAAAAGTGCCTCGTTAGATGAGGATTTTAGAGTAGCAACTGAAGGCACTGACTGATCTGCAAGGAAGACTTATCTCCTTTCTCCTACTTTACATGCTAGGCTCCAGGCCAGCTGTGAGCAAACATGAATTTTTCAGCTTTACAAATGAATATGGTTATTGTTCTGTTGTTTTGCATGTGTCCTATGCACCACAGGTCAGAAGAAGTACTTAAAGCTTTGAATGTGTAACAGTGTACTCTGCCACTCTAAATGTACAAGGAGCAGCTTGCAATATTGTATTTCTCTTGACCATCACAGGTTCAGAATGTTTTCTTCCTACAGGGATCAGGAGTAGACTGCAATCCCTCTTTGGTAATACGTACTCTGGATCATAATCATCTATTTATACTGACATTTCCTCTTTATAAATAAATGTAGAGAGAAACAGAATAAATATTCATTTAAAAAAACAAATGTTTATGTTTTGGAAAATGCCTGTTTACCAGAAATTCTTCAAACAGAATGATGTTCTCCAGCTGCACGGAAGGTTTCCATTAAAATGCTTTTATATTCATTGCATTCACTACTACAGCAGAGTGACCCTCTGTTGGGTAATGACTGAGTTAGGGTTTCAGGTTACATCAAATCCTTCCTTCTATCTGTAACAGGAAGGCTGTGGTGGTGTAAATTAACTGGTTAGCTGATGAAAGGGCACGATAACACCAGAAGGAATGCAAAACCTGTTGATCACTATATACAGTGTAATGATGGATATTTCCTTTAGAAAAAGCTGTCTTTTAAAGAAAACTTTTATGTGATGGATAAGAGTACAACAACATGCAAGATAAGAAGTGCACTTCCTAACTTCTTTGCCCCGATTTTCCTGACAGCAGCCTAGAAACATGTCAAGAGAAGAGCCTAGCTGACTGTAGTACCCGAGGCTGATCTTTTGTATTGAATGATTCTCACATGGTTGCTTTTTAAAGAGGCTGCCTTGCCAGACAGTTGAATCACTACTACCATCACCCTGAAGGAGGTTAATATGCAAAAAGCAGACTGTCACATCACTGTTGCTCAGCAAATTTGGAGGACGATAGTAAGACTGAATCACAGATCCTCTGCAATATATTTGCTGTCTGTCTTACATGGACTCACTTGAGGTTCCAGCTCCACCTCCTCCAATATCTACCTCTTAAATCTACCTATGAGAGGTAATCTCTACATTTTCCACCCATCATTTAAATGCTTTAATCTCTTCTGAGGACCTCAAACAGAGTTTCTTCACAGCTAAGTGGTCTTCATTGCCCCCTCATACCTTACCTCCTTCTCTAAGGACCAACGGAGTCTCTTGTGAAGTATGCCAGACTTACACATGCAACCCATCATGACACCAAAAGCTGGAATTCCTTTGATGATTTAAATTATGTCTTGCTGATAAAATATTTAACAGGAGGTTACTCATAGAGAATATTGGGCATATTTCCTGGAAACACTATAGGTCTGTTCTTAAAGCATGTAAATTATTAATGATCTTTTATAAAGCACTGATTAGTGAGCCCTTCATACCACTCTTAATACATTCACAGGAAGTTAGCTTTCCTAATTCAAACCAAGATTAGTAACAGGCAGAAAACAATAAATAATAAATATATGTCTTCTACCTCTGGCACAGCAACAGCGTCAAAGTGAAGACAAGCTATTTTTCAAGCCAAAGGACAAGGAATTTAGCTATTTTGCTTCGTAGCGGGATCAAACTAAGGTACACTTTGAGTAGTGATAAACTGATTTTTTTGAGCTACAGTGTGAGTGGAGGGGAAAACAAGACAATAGTCAAAGAAGTACCAATGAAAATAACTTTGAAATGCTGCTGATTATGTTTTTATTATGAAAAAGTAAAATACCAAACTACAAAATGCATGAACTATGCATGAGTGTATCAGAAACTCACTTTTGCTACTGTTGGTAAAACAGTACCTTAATCCTAGTGAAATCAGTAAGGACACTACTCAGTGAATCAGTTCATAATGTGTACTTCTGGCTGCAAAATGTTATGAGTTTTCATTTATAAAGATTTTAATATAAATTCCTCAAGCAATAAACTAAGGTCTGATTTTTTCTATTTACTCTTTACCTATTCTATCTCAAGATCATTCAGATTCATATATCTCCTTCACAGTCATTCATTACCTAAAGTCCTGTATTCTAAGATTATCCTTATGCCTGTTCAAATCCAAACAGTGAGCTGTTCTTTTTTATGTATCACTTCTACTCATTTATCCATACTGTAATTTCAGTACTCCGTCATGTGAGTCGGGGTAGAACAATGTATTTGCTATTGTTGTTAGAATTTCTCACTCTCCTTTTACAAGATTTCTAATTAAATACATTTTGATAAAAGATAGTTATGTCGAGGAATGTTTGGGTTGTCCTAGAAAGTATGTTGGTGGTCATGTATTCAGTTCATCCCAGAGCTGACAATTTAGACTTAATTCAGGTGTCAGAATCTGCACTGTAAGTTAACTCCCTTTTCTTTCCCCAAGCCCCAGGAATAAGCAATCAACTAGGGCTCCTAAAGGATGCAGCAGATATCATGAAAGGTGACAAGTCACCAAATGGCGTTCTAATGCCATTCTTACATGGGCATGGGACAGGGGAGAAAATGAAAATGTCCATTGCCTGAGCACAGCTTCCGTCATTCCCTCTCCTCTCCTGTTTTTGCATGAACAAAGACTTAATCTTCGCAAAGCCAGAGCTGTCAGAAAAGTAAGTCAGAAACATCAAAAATCTAGCTATTGGGGTGAACAAGTTAAATGCACTGATTCTCTCTAGCCCTACATCTCACAGGAACCTTGCTCTTCTGCTGGCTGGGCTTTCTTTATGAAGATGGACCCTTTTCTGCCAAAAGCAAACTAGCTCCAAATTCCCCTCCTAGGCTGGCAACTGTGAGTAGAGCCATAGCACAGGGTCAGGGTCAGGATCAGGGTCAGGGCAAGGTGGGCAGGAGAGCAGGCTTGAGGCTTCATCATTTTCTAAATAGACAGTTTAGACAGTTCCTGAAAGGGGAAGAATCTGTCACATGGATTGGTATCGGGTAGTTGCTACTCAGAGAGCAGCAGAGAAAAAAAAAAGCTGCTAAGGTGTAAGCAGCTGTAGGACAAGTGGGTTTGTTTTCTTTGCTTGATTTGTTTCTTTTTCTACAGTCCCCTCTGTCTTGACCCCCTTGCTACACAACTACGTGTTTGTCTTTATGGCAGTTCTGGTTATACGCAAAGATTTGTCTTAGGTGACCACCCAAGAGACCACTAAATTTAATTCACCTTTAAGAGTGTGCTTTATATAAAGACAAAAAAAAAAAAAATGGAAACCATGACACACCACTTTATAATATTTGCCCAATAACAAGCAAATTCAAGATTTCAGATAATATTTAGTTGAACTGTATGACTATATAACAAAAAGCTGGGAATATCTTTGAAAAGGGCCTATAATAATGATTTTTCCAGAAAATTTTGTTTCCTAATAGGAAAAATTTTACCTGTGGTGAAGAAAGACAGATACCCTCAAAACAGAAGAAAAGTTGTGGGTTATTTTAGAAGTTCTCAGTCAACACAAATGGTGACTATACTTGACAGGAATTCTTTTCAGCCAAGCATGTCAACTGCTTGATGTTGAAATCTAACAAATGTAAGAATTCTTCTGAGGTTTCCATTCTATATTTAAAATATGCTATCTTAGGTTCATGTTATGTGTTCACCAGTGATAACAGTGCAGGCTTAGTTCCTCTTAAGCAAATACGGCTATATTCCCCGTCCTCTGAGAGAATATAAAACCTCTGTATCCTTAATCCTTGAATCTGAAACATTAATAATAAGAAAAGAATATTGTGTGCTATTTTATGTCAAAGGGTAAGTACTGAGCATAAATATTGGATGCTGGAACTTAGTACGAGCCCGTTTTTTATTTCCTTTTGAGGAAATATTCATTCTTTCAAAAAAACATTTGTCGCATAGAAAAAACTTATCACACATGGAAACTGTAAATGCTTCTAGTAAATTACTCAAAGAAAACATTCTCCGAATAGTCAATGTTCATTAAGTCTAAACTTTTACTACCCATCAGAGTGCTTCCCACATGAATTGTCATTTTTTACTGTGTGCCTGAAGACCTACATTTTTGGTTATTTACTGTGATGTATAGTATTTTTATTCCTCTATTTCACAGTTAGGACTTGCTGGAGAGTGTCCCTCAAATTCCATTTACTATGTCCCTTTCATTCTCCTTTTAATATTACAAACTAACATTCCAAGTGGACTCCTTCCTGATCTCTGTTTCATGGGAAGAGCAGAGATTGCAATCAAATAAGTGCAAATCACTTCAGCTGCCTGGCTAGACTATGAGGCTTTCAGCTCTAAATGATCACTTGTGTGTGGCTTGTGCTCCCAGCAATGGGTAAAATGCATCTTTAAGGTCTTGTACTAACAATTCTTGTAATGAACAAGGTAGAGATTGGAGTTGTGCCTAACAACATCAAGAAAATTCTTTGTGATTACATCTCCAACCTCAAATGTAAGGACTCAGAACAATCAGTAAATCTCTGGTGCCTCTTGTTCTTGGATAATCTGTGTTTAAATAAAAATTAAAAAAAAAAAAAAAAAAAAAAAATGAGGGAGGAGAAAAAAAAATCAGATGCCCTCTTTTTTCACTGATAATTTTTAATGTACTGTCATCTAGAGCTCTTTTCTCTTAACTCATATTCATCTTGCTGTTAGACTAAAGCATGAATTAGAAGGTCTAGTTGCTTTCCGACAGGTTTTCTAAGACTGAGATCAATTACTCCCTTTGCATACTACACATTTACTGTAAGTGCTTCACAGCCCAGACCCCAGAGAAAGACAGCTCAGTTACTGTGGAGACGTAAATGCACGCAGGAAAGGGATTAGGTGCTGATTGATACAGACAGTCAATTAGTACTTCAAAGCGAAGCTGACTCCTTGTTTTATACACACAGAACATGGGATAAAAGATTGTAGTTTGATGTCTTGTAATCTCTGTTGCTTCAGTGTTGACCAGGACAGCATGATATTAAAAGGTTTCTCGGAAGTTAAAAGAGACCCGTATTGGTTCCTAATGGAATGGAAGCACTAAGAGAAACAATGACATTGTGTGATCTGTACACATTAGCTTTCCTAAAGTATTCCAGGCTGCAGTGGCTCTCTGGGACTCTGTCTGTTCAAGTCAAAAGTATTCTTAATCTCTCTGATGTGCTGATGAAACCTTGAACTGTCAGGTCAGATTATTTCCACAAAACCAGTTCTATTTATGATTAATTAAAATTTCTTCTTGATTGCATACAGTCTTTTTAAATGTATAATCCCTTCATTGTGTGGTGATTGAGAGTATGGTCCCAATCCCTAAAATAAAAAACAAATTATTTCAGTGCATGTTATGCTTATGCTGAGGTGTATTGAGTTCACTCATTTGATAAAGGAAACAAAAAGCAGAAACCTAAGCTGATAAAAAGTAAACCAATATACTGTAAAGGATGAGCTTTATTCATGGTGACTTTATAACTACAATTCCATTATGTACATTGGATTAAAAATTTTGCCCTTAAAAGGACTGACTGTTTGTCAGCTTTGCAATATACTGAAGTTTGTGGATATGTTTTCAAGTTCTGGTCTCCATTCTTCTCAAAAGGGCAGAACATCAGATTAGTATGTAACTGCAATCAACAACAGTCAAGAAAATATTTTGTCTTTTATACAGAGTACATTTGTTTCTGCTCAAATAATGAATATAAACAATGAATGTAATTATTTAAAGTCATGACAACTAAAAATATGATAAATTATTCGTAAATTATTTTACTATTCCTAAATTATTCTAAATTTTCTTTTGTTTCTCTCTTTCTTCTTCTTCTTCTTCTTCTGCTTCTCCTCCTTTTCATAAAGATCTTGAAGTCCTCTCTTTACCTATGTTAATTATCTGTTAGACCTATTTGTTCTGTCTCTCCTGTAAGACAAATATAAGGGAGTTCCCATCCAAATGAGATGAAGAATGAAAAAGAGAGAACACAATCTCGGGTGGATCTCTAGAGCCATCCAAATTGAAAAGTTCAATTGAAGCATCTAAGTAAAGAGAGAGGAAGTGCTACATTAATCTCACTTAACTTTAGACAAAATTTAGATATCTACATGTGAGCCAGTCCTTCTGTATGAAAAACTTTACAGGAAGTGGAAGAATTAAGCACTATCAGAGGATAATTATGTTGGTCTATTTTAGAAATAGGTGTTAGAATGAAAGGAACTTGCCTCTGAAGTGGTAAGACATCTCCAATTTATCAGATGCATTCTATTGAAACCTGATTATCATTAAGTTCATATACAGTAAATTAAGTTCGTAAGTAAATGAAGTAAATTACACTCTGAAGTGTAATTTAATCTATCCAATTTTTGAACGGCCTTCAGTATATAGTAGTCTCTGAGTTGTTTGTCAGGGAAACCTACAAAAATAAGCTTTTTCATTTGCAGTTTTTTTCCTATTTTGTGTACTGAACACAAGAGATTTTTAGTAACTGCAGATACAGCAATAGTTATGAATAAGAACTTATTGCAGATTGTTCACAGGATGATTTTAAAGTGTGATAAAAAATAGCTCCATTCAGATTATTAATTCATTGTGTATCCATTAGCTAGAACAATGAGAGAAAATTATATTTCTCATCAAATTTACAAGCTAGATGTGAAATTTTCATAGCCTTGACATTGCTTTGCTTTGAGCATACTAAGCATTGTTGATACTGATCTGTTGTGATGTGTGTGTGTTCCTATCAACTCTTCCAGCTCACTTACACAGGTTTTCTTCCTTTGAAACTATGTGAAAGGTTTCTTCCTTTTTAGTTCATAGTGCACTGACCTGACATCTTAGCAGTTTCCCTGTCTTCATATGCATATTTTCTAGCCTAGCCCAGGGGAAACTATTCCTCAGTGTAACAGCCAGAATGATTCTACAGAGCAGATAATGTTGTAAGAACTATACCCTAGAACACCAAAAAGTGGAACAAAGTTTTTGATGCTTTCTGGTTTTCAGTTGCAACGTCACATTGTGGGTGCATCGTGTTACTGGGTTGTGTTTCTGTCACTATGTAACAGTATAACTTGGAATTTTAATTGCTCCCAAATCCTACCGTTACCTATATCAAGTGCCAGTGCTGTGATAGCACTGTGATAACATGTTCTAAAGGCAGAAACAAATAAGCATCTTTTCACTGATGAAAAGCTAAAATGTACATCAACACTCCTCTTGTGATGCTGAGATCAACTGACAGAGAATTTTACCTTGACGATAGGACTCACTATACAACATAGAAACAATCCTTGAGGTACATAGTACAACCAGCTCTTAGAATGACTATGGAAGTTAAAGATCTGTCTGACTTTTGGTATATTCATCTCCATCTGTGACAAATGTGATTTTGTTTCTCTTTCATTCTCATTTATTTAGCACAGACTCCAGTCTGCTCAAAGAAGAGAACAATAAGGTGTGCCCAAATGTTTTAAGCTAGCAGTTTTGTCTGTGTCTCTAAAGGGGAAGAATATTTTGCAATTGTTTAAAATGCACATTCTGAGATATTAACCAAAGCAAATTTATTGGAAAAAGTGTTACAAAGTCATACTTCAGTTAAATGAAGTCTTGGTTCAAGGACATAACAGAAAAATAAAGTGAGGCAACCATATTTGAAACATGAACAAGAATGAACATTTTTGTGGCAAGTCTTAGATTTAGAAATAGTACTATGAAGCTCAAAAACCCCCAGAATACTAAAGAACTGAATAGAATTGTGATACTGCTGACACTTTCTTACTTAATCAAAAAAAAATATTTTTGGTTATACACTAAGTTGGCTAAGACTTGTGCCTGAATTTCTCAAACTGCTCTGATAAACCCATCTATTTCCCACAGGTCTTACAGTACCTGCACCACAGATAAGCAATATATTAATATCACTGTAGTGCCACTAGTGCTACACTATACTGGAGAATACTACACAAACACCCATGCTCTAATGCCATGGCAGTACCACTCTCATCTATTATCCTGCCTTGATATATACAGGCCTTGATATATACAGGCCAAACAGTCCTTCTCTGCTTCCAACCCCTGCAAACAATGTCTATGCTGCTAAAATACCACAGCCTGGGGAGGAAGATGCCTAATCATTCACTCTGCCACACCATCAGCCCTCTCTCCCATCCCTGCCTTGGGCTGTTCACTTTCCAAAAGCACGATGGACAAGACTACAAACATCTAGTCCTGTTCGGCAAACTGGTCTCCTTAAATGTGTCCATACTTACCCTATTTTGTTTCATTTCTGGTTCTGGTACTCTCTTTACAGGACTCTAAAGTACAGATTCCATCAAATCCTCTTACAGCACTTTTCCATGACACAGAAAGAAATAAATTGCCCAAATCTCAGCTCAAAACAGAATTGGGGCCTGGCTACAGTGCACCACCAGTCTGGCTAAGCAGGAAATCCTACCTAATCTAGTAATTAAAGTTACTTAAGAGGATTGTAGTACTAGTAATGTTTTTCCTAAATCTGAAGCTGTTTCAAGCAGGGGTTTTCACCGGAGAAATGATGCTGAGATGTTCAGCAGTATGATTTTAGTACAATGCCTTAGATGACAACTTCTACCTACTGCCTTTGTTGAATGATACTTTCCTGAGAGGATTTCACTTTTGTATAATATTTTGAGAGATAATTCACTTGAAAGTCTTTTCTGCCTGTATAATATACTTCTTCGTTCAGTCAGTTGTTCTGAATCATCAGTTTCCTCAATAGCTTGATGCATTTGCTGAACAGGATTAGAGGTTCAGTTTCATACCACCGCTAACTCATAAAACACAAGTGTTGAAGGACCATTGGCCCTTTTGCCACAGATCTCTATGCCCAGCAATATTTGTCTTATCTGTCGTTCTCATGGCAGCTCAACTATTAATAAGAGTCCAGTTGGGTAGTTTAAGATCTGGTTTTCTCTCCTCTTTCAAAGGAGACCCTACACTAAAAGGTAGCTGCTTCAGAATCAGAGAAGCATTTATCTTCTCATCATTTCATTCTTTGTATTTCTAGAGCTCTGTAAAAAGCCACACAGCATCCTGGGCTTGTAATGTCACTGAGAATCCCACTATGCTGTCACATTTGTTCTCAGGACTTCCTCGCTATCCTGAAGCTTTTACCTACAGACCTCACACTAACTGATGTTTTCAGGGAGACTAATAGTATAAATTAATTAGATATCAGATTAGATAAAGTTATGTTTTTCTCTTCACTACCCCAAGAAAAAAGTAGTGATACAAGTAAATTTTCACAAAAACAATTTCCATCTATTAGAAAAGCTTTTTCTTATTTATTGGTAGTATGCTTTGTTTACTTTAAAATAGTTCATTTAGTCAACAGTCTTCTCATTTTAAGTCAGCACAGTTTTATGGAAAAGGTGCTAAGACAGTTTTATGGAAAATATACGAAGATCATCATGCAAAATATATTTAATATTTTAATCCAGTTAGCATGAAAAATGAGTTTGTGTTGAAAGCACGAACAGACAAACTGGGACTTGTGGTTTACTGCTTAAATTATTCTAAGTATTTCTTCATGACCCATGGGTTTTGTTGCAGAGATACCAGCCCTGGCTCAGCATCGGTTAACAGTGGAAATTAGGGAAATGCACACTGCACTGACAACACTTCTGGCTCCGCATGAGACAATTCAGGCTTGAAAGCATATGACTGCATTTATGTACTGTTAACTGCCCGAGTCTGCATTAATTTGGGCTTTTTAAAACTGTGCTACAATCTGTGGTGGATATGACCTTAAAACTGTAAATACCTTTCTGTTTTTTTTTACGTGTAACATTCAGTTGTCCTGTTATTCCTGGTTAGACCACTGAGTATGGGAATTTCCTTTTTTTTAATTATTTGCCAGATCTATACTAGTCTGAACTGCTGAACTGTTCAGAATGAAGTCCCAGCAGGTTTTAAAAAAACAAACACTTTTGTGAATTGCTCAATTTTAGAAATTAATCAGTGATCACTTGCATGTTTAATACAAGAAAACAACTAGAGCGGGCTGCTCAAGAATCAGACTATTAGTTTTAAGTCCTCAGGCCATGTGAAGAATGAATTTCTTCCACTTGGAGCTGGGACTAGAAATGTTAGCATTTGTATTGGGTACTTGCCTGTTGAAATTGGCTGATCTGTCATAAGCAAAGATCTTTTCCATAAGATGACTCACTGTGGATAGAACCCCATAACACACAGGTAAGTGTCCAACATGCACTGCAGCTGAACTCCTCTGTTTGCATGTCCAGTTGTTCCCACTTCCTTGGCATCTGCCTTGACAGTCTTAAACCCTTGCATGCATCACATCAGTTAGGGATCCCACTATGTTAATGTTTTAGGGCAGCTGGCATATTCTCTTGGTCTGTTCCCAGGGCACCAGGTTCTCCATGCTGCATAGCACCTAATGAAGCTGGAACCTGTGATGTGTGTGAGTGACAGAATTGCATAACCTGATAGACAGAATCTCACAATCAACATACATACAGATGATCATCTCTGTTTAGCCTAGTTTGTTCCTCTTTACAGATAGGCAGTGGTGAGGCCATCCTTCCATGTAAGTTAGATGATTCCTGGCTCCAAAAGGGAAGAAGACTGTGTTTGTGCCAGAGTTTGGGGTTTTTTTTGGTTGGTTTTAGCTGCTCTGTCCATCATGATGTATACGTGAACACGGTGAGGATTCTTGCCTCCTTCGACGTAGAGAATTTAATTCTCCTAATTCCAACAAAGCCCAAGCGCCATCTCTTCCTGCTAGTGCTCCTACCCCTGCATCATACGCAAAAAGACAGATACCAAGTACCCTTTTCCACATAGCACCAGGCCTTGGATGAAGTGAACTCAGCAAATTGCGCCCAAGTTGGCAGCATTTGGATCATCATCAGACCCAGAAAAATCAGTCGCATTGTGTTGTGTTGTAATTCAAGAAAGATCTCCCTCTATAACAGATTCACAGTGTCTCTTGTAGATTAATTTTGGTATGAAGAAGTGAAAATTATTCAACACCTCAACATAGTGGGCTTTATTTTCTGCAAGCACCATTTACAATACCATCATTACTGTTAATGGACTTATGCAAAAAAACAGTAATACATTTTGAGCTGTTACATGGGGGTTATTTCTTTTTTTTTTCTTTTTTTCCTGTATTTTCTTCCTTTTTTTTTTTTTTTTGCTGAGTCACATCTTTGTTACTAAAAAGCAGAGGTTTTATTCCACTTCTGTACTTGAAACATTGCTGCACTCATGACACACAATGAATGTTTCCAAAGGACTGAACTTAAATTTAACTACACAGATTCCATTTTGTTCAATGGGAAGTGTGCAGCTTAATCCTATGCAACTCTTTTAGCATTAAGAACATGTTTTTCACCCAGTTAGCATTTCAGTGAAGTAGATTTTGGAACAACTTTGTGACAATCTCTGTAAATCCTAGCAACCAATTCTTAGTTAAGCAGATGCTTTCTAAATAGGTTCTTTAAATCTTTTATGCACTTCTTCTATGGGTTTTCATATTTTTAAAACTGGGAAATACTGGCATGCATTTCTCACCTGCTTAGCATTCATTTCTGATTCATAATCCCTCTACAAACAACAGGTTTATTGATTATAAAACCTCCCGCAAGGCATTCTTACCAGTGTGTGTCTTTTTTATGAAAACGTGAAAAAAGCCCCAAACCCTTGAAAAACGGTGACTTGGAAATGAGCCACCTTTATTTTAAGGATTTTTTTGCAGTCAACATGTTGCCCCAGCAACCTAGGTCCTTGCTGTCTGGCAGAAGACAGATTTCTTTGGTTCCTTCATGATGCAAAGCTGAAAGAAGGAAGAGAGAGACAAGCAATGAAAATTCACCATTTCATTATTCAAATATGTGAATTACCCTGAGCTGTGGCCAAGCCATGGGTCTTATCCACAGTGTCCTTCAACACTTATTCAAACCCTTCAGTGCTGCAATACTTCATTTCCATTAATTAAATAATTACACCAAACTCTGTATAAAGATAGCATTCAACTGAATTCAGGCATTCCAAAATAGTTATTCAGTAAAGCTGAAGCTCATATTATTATGCAATGAATTGACAAAGATTTTGTTTATTTCCTTTACCAGATTTTTTTAAAAGTCACCAAAAATTCTGACATTTCATATAGGTGAAAAAAAACGGAAGTTATTGTACCATCTTAGCTCTTAATATCATGAGCATGTCATTACAACCTAGTACGGTTTACGGTTAATTCATCTTAAAGATTAATTTCTATGAAGCTGATTAAAGGAGGATTGTTGTTTCTTACATAACATGAAGTACAGTGTAGAGCAGCTCATTAGGTGACCAGTTGCAAAGAAAGGGGAGAAAGGCATCTAAAAATGCATATAGAAGGATGCCACAGAAGCCAAATGTGCCTTGCAATAGAGTAAGTGATGACATTGAAGGGAGTGGTCTACATGGTGTGCAGGATACAGTATTGTGGCTTTGAGATCTATTCTTTAGTCTCTAACTCTCCTCCATCTCTATTTACAATACAGATATTGGGCAGCCAAAACATCATTGTGTAGCAGGAAAATCAGAGATGGAAGGTGACAGGCAGTAGAGGTGACAGTGGCATAGCATACAAAATATAAACAGGACAGCTTGCATACTAACCCACAGCTATCAGACACCACACTGTGAGGATGAAGGAAGAACTGATGTTCAGCTAAAGAAGAAAGTTTCTTCACCCATTACACCATTTCATTTTATCCCTAACAACCACATGCTGCCACTAAATGTGTCTGTGAGTGAATGGAGCTTTTGACAAAAGTGGAGGACCGTAAAACCTAAAATAAAATAATGAATTACATTCATAGGCAGGTAAATTGAGGAATGACTAGGGAAATCAGAAGTAATACACGCTGTGACACCAGCTGTGATATCAGATGTGAACACCATTCTCTGATGTTCAAAGTGTTACAACTCTAACCATAATCTGTAATCCAAACAATTCTCTACTGTTTTATCTGAAATATGCCAAGATTTTTGACAGAAATGTATTCTTCTCCCAGAGAAGTTTTCTCTTTCATCTCTGTCAGATCATAATAGGCAACATTTGGAGGAGCATAGAGCAAAAAGCATGGGCAAGACAAAGAAGAAGGAGATATTAATGATCATAGGAGAGACAAAAGAGGGACAGATTTCCCCCTATCAAGCAGATCATGTGGCATTTGAAAATTCTTATCATGAAGAGAAAGCTGTAGGCTTGGGCATATGTCTTGTGTATTATTGTGAAAAAAATAAAGGGATAGCAGAACAGAGATGACACAAGATTGGTGATACCTATCAGTAACAAAGGAGAAGTTACTGAATGGGATGAAAAGTTGAATCATGTCAGGAACAAATCAACAAAGCTATGAGGAAATCAGTCATTTCAGAGAGAATTGAGAAATGAAGTACCATGAAATGTGTTGTAAGAACACACTCTTTCTCAGACACTTTTTTTCTTTTTTTTTTTCTTTGTTGTTGTTTTTGGTTGTTTAAGAGTTTGTTTGTTTGTTTGTTTGTTTTAGCATAGTTGTTGTATATACATATGTAGAAGATGGAGTCACAGCTGATCTAAGGTATGGTATGGTCTATGTAATTGCCTTTCCAGGATAGTTTTATTCAATCACTCCATATTCTTTGGCCTGTAATTGTTTCCAGAATCCCATATATTTAAGATTTTTTTTATAATTAAATCTATTAAATTCTTTCTGATTGCACAAGTTGCCTCTTCCAGCAAAAGACTAAAATCATGTACTTTTGTATACAAATAGAATGCAGTCAAAGAGAACTAAATAAGCAACAAATATGGTGGGTGAAAAGTTTCAAAATTGATAGATGATTTTCATCCTTTCCCTCTTGGACAGCCCCATTATGCCACTGGATGATTTGACAACCTAAAGTAAGGAAACAAAAATGGAAACACAACAATGAAAATGGAATAGAAAAGTGAAAAAATCATACCTCATACCACCATTTTCATTTTCTCTTCTATATGTTTCTTGTTTTCAGCTGGTTTTGTGTTCTAGATAGTATTTGAGATCCTTTAGAAATATATTTTATGAATGCAGAATGTTTATACTTTACACCTGCTACTGCAGTCACTACAAAATCTAGATCTTTTCAAACTACAACTGTCTTGCTTGGTTTTGGTCTGTCTCCAATTTTAGTTATATATACAAACATGGAGATGATACTGGATTATTCTCCTCCAATTCATTTGTATGTTATAAGTAAGAGATCTTAACTTCTAAAATAAACTAGTTGTTGTGCCACATTACCATTAACAATTTCTTTCTTCCTCTTCTGTTTTTATATGCCCTTTCATCTGTTAGTTATTAATCCTTGTATGAAGCCTCTAAAGCCAAGACCTTTAATTTTTTCTTCATCTTGAAATACCTTCACAATACTTGATTTGGGCACTGTGGGATGTGGGATGAATGACTAAATAAACCAAGTGTCTGATGTTCTCATCATCTCATAGTACTATTTCATTTTCATGGAGCAGAATTAGAATGCCTCCAAACCAAGTATTCCCAAAGGTTAGAGAAACTTCAAGGCTCTCAGGAAAAAGTAGGTGTGTCTATGTACTCAGTGCATTTCATTCTATTATATACTGGTGGGTTTTTATTAATAGAGCATGTATATATATATTGAGATGCAGATATTAAAATTATATATATATTTATATACAAGTAAAAACACATCTTTATCAACTATTATAGCTGAGATCAGGCTTTAGATACTCAGCTAGAGGCATGTAAACACAGCCAAAGCTCCATTTTGCTCTTCTAATCAATTAAGTGCTTGAACTTTCCAACCTTAAGTTAATAAGACTTCAAAATGTGAACTTTGAAATTTATTTTTAAAATCAGTGAAAATAAACAGAAACTGTAGAGCTCAGGTAGCTTTAAAGGAGTATTCATTTTAGGAGCTACTTTAGAAAAGGTATGTGAGTTTAAAATATTCCTGTGCTACACATTTAGTATTTTGTCAGGTTTTTAAATCTTGCTTAGGTTTTCATCTTTGCTTAGTAACTTTTGTGAGATCTGTATTTTAAATTATTACTTTAAA
Source organism: Streptopelia decaocto (assembly GCF_964273445.1). Taxonomy (NCBI): domain Eukaryota; kingdom Metazoa; phylum Chordata; class Aves; order Columbiformes; family Columbidae; genus Streptopelia; species Streptopelia decaocto. The sequence goes on from NC_138663.1 coordinate 165,926,853, forward strand.
TTGATATATAAATACAAAATACAACCTTCAGCTTGGTCTGTAAATTTGCTTCATAGAACTGGGCTGAAAGAGACTGTGCTGAGACCCATAGCTTCTCTACTCATCTATCTATCTTGCCTCAAAGGTGCTTTAGTACAGTTAATGTACTTGAGTGTTCAAAAAGCTTCTCCTGAAGTTCCTTTCTTAATCGAGCTTCTAAAAAAAAAAAACAGTTTTATGTGATTCTCGAACAAATAGTTAAAAAATAAGAAAGGATACAGATACATAGAAATTGTCAGTTTTCATGAAGAAAACAGATTACCAATATATGCTCCAAAAATGTTTATTAGGTATTTAGTTTCAGCATATTCATAGATGTTCTAACAGAGAGCATGAAAAGGCAACAATTTTTGCACACAATTACTTCCAGTAGCTAGAACAATTCAGTACAGAGCTACGAATGATCTCATATTAGAGACAAGTAAAATGGCAGATTAAATTCAACACTGAAATCACCTGGAAAAAGTGACTATAAAGAAAATAATTTTGCTCTAAACTAGTCATTAATGTCTGAGAAGAATGTTAGAGTCATTGCAGAAAGCTTTCCACATACATCAGCTCATCATCCAGAACTGGGCAAATACAACAGAGAAGTACCACACCAGAAACTGAGAGCAAGCAGAAGTCACCATTATTGCCCCATATGTTGTACTCAGCTCCTACACACCACCTGAGGTGGTTGCTTCACCGTGGAACAGATGCTCAAAAAGGCAAGAGGATGATCAGAGGCACTAAACAGCATACAGCTTAGAGGCTTGGTAGAATATGATTCCCCAGGATAAAGAACAGATGACTGGAAAATAAATTATTGTTCTATGTAGTGATGTAAATAATTAGTCAATTAGAAGAGAGAAACGGAGAACTGTTTCTCACAGTTTAAAGGTAAACAAAAAAAGAGGAGGAGGCAATAGAGGTTATCTATCAACATTGAAACAAATTATGGAACAATTTGGATGATTAATAGTTTGTGGGACTCCTTATCACATGACATTTTGGAGTCTAAAAGTGGGAGTTTACAAAAGAGTTTGATAATTCATGGAGGACAGATCCATCAAAGACTAGTACACAGTAGTCTGGATGTAACTCAGGATCAGGAAGTCCCTAAAAAATTGATTTCTGTAAGGTAAAATTGAATTGACTTTATAGATATGTTGTTTCCCATATTCTTTCCCTTTTCCCCCAGGAATGGTAAGAAAAAACATCTGGGACAAAACAAAGGTGAGTCTTTTGTCCCATCCAGTGCATCCCTCTTGTTTCATCTTACAATTTAGGTATCCTCTTTTCTTCTCTAATTCTCTTTTCTTCTCTCCTCTCTCCTCCTCTCCTCTCTTCTTCTTGACATTACATTTTAAGTGGCAGAGGTTATGGTTAAAAAAAGACAGTGTAGACTTACACTTGTGAGTGTAACAGTTCTTAAATTCTGCTAGTTTCTCTTTAAATTCTGCAACTTCAGCTAGTGCATAAGCATGTAATTCGTATTCAGATCCTTCACATTGTTTTATACCCAGTTGTATTTCCTAGAGAATCTTAGGTACTCTTCATCTTCAATTTTATTTATGTTAAAACTGAGGGTCTGCCTTGCATATCTGAAGAAATAAAATGCAATTGTTATGTGGTTATGTGGGACTTAATTTTCCTTTCTTTTTTCAGTTTTCTTCCTAAGTTATGATTTAAGTTATGGCAACGAAACTACCAAAATCTTGCTCACTACTATTTTCTGTGCTTCCTGCTAAACACACAAAGTTTCACTGGATAATGTTGTTTCTTATCCAAAAGAATTGTATAGAGCTATTGTTCTCTTTAAAACAGTCTTCCTCCCAGGGACAGATGCATTTCAAAAATGAGTGGAGTGATCCATTGAGACAATTATTGCTGATACACAAACTCAGCAGAAATCGGAGATCTCTGATCAGCACGTAACTAAAGCTTGGGTGTGTGTATTACTGTTGTGGATGTAGAAGTGATAGTGGGCTGTATCAAGAATGGATTTCCTGTAAAGACAAAGAAGTATTAATGCCAAGGGCCTGGAAGGACATCATTGTGTAATGTTTCATTCACCTATCTAAAGGAAGATGATTTCAAACTGATATAGGTTGAAGGAAGGGCAGATGGCATGATTAGGAAAGTCTACTGTCCAAGAAGAGAAATCAATAATACAGATTGTTTGGTCCAGCAGAACAGAAGTTGGAAAGAGATATAATTACTGCATTGATGAATAAACATCCATGAGAGAGAAAGGTTATTTACATTAAAAGGTAATACTGGCAGTAAAAAAATGAGTATGAATCATCCAGGATTAAATACATCATCAGAACTAAAAGAAGGTTTCTATCAGAACAATAAGGTTCTAGAAGACTCTTTTAACTGCAATGATATGGAAAGGGGAAACAACTAGTTTCATTCTCAGGTTTAATCAGTTTGTAAAAAATATTATCTAATTTTTTAGTGTGCAATAACAGGGAGTTGGGTCCCATGAGGTGTATGATTCTTTTCTGTCCTCCAATAGTCAAACTGTATACCCCCAGTGAAATTTATGTGATAAATCTCTCTGCTAGTGGTCTTCATGCACCAAATAGGAGAAATGTAGCTTTGCACAGTACTACAATAAAAATGGCATCAAAATATAAATTTAAAATTATGGAAGAATGGAAAAGAACTAAATGCACAGAAGTGTTTAAAAAAAAAAAAAAAAAAAAACGGTGTAGGGGGAATGAAAATACAGGACAATAATACAAACAAAATTTGGTTGTATGAAATAGTTTGCACAGGACGAGTTCAGGAAACAGGAATCAATGACCAAGATTCAGCTTATCTCAAGCTGAGCTTAGTAAATATTCCACAAAATCAGATATGTTTTTTTACGTCACTATAATAAAGCATAGTACCTGCAGAATCCTACTTTCAAGTAAGTTTCAAAGAAACAGAATGATCTCTCAATTTCGACTTCTCCAGCCTAGCTTTTTTTCTGAAAACATCTGTCAGGCAACACCAACTGAGAATGAATGAGTTGACTATGTTTGCTATCGTTTTCCCAATAAATAAATCACATATTCCGATCAATTATGTATGCTTTCCACAGAGAATTGATGTGACATGCAAATGTCCACTATGTTTATTCTCTGCCTTCAGTCTTCCATCAGTCTTGCCCTCAATTTACAGACAACTAGATTGTTGGCTTTTTTTATGATGAACTGAAGCAATCAGAATGTTTTCTGCAACAGGTGGATATGAAGAGCTGAAGACTCTACAAAAGGTTGAACTGAACCTCTTTCCTTTTTTCACTTGCAAAAGTGAACACTCCACTTAGTACATTGTATCTATGTTTTATATTTTATAATAAATTTAGCTTGTTTTATTCCATCCAACCCAAAGGAGGATAATTCCCAGCAAGTTGCTGCAAGTCTATCACACTAGGTTTTTTATATAGCTTTTAAAATTGCTGCTACCTTTTTCATGAAGAATTTATATTTTCAACATATTCTGCACTTCCTCCTACTTACAATATAACATAACTTGCAATATCGTATCAATCAAAAAGTCTGCCACTTACATGAGGCAGTGTCAGAGAAATCACATGTAGTTTATGATTATAAAATCAGAAAGAAAGGATCGTGGAAAAGATGGAGAAGTAGGAGCAAATAAGTGCATGGAAAGACGAAAGATCACCTCTGCGACAGATGGGGAGGAGAGCAGGAACCCAGCTGAGAAGTGAGAGATGTGGATTTTGGCCCTGCTGTAAGGGAGACAATTGATGCTTTCTGATGCCAAGGTGCATCACTCCTTCCTTTCCCTTTTTTGAAAAGAACTATCTCATGCTTCTCTCTAAACACATGAATCATGTCTTACATGGTACTGAGAAAGTACTTCGCAGTTGCATCCTAAAATAAAGGCTAAGTATGCTATATTCATACTCTGCTACACAAATTAGTATTGAGAAACATGAAAATAACAATTCTCATCAATCAGATAATACCAGGCATGAAGACTGGAAGTTTTTATATCTCTCTAGTACGTGGATCTCTTCCCCTTAACTCAGATACTTTAAAAAGGTACCTCTTCACCTTGGGTTTCCTTTGTAACTCAGGGAATGAGATAGACACTTTGTGCTTGGGCCAACTTAAAATGAAAGCAGGTCACTCTGTGCCCTGGATTCAGCTTATCCAAAGCTTGAGAAACCAGTGTAGAACTGACAAGCCTTCCAAATATTAGTAAAATGTAGTCTCTCTCTAAAAACAACATGAGAAATAAAAGAATTTATAAACATGGATTACAAATTCATATTCATATACAGATGTAAATAAACATAGATTGACTTATTTCCATTAGTAGAAGTTGTTGATTAACTAAAATATGTATGGACCACTTTAAGTCTCCATGTTTAATATTGATGTTTTATGAGAAAAATGTTGGACTAGAAGCATATTCCAGCACAGCCTTCACTTTAAAAGGCCAGCTGCTGAGCCATGTACTATAGAGCTGATCATCACCATTCATGTAATTACATGCTTTGAAATTTGCTAAAGGATTCCATAAGTGAATGTGCAGACAGTTCATTCACTGAAAAACTTTATCCATCTGCATCATCACCATTCTTGAGCTGTAAGTCTGTAGGCAGTCAAAATCCCAGTGGCGTGATTAAATAAGTTAAAAGAAAGATCTTAACATTTCAAGATTTTGTGATTTTATAAGTGTTTACAAAGTTTTACAATGCAAGCAAGACAAAAAAGCATGTCAAAATCATTTCTACATGGAAAGCAGTGAGAAATTGCATACATCTTTCTGTCCCTTAAGCATACTTTGTTTAAATTTTAAAAAACACTTAGGCCTTCTGGCCCATGAAAACCCAGTATTTGCAGAGGTTGATGGATTTTGTGTTTCTTGACACTTTAATAAAATATTATGCAGTATAAATGGCTTATTATGTATATTATTTATTGATTTAGGTACATTTTCTTCCCTTGAATCCTTACTAAACAGAGCTGTTGTTTTCTGAATTGATTTTGCTGTCTCAGCCACATTGAGGCATAGACGCTTTTTTGGCTTCCGTCTGAATGAACAATTTCCTAGTTAGACACACTAGATTTGGAGTTGGGTCAATAAAAGCTTTACTGTGTCCTTTCTCTTTCCTCACACAGCTCACAAAAGAGAACTAAATTCCATTCCTCCTTTCACTGGCCACTGTGGAATCTTTAGCAATGCAGTTCTGGCTAGGATGGGGAAACATGGCAAGAAGTTGGAAGAAACACAAATAAGAATTCTTTATTTCCCATACTTACTGCCCTGAAGATCTGTTGCCACTGGGGATGCATGTGAATTTCCTGCACTTCAACTATTTGTCTTTGCCATTGAATTGCTTTGGAAGTATAACACATTAGATATCAAAAGACGATTTAACTTAATCCTGCTGAATCTGATGTGGTTAACTGCAAGTTATTTGCAAAAAGAAAGTTTTGAGTGTCTCTTGGCAATATGAGTATAAAGGAGCATTGAACAAGCTTCATGTGAAAAGTACCTCTTAACTTTTGAATAACATAAATTTAACCATGGTTTAATAAAATATTTTCACTCTAATCTTTGTGGACAGATGGATATTTCTTTTCCAAGATTCTGGAGTACTACATAGTTTTTTACACATTAAAATTTGCTATTGTTTTTTCCTTGTTTTTAATATAACATACTGCTCTTATAGATAGGTCATTCACAATAAAAACAATTAACATGGGAAGTTATAATCAATTTTAATTTCAAGCATCTCCAAATTAATTTCTGGTGTCTCGATTTCAGGCTTCCCAACTAGCTTGTGTGTATATATATATATATATGCCAGCTATATCCTCCCATTTTTTAAGACTTTTTCCTTCTTTCCTTCATTTCTATGTTGATAGCCTATGCACAAAAACAGGACACATAAAAAAAAGTTCCACGGAAGTAGTTTTCCTATAAGTCTAGGCATAGTAATAATTTCGTCATAAGCCTTCACATGCACATGCGTGAGACATGAAGATGCTTAAGAGCACACATTTAAATCCTTTTAGGCATAAACCCAGGACTCACCTAAGGCCAGACTATTGTGTTCATATGTGACACAGTAAAGTAGTCCAGTGATACTACTGGTAAGAAAAAGCATGACTAAAACTCAACAACCTTTCTCAGGTGCTGACAGTACATCAGGAAAGTAAGGTTTTCTGTGCACAGTCTACTCAAGCTCTGTGTCCACAGGAAGACCTAGAAATTATTTAATTCCACAGAGAGAAGTAGCGCAAATATGAAGTACTGTAAAATAGTCAAAGAATTTCAGCTTTAAAATGAACATATAGAAAGCCAGCTCGTGTCATTTGTAGAACTAAAAAGCAACAATAAATGGAACTACAGAATCATTTGTAAACTATGTCCATTTAAACATAAATTACATGCTTTGAAATTTGCTAAAGGATTCCATAAGTGAATGTGCAGACAGTTCATTCACTGAAAAACTTTATCCATTTGCAATATTCTAACTTACATCTCTAATCCCCTGATTAAGGATGCAAACAACAGGGGTCATTTTAAAGCCAATGTTTTGAACATTTCCTTTCATCACCTTCGATATGAACTCTCTTTCAGTAGGATTTTCAACCCATTAGATAGATCAACAAATGATATCTGCCTCACAGCATTTCTGATGAGTTAAGACTATGTAATATGCAACTTGTTAAACTAGGTTGAGTCTCCATTTTTGTCTTCTTTTTCACCTTTTTATGACAAAATGAACACTTTGAACAAGAATAGGGCTTTGAGGTGCTACTGGTAGGTTATGTTCTGCTCCAGAGCTTAAATTCTTAGCTTACTAAGAATTTTTACAACACTGTCACTTGACTGTAGTTAGGAGCGAAAGAATAATCTTGAATTTGAAAGGAGGATTTAGAAGGATGGAGGAATAGAAAACAGATTTTAGGGGTTTACAGTGACTTTTTAATTTGTTTTTTATGCCATCCTGCTTAGTAACTTTGCCTTCCATTCACACATTTTCAATTTTTTGTGAGAAACTAACAAAAATATTACCTTCCCTGTTTTGTTTTTTGTTTTGTTTTGTTTTGGTTTGGTTTGGTTTGGTTTTGGGGGGGTAGGAGGGGGCAAGGAAGAAAGTAAATATTACAATTCTTACAAAAGAAAATTGCCGGAAGGTGGAGGCTTAAGGCACTCTAGAATGTGCTAACACATATTGGTTATGATCTGGATTCTAACTCTGTTGCTTTTAAATTTTATACCTATCATAGAAGAAACCAGTACATGTGGGTTACTGGAAGAACAAGGGTTCCAAGGGTTTCCTCATCATAAGAAAGAAGTAGGAAGGGCAGCAGGACCTGCAGGACCAGTGAATTTTGTATACATATAATATTGATTTTCTATGGCTTGGGATGCAGCTTTTTCAAAGGTAGAGAGGATAAAAATCGTGCTGATGGGACAAAACAAAGGAACGTGTGTGAAGTTCTCAGAGAGAGGTTCTCCAGCCAAACATCTTATTAAGGATTTATTAGAGATGTGAATGACCTGGAAGTATTTATTTTTCTATTAATAATACAAAAGGAGGGGAAGAGAAAATTGACAAAACAGACAATATTGACAAAATAGAGTAGAAATACTAAGCAGTTCTAGAAAGAGGTTTGTTAAATATTTGTTCCAAACAGCAAGGGTCAGATTTGTAGATAAAGATCTTACTAATAATGTTAGTATCAAGATTAATATTCTGTTGCTATTCCATATGTTGACTGAAGAACATATTCCAACAAAAATTATGTGATGTAAATATTTTCTACACAACTGAACCATGAAAAACAATGATATCTTAAAATGCATGACTAGGATATAGTAGGAATCTAATACAGCTGGAAAAATTGGCCTGAAATAAGCAATTATGAGAATATTAGGTTATGGTTATGGTATAAGCTATGGTCCAAATATAAATGAAACCAAATCTATTATTAAGATTTTCTATTTTAATAACAAAATTAAGGGAATCAGTGAAAGCTGGGTATATTTGCAGAGTTTAAAAGCCTGTCTGAAAAAGAAGCTTGGAACCACTTTAAATCACCGATGCAAAACCAATGCATGTTGTACAAGTAAAAGAAAAATGATCGAGAGGAAAAGACCCAAGACTTAGCTAACTAGCTCACTGCCTCATGCTGAGAATCAGGTAGTACTCAATTAAGGGGTGAATAAACTCTTCTGTGTGATGTTTCACTGCAGCTGTTGAGATGTGGGTAAATGCTGTATTGGTCAAATTAGAAATCCATTTACCTGTTTCTGGCCTTGATCACATCACTGCAAAAAAGGATTTTCAGTGGCAAGCTTGGAGTCTATAAGGAGCTGCAAGAACAGACTGCTAATCAGAAAGCTATGTCTTGAATGTCAGAATATGCAGGAGAAAAGTGAAACTTGCCAACTCTCAAGCTGAGCTGGACCTAACAAAGGAAATTAAAGCAAACAGTAAAAGATTTTTAGCCACAAAAATAAAAGGAGAACAAAGAAACAGGAAGTGGTGTGTTAATTCAGCAAGAATAGGAGTAAATATTAATTTTAATACAGCCAAAAAAAGCCCTTTAACTCAGTTTTCAGTAACTATAATGATGTAGTACATGGAGGTGAAGTCAAGGGACTAATGTGAATAAGAGTATGAAAATGGAAATTCCCATAACTGAGGAGAAAACAACATTGGAAGAGCTTAATGCACTGAGGTCAGTGCCCGGAACCAAATTCTGGATCATGTAATTACAAATCCAGAAGGAAGGCTTTCATGCATTTACCAAGTCAGATCTATGTGTTAAATAATAGTACTTTCAACAGATTTTCAAGATAGACATTTCAGTACCTGAAGTGTAAAGATATGAGCTCAAGAACTCCAGAAACTGAAAAATATTCAGCACAAGATACTGAAAAGTGGGAGCCAATGGAAATGAGAAAGAATACATGATATGGCATCTTACCTAAAGGAGTGAAAAAAAAGGCAGACCACAAATACTATTAGAACCTGTCACAACCCAACCAAACTCTAATCCTACAGGAATCATCAGTCAGAAGACTCTAGTTCAGTTAGAGATGATTTGGTAAGGTATGGAATACAGAAAACAAAATAGAGAATGCACAGTTGTCCAGTTGGCACAAGTCTGAAGCTCTTAAGCAAAGACCATTACTCCTGTGAATTTCCAGCCGTGCTTGGAACAATCACTGGATTACATGTGATGAGAAGACACATCTTAACTAAGTGCAATACACTGAACCACCAGAATAGCACTGGTTCAACAGAGTTCAGGTGGATTAATAGTGTTTGTCTGATGCTAATATTGCTCTTCTATTGTCAGAGAAAAAGACGGATGATGATACTAAAACTCACTGTTGAACCACAATAATTACAGAACATCTGTAGAGATACAACTGTCAGCACACACGCATATTCCTGTATGTCTATCTCAAATGCAAAATATGCAATTTTGCAAAAGCAGAAGGTATCTAACTTTAGGAGTAAATCAAGTTGTACTGCAACTGAAGTGGAACAGTTCCGCACATATATATGTCTATGCACAGCTATAAAGTTTTAGACTGTTTTTATTGGCTCATATGACTAAAATATCAGTGAAAATTGGGCAAAGTCATTTAAACTACCTTGTGCTTTCTTTCCTGAAATGCAAGGCGAGGTTTAATCTTAATGAGATCAGAATCCAATCTTTTCTTTCCAGGCTGGCCAAGAAGTTTCACATTCAAGTTCTCATTAGTAGCGTGAATTATTTCAGGTATTACAGTGACAAGAGCCAAAGTCATCTATGTGTAGTAACACTTCAGAAGAAAAAGGAACAACTGAAACAACTTGTAGGACTTTCAATCTAAAATTCTTATGCTTTTAGTTAAAGGTGGTGGAGGTAGACACAGAATTTCACTTTTCCAAAGATAATCTTAAACTTTTTAGTCCAAATATTGAAAAAAAATATATATAAAACAAAAAATAAAAACCATCTGTTTGGCTGAGAGAAAGAAAAAGGTTTCCCCAGTGACAAATTTAAAAAGAAGAGGAAATTGCCTCCAAAGCATTAAGACGGAGAAAGCCAACTTCAATGTATCTGAATCTACATAAAATAGTTTAAGCATCAAAGAAGAGGAAAAAGGAATGTCTCTAAGGACCAGAACACCATAGGAACCATCCAAAAGGAGCAAAAGCAAAAACGAAATAGAGTGTAATCCTTACATAAATAACAAGTTTCTATGTTTTCTTTTAAAATACTATATTATTCATATATCTGTTCTGCAGAATATATGCAACTTGTTTTTAAGATGAGCAAATAGTTAGGTAGATAGATAGATAGATAGATAGATAGATAGATAGATGATAGATAGATAGATAGATAGATAGATAGATAGATAGATAGATAGATAGATAGATAATCTCTCTCTTTAGGAATCTAAAGTGTCTAATCCTAAGCAAGACATTTTTTTATAATTGATGTAGGTAAAAATACACCTCCAGACAAAAGACTTCATGTGAGTATCTAAGTAGGTCAGATGATCTGCCCTTTGAATGCATTCATTTCTGTCTGTAAGGTGAGTCTGGTCTAACTTGCTTAAACGTGTGTCAAACTTTTAGCAGTCTAAAATTCAAACAGCTGAAATCCATCTGAACAAAATAAACCACTGAATTAAAGGAAGAAATTTCTTATCAAAACCTAAATGTGCTGACAAAACAGATGGAAAAAGCAGCCAAAGATCAATTTACTAACCTGGACTAAACGGAAGTCAGAAGCTTTGAAGAAAATAGTAATGGAAATTACATGAAGCAATCATACAGCTCCCTCCTCCCTGTCCCAACACAAGACCTGGACTACCTGAAACCACAAATCATGATCAATAAATTAATTGACTGATTTCTATATCTATTAAATTCCAGATGTGTGACTGCAAAAGTGAAGCTCTTTCCATATGCTGTTATAGCATCTCAAATCAGGGGTTTATACATAAAAGGCAATATGAACAAGATTAAACCAGGTTCATTTATTTCCATTGCTCTGTCCTGAAAGGCTCTCCTGCATGTCTTTCAGACTCCCCCAGACATTCAAATGAACTATCTCTGAACATGCAACATCTACTCTCATTTTCATCCTATAATACACCTCTCTCAAGTTCCAGCAAAGCCCTCTTGTTATATCAGATAGTTTGAACTAAAACAAACACCCCTTCCTCTCTTCTCCCTACCCACAGCCCAAAATGGTCATGCTATAGTGCCCTGGGGCAGCCCAAAGGGGCTGCTGTACCAGGCTCTGTGTTGTGTGGTCATGGCATATCTGGTCTGTAGAGATCCAGCCTTGAACAAGGTAGGTACAGACAGTCTGCACAGCTTGGAGCCAGGGATCGTTCCCTGTGGTGGATACATTTAGCAGAGTAGAAATAGCTCCTGTCTTTCTTATGTAGGAGCAAAGGGAGATAATTAGGACATTAAACAAAATGATCTAAGCAGAATCAATAAGAGTGTCCATTTGGACAGCAGACAAGAGCAAAGATCTTTATAATTCCTGACTTTACTGCACGTTTCTTTCTTTCACAGATCATTAGAGAGCAAGGACTCTGGCTCATTTCATCCACATTTCATATTCTGCTTGTCGACAACTTTATGTTCTTTTTGGAAAGATTTCCACTTCTTATGTTTCATGTCTCTTCATGCTGTGCCCTCCCCACCCCATATCATTGTTTATTCAATTTTTCTAATTTAAGCTGAATGAAAAGCAGGACTTAGAAAAGATCTGACAGTCTGTTACACCGCAGCAATGGAATAGCAAATGCTAAGAAACAAAAATGACTGTGATACTTCTTCAGTTCTTATAAATGGTAACCAATGATGAAACCAGTCATTAAGTGTCTCTTAGTAAAGAAAATTCTTTCTATATACATTTATATATTTAATGAATATTTAGATTCTAGAGATATGAGTATATGCTTAAAAAGCTTGAAGTAATATTAGCTGCTGTAAAAACATACTGAAAAACATAAACCAAAAAGTTATAATCGGAATATCAGTATGCATTTAGGACCAGTTCCCTGGAGGCAACACAATTACAGTGATCCAAAACCGGTATGGAACAACCTTTAGATTCAAGTCCCTTGAAATTTAAAGAGTATAACTTTTTGTGTTATAAGAGGTTTGCAAGTAACTGTGCAAACATTAAGTATTGTGTCTTACTACTTTGAACTACCCACATATTAAATTACTACAGACCTCTGTCTTCTTTTCAGTCAGTGCAGGAGGCTTGTTCTTTCAAAACCATTTGGAAGTGTCTATCAATAAGGCTGAATATTATACATTTCCATTTTGAGCTTTTACTTTCTTTCAAATGTGGACTCTCACGCTAATACTGTACATTTTTTCCATGCCTTACATTGAAATTGAGATGTTCAGGATGAATGGTAAGGTGGTCAAGCTGAAGAAAAGTAAAAAGATTGTCTTCATTACATAGCATCTTGATTTTCTCCAGCAATTCAAAAATGGAATCTAAATGAAAGTTCAATATTTTGGGAGCTAGCCTTTGTCATTAGCCAATTTCTGAGAGGAAGACAAACATTTTAGAAAAAAAAAAAAAAAAAAAAAAAAAAAGTCACATCATGAATGAAAGACTTGGTCATTTTAATGGCCTTTGTCTTAAAGCTATATGATTATTTTCTCATGATCACTACCCAAACACAGTCATTTTCCCTCCAACATAACAGCTTTGTTACTTCTGTACTTTATCTTCCTCTTTCAAACATGCAACACATGTACAGTAGAAAATGGTTAATATTTAAAGAGAAAAGTCATACAAGCAGTGGCAGTAGTTTCATTTTGCATGAACAGTGACAGCTTTACTGTAGCCATCAAAGTACACAAACATATATACTTTACATCTACATTGCAATATATATATAAGACAAGAAAATAATACAGAAAGTATATGGCAAAAAATAGGTCTCTCTTTGTTAAATTCAGTAATTATTCATGTGTCTCAAATTTCTTGTCAGTTGTTATAGTCTGCATATCCATGAACGGTTGCACTGCAAAGATCAAGTTATACTTAATTTGAATATATGTGTGCTTAAAAAGTTCCTTTATAATTCAATGTATCATTTTAGATACTGATATTGTAGCTATCAATCCCTTTTTTTTTTTTTTTTCTGTCATTAAAGTTCTTCTGTAAACATATATGAACTTCAATTAATACTCAGGACAAGATCAAGCTGTCACTGATATCAGTAACTATTTTTTTTTCTTGATGGATTTAAAGAGCAGAAAAAAAAAACTAGAGTTATTGAGGAATTTTTTTTTTAACATTAGCTAGAAACATTAAAAAATACAGGGGAAAAAAAGCAGAAGATTTCTTTTTTCTAAAATGTCTTTTTAATTGCATTAATTAAGGTTATGTCTACTGATTGCCAGAATACACTCAGGATGAGATCTTAATGGCATGTGAAGATGAATTTCCCACTCCTGCTCCTCAACAGAAAACAAACAAACAAACAAAAATCAGTAGATTCATGGATCACTCTTTCATGGACAAAATACAAAAATATGATTTGGCATAGCAATGTGTTTCTGTAATTTCATGGGGGTTTTTTCAGCTGGAATTAAAAATTTTCTGTCTTTAACCATTTGAGCATCAATAAGACCTTAGGATGGAATTCAGCTCACAGACTAACTAATCTAAATTAAGAAGCTTGATTCAGGTATCATGATATGGGTGTTTAATGACAGTTGAGACAGTCCATGTTATCCAAGGCATTCAAATGAAGCAGACTGATATGACACAGGAAATGTCAAAATTCTCAATCAGGATAATCATATCCAGTAGACCTAGTGAGTAAATTCAATGAAGTCTAGCAAGCTGTTTAGCTTGTTGAATTTTGGTTTCCATTTTATTAATAGATACTGTTGCCTAGACTCCACTGGATATTTTATTTAATACTCTGTTGTGTAGATTTCCATTTACTATAATGAGAGCTTGGACATAATAAAATATAGATGTCTCTGTTTCCAAGTTGAATCACATCTGTAGAGCAGTATTTAGTTGTCTCAGATAAGCATCCAGAATGAAATTCATTTGCCTGAATTCAGTCATCAAGAAACATAAAAGTCTATTGTTAATTTTTGTCCTAAGACAACTTAAATAGCATTGAACATTTATGGTTAAGCAGCTGTATTCTGTCTTTAGTTAATTTTAATTTGTTTTCATTATTTTATTTTTTAATCTTTTAAATAATTATATTTTATATTAAAACATCAGTAACAAAATGAGGTATTTTAATTGTGTTATATTCTATCCTACAGCTTTTATTTAACCACACTTGTGATGTAAATTTATAAACTAGGGTATGAGATATGAAGTCTGGGACTTTTGCCTGACTTAGATCTCTTCACTCTAAAAACATATATTGGAGCTCTTCACTCTATGTTCTATTTACAAACAGTGAAGAAACATATGCACTTTATTGCACGATTCATCTGACCAATAGCTGTGTATTTTAGAATGAGATCACTCACTTCTTAAAATATTTTTTGCTGTTGACTAAAGACTTCTACATCTTTCCACAGATAAGATGTAGATGTTTACATTTGGCTTCCACAGTCTCCCCTGGGCTTGCAAGTCATTACAAAAGCTACTACTGACTTCTGCAGTTATCCAACCTCTAGGAAGAGGAGAAATGTCTTTAATACATGGTCAAGAATAAGCAGAAGGAAATGTTCATTTGACACATTGAAAATCAGAAAGAATATAAATAGTAAGGGAAAGGGAAAGGGAAAGGGAAAGGGAAAGGGAAAGGGAAAGGGAAAGGGAAGGGAAAGGGGAAAGGGAAAGGGAAAGGGAAGGGAAAGGGAAAGGAAAGGGAAAGGGAAAGGGAAAGGAAAGGGAAAGGGAAGGGGAGAGGAGGAGAGGAGAGGAGAGGAGAGGA